>NC_138900.1:54256263-54566263 GCF_965194825.1 Balaenoptera physalus | reverse complement strand
ATGTTCTCACCAAAACCATCCGTTCTTAGAGCACTGGGCCTGGCCCTGTGGGTCACCCCTGGGGCCACAGCAGGAAGACCTGTCCCACGAACCGAGCCCACACTCTCTACCTGACAGTCAGGGTGATCAAGGCAGGGCCGGCTGACCTCTCCAGTCTCACTGCTCAGCCGCCCGGCACAACTTTCCTCTCCAGTAAGGGCTTCTTACTGGGCCCTGCTATGCTACTCTTTGGACACCTCCTGTCCATTCCACTCTGTGGGGAAGCTCCCGCTCCCTTCCACATCCTAGCCAGCCTTCAAAGTCCAGTTCACATCCAACCCCCTGCTTTTCCTGACCTTCCCAGGAAGGACCACTCCTCCTCTGAACGCTGAAGGACTCGGCGACCCCGCAGTCTGTGCCAGCACTGCACCATCGAGTGTCACGGGTTCTTTCTCACGTGTTTCAGGTTTCTAGCTCCACAGCTCCTTGCCAGCGTCCCTGAGGACAGACTGGTGCCACGACTCTCTGCCTCTTGAGCGCCAGCCCTCTCCCCGCATCTAGAGCTCCGCACACAGTGAGTGAGGAATCAGCAAGCATCTGCCCAGGGACCCATCTGTGCAGGTGGGCGGGCCCGCAGGGCAAGCTGTAGGGAAACACGGGCAAAGCCCCACGCTGCTGTACTGGTGACAAGGGGTGGCCTGCTCATCTACACCTAACCTGCTGGGTAAATCAGAACTGTACTTGGACGGGCCTAACCCCTAGTTTACAATCCAAGTTAGGAGGGACAAAGCGCACCACCACCAGGATCTCCAAACGCACCCTGAGAAGGACCAGGTCCTCAGGGCCGTGGCTGGGGACAGATGCCGATGCCAGGATGTGACTTGACATGCGTTTGCCTCGGGGTGAACCAACCCCTTGGGGGCGCCCCAAATAGCCCCCGTCAGCAGGACCTGGTCTCTCCACAGGGCACAGGCAGAGAGAAAAAGCAACTACAAAGGGAAGCAGAGAAAGTGAAGTTTGAAATCTGGGCGCCCTCAGTTCCAGGCTAGTGTCTCTTGAAAAGAACACCCCGTCTCCTCTTCCATCTCCACGTTGTGAGCCACACCTGGGGGATCTCAACTAGTTCTTAAGTTAATATTTGGCCCACAAACTTATGATCACAAATCCCAGTGACCTTTGCTGACATTAGGGTCACATGCATTGCTGTTCTGTGTCCCAGAGAAGAGATCTGCTTCTGCTTCGTTCCTCTAAAAACTCTGGCTGACGAAGTATCCTCTAGAGATTGCTCAGAGCCTCCATTCTCAACTAGTCAGAGGTGTCGCAGGGTGGCAGGAACACCCATTCCCCAGGAGGCACAATGCCCAGTGCTGGCCAACTCCAAGCTCTCGACACTGCTCTCAGCTTCACAAAGTGCCACACCCACTACCTTGTCCCTGATTGAGAAGGAGCCACAGACAGGCCAGGATGTGTCTTTCACCCAAGGAGAACCTGCGGCCTCGTCTCAGCAACAAAACCACAGCCCCGCACTGGGCCCCTCGGCCTCTGTAACGCAGCTCGGGGACCACCCCAGGCTGCACGAGGACTGGGGAGCTGACCACTTGCCAAGAACATACTCTAAGTATTCCAGGGGTTGGTTATTCCTCACAGCAACCTCCTTCTGTAGTTATTATCATTTCAGCATTTAGATTTGAAACAGAGCCTCAGGGAAACCAAGTCCCTTTCTTGAGGTCACAGAGGATCTGAACCTTGGCATCTACAAAGCCCAGGCCCTCTCAACTGTACACCAGTTCCTCCCACCCATCTTCTTAAAGCACGTCAGCTGCAAAGTGCACACACCCAATTACAGAGGGTACTTCCCTCATGCAGAACTCAGGCCCCAACTGAAGTGCAGCTTTCTCCATGCATTTTCCCCACTGTCTGTCTAGTGTTCAGACATTCCTCCACCACACACGGGTGTACAGATGAGGTACATACTTGAGATGCTGAAATGAAGGTCTAGGGCTGGTTTTCTACCATTAAGGCAGGAAAGAAGTAACCATTTGCTGAGCACTTACTGCATGCTAGGTAATGTGGTGGATGCTTTACATGCATTATCTCATTTAAACCTTAAAATAAGCTACGGAGCTAGGTACTATAATACCCATTTTACAGACAGGGGAAACTGAGGCTCAGAGATGTTAATGAAACACACAACATTACACAACTTATGGATGGTAGGTGCAGAAATCAAACCTAGATTTTTCTGACACCAGGTCTGAAATCTACCATGTTACATTATCCCCTCTTAAAACATCAAAGCTCCCACCTGTCGGATGCCTACTGGGTGCCAGGCACTTTACATGCATTATTTCATTTAAACCTGTCTCATTTCATTTGTTGATGTCCAAATGGCCTGGCCAGGAGGTGGCAGAGGTTTCAGCCACTGCATGCACATTTCTGTGTCTCTGGCGGAGACAGCCTTGGCTGTGACTTTGCACTGTTTTTAGAGAATTACATAAGATAATGCATGCAATGTGTTCTGCACTGCATATACTCATGTAACAGTATTAGTGCAAAGTCAATCAGACAAACTGTGATCTTAAACACACCATACAAGATCATATTCATTCATTAACTGCTGACTGAGAACGTGCTTTGCTCCTGGCTCCAAGTAGGACAGAAAGATAATCCAGAGTTGTGTTTATTCCTGTGCTGTAAAAATTTCAGCCTGGACTTTGGGCTGCCTTTTTTACCCTGGCAAGTCCAACGATCCACCTCAGTTCTCTATGTGACATGCTGTAATCGGGCAAAATATCCAGGCAGCGATTTCCCAAACAGAAGCTGGAAGGCAAACATCTCTTCCATCTGCTTTGCTGAGTATTTAAGTAATCTGGTTTCCACTTGCTCACTAGTCTCCAATAACTGAACAGGAAAAGCGGAACATCTGCCTCTGAGGAAAGGCCCAAGAGCTTCTGAAAAGGCCCAAGAGTGAGTTAAGTAGCAAAATATACTGAGCATCCACTGGGTATAATCAGTGGAAAAACTGTAAAGAAGAAACGAGTCCGAGACAGCAGGAGGCATGTTTGGATCTCAGGTGACTGACAGTAGCTGTGACCACTGAATAAGCGCTTCCCTCACACTGTAACACAACCTACAGGCACTCTTATTTTTTTAAATTGAGATATTATTCACATGCCACAATTCAGTGGGTTTTAGTATGTTCACAAAGTTGTGCGACTGTCGCCACAATGAATTTTACGACATTTTCATCATCCCACAAAGATTACCCCATTAGTACTCACTACCCAAATCCCCCAATCCCCTTTCCTAAGCCCTAGGCAACCAGTAATCTACTTCCTGTCTCTGTGGATTTGCCTATTTGCCATTTCATATAAGTGAAATCATACAATACATGGCCTTTTGTGACTGGCTTCTTTCACTCAGCATGTTTTCAATGTGCATTTTTTTCTTTTTAAGATGAGTTAACTGAGGCACAGAGAGGTTAAACCCAAGGTCACAAACTCAAATGCTTACAGGGGCCAAGAAGGAGACACAAGTGAGAAGGCCAAGGGAGGTAAGACAGGCTGTGTTGAACCTGTCAACACAGGAAGCAAACTGGGGAGCCCAAGTCTTGGCTGGGGTAGGAGGGTGGACCCCTGGGTCCCCTGATCTGCTGTGTAGGAACGTGAGCCCCACAGAGCCACATCTTCCCATTCCTTAAGAGAACCCAGAAACTCAAACTTTACTATGAAATTTGTCAGTTTAAAAGACCCTGGAATCCAGGCCAAACCAAACAGGTCTGTTGGCCAGACACAGCCCCTGGATGCCAGTCTGTGATCCCTGAATGAAGCAATTTGCTGAGGTCCCACTGCTGGTAAAGAGCAGAGCTGTGTGGAATTCTGACCCACACTGTAAAAACTGCCTTAAGCCAGTTGGTAATAAATAGTGTCTCCCTACATAGGTGGCAGGCTCCAAAGAGTTAGGTCAAACTCAGCAGTTCAACCTTGATCTGATCACAGAGTCCCACGGTTCCCTTAAGAGACGCCAGAAACCTGAAATTCACTGTGAAATTTCTTAATTTAAAATACCCTTCAGGGGCTTCCCTGGTTAAGAATTCGCCTGCCAATGCAAGGGACACGGGTTCGACCCCTGGCTCAGGAAGATCCCACATGCTGCGGAGCAACTAAGCCCGTGTGCCACAACTACTGAGCCTGCGCTCTAGAGCCCGTGAGCCACAACTACTGAAGCCTGCATGCCTAGAGCCCATGCTCCACAACAAGAGAAGCCAGGACAATGAGAAGCCTGCACACCACAACGAAGAGTAGCCCCCGCTTACCACAATTAGAGAAAGCCCGCACACAGCAACGAAGACCCAACACAGGCAAAAATAAATAAATAAATAAATTAAATTAAAAAATTAAAAAAAAAATTAAATACCCTATAAAAAGTCAGCAAAAGGAAGGAAATAATAAAGATCAGAGAGGAAATAAATAAAATAGAAATTTAAAAATAATTTTAAAAATCAATAAAACCAAGAGCTGGTTATTTGAAAGGGTAAACAAGATTGAGAAACAGGGAACCCTCCTACACTGTTGGTGGAACTGTAAATTGGTGCAACCACTATGGAGAACAGTATGGAGATTCCTTTAAAAACTTAAAATAGAACTACCATATGATCCAGCAATCTCACTCCTGGGCGTATATCCAGAGAAAACCATAATCTGAAAGGATACGTGCACCCCAGTGTACACTGCAGCACTATGCACAATAGCCAAGGCATGGAAGCAACCTAAATGTCCATCAACAGAGAGATGGATAAAGAAGATGTGGTACATATACACAATGGAATATTACTCGGCCATAAAAAACAACAAAATAATGCCATTTGCAGCAACATGTCTGGACCTAGAGATTATACTAAGTGAAGTAAGTCAGACAGATAAAGAAAATTTCACGTGATATCACTCATATGTGGAATTTAGTTAAAAAAAAAAAGACACAGGGCTTCCCTGGTGGCGCAGTGGTTGAGAATCTGCCTGCCAATGCAGGGGACATGGGTTCAAGCCCTCGTCTGGGAGGATCCCACATGCCGCAGAGCAACTAGGCCCATGAGCCACAACTACTGAGCCTGTGCGTCTGGAGTCTGTGCTCTGCAACAAGAGAGGCCGCGATAGTGAGAGGCCCGCGCACCGCGATGAAGAGCGGCCCCCACTTGCCGCAACTAGAGAAAGCCCTCGCACAGAAACGAAGACCCAACACAGCCAAAAATAAATGAATGAATGAATGAATGAATGAATAAATAAATAAAAATAAAAAAAAAGACACAAATGATCTTATTTACAAAGTAGAAGCAGACTTATAGATATCGAAAACAAACTTATGGTTACCAAAGGGGAAACATGATGGGGAGGGATAAATCAGGAGCTTGGGATGAACACATGCACATGTAAGACAGATAACCAATGGGGACCTACGGTACACCACAGGGAACTCTACCCAATATTCTGTGATAAGCTATATGAGAAAAGAATATATGTATATATATAACTGAATCACTTCGCTGTACACCTGAAACTAACACAACTGTATATCAACTATACTCCAATAAAATTTTTTTTAAATTAATTAATTTTATTTATTTATTTTTGGCTGCATTTAGGTCTTCATTGCTGTGCGCGGGCTTTCTCTAGTTGCGGCGAGTGGGGGCTACACTTCATCGTGGTGCGCGGGCTTCTCATTATGGTGGCTTCTCTTGTTGTGGAGCACGGGCTCTAGGCGCACGGGCTTCAGTAGTTGTGGCACATGGGCTCAGTAGTTGTGGCATGAGGGCCCTAGAGCGCAGGCTCAGTAGGTGTGGTGCACGGGCTTAGTTGCTCTGCGGCATGTGGGATCTTCCCAGACAGGGCTCGAACCCGTGTCCCCTGCACTGGCAGGTGGATTCTTAACCACTGCACCACCAGGGAAGCCCCAATAAAATTTTTTTTAAAAGATGCTCAAAATCGCTAATTATTAGAGAAATTCAAATCAAAAGTACAATGAGGTACCACCTCACAGCAGTCAGAATGGCCATCATTAAAAACTACAAATAACAAATGCTGGAGAGTGTGTGGAGATAAGGGAACCCTCCTGCACTGTTGGTGGGAATGTAAATTGGTACAGCCACTATGGAAAAACAGTATGGAGGTTCCTCAGAAAACTGAAAATAGAACTACCATATGATCCAGCAATCCCATTCCTTGGCATATATCCAGACAAAACTCTAATCTGCACCCATATGTTCATAGCAGCACTATTCACAATAGCCAAGACATGGAAACAACCTAAATGTCCATCGACAGATGAATGGATAAAGAAGATGTGGTACATATATACAATGGAATAATACTCAGCCATAAAAAAGAATGAAATAATGCCATTTGCAGCAACATGGATGCAACTAGAGATTATCATACTAAGTGAAGTCAGAAAGAGAAAGACAAATACCATATGGTATCACTTATATGTGGAATCTAAAATATGACACAATGAACCTATCTACTAAACGGAAAGAGACTCAGGGACACAGAGAACAGACTTGTGGTTGCCAAGGGGGAGGGCACTTGTGGGAGGGATGGAGTGGGAGGTTGGGATTAGCAGATGTAATCTATTATATATGAAATGGATAAACAACAAGGTCCTACTGTATAGCACAGAGAACTATATTCAGTATCCTATGATAAAACATAGGATATTTTAAAAAAACAGTATTTAAAAAATATTTTTAAAAGAATATTAAAAAGGGCTTCCCTGGTGGCGCAGTGGTTGAGAATCTGCCTGCCAATGCAGGGGACACAGGTTCGAGCCCTGGTCTTGGAAGATCCCACATGCCGCGGAGCAACTGGGCCCGTGAGCCACAACTACTGAGCCTGCGCGTCTGGAGCTTGTGCTCCGCAACAAGAGAGGCCGCGACAGTGAGAGGCCCGCGCACCGCGATGAAGAGTGGCCCCCACTTGCCACAACTAGAGAAAGCCCTTGCACAGAAACGAAGACCCAACACAGCCAAAAATAAAAAAATTAATTTTAAAAAAGAATGTATATTTATGTATAACTGAATCACTTTGCTGCACAGCAGAAATTAACACACATTGTAAATCAACTACACTTCAATAAAATAAATTTAAAAAAAAGAGCAACCCCCCCACCCCCCAAATAAAACAAACAAAAGAAGACCATAGCAAAATCACGCTTACCTCAAACAATGAAAACATGCCAACCCTTCCACAAGAGAGGCAGGAAAAAAATATTATTAAAAAAAATACCCTGGGATCCAGGCCAAACCAAACGGGTCTGCCGGCAGGACATGGCCCCTGGCTGCCAGTCTGTGACCCCTGGATGAAGCAATCTGCTGGGTGGAATTCTGACCCACACTCCAAAATCTGCCTGAAGTCACTTGGTAATAAACAGTGTCTCCCTACAGAGGTGGCAGGCTCCAAAGAGCTAGGTCAAACTCAGCAGTTCAACCCTGCTCTGATCACAGAGCCCCAGGGATCCCTGCTCCCCATGCCACCCTCCCCACCCTGCCTTCCCCAGCAGGCAGGGACTCATCCCTCAGGAGCTCTGATCCTGGAGCCCCTCCTTCGGCTTTGGTGTTCTCAGGGCGCAGGGCCTGGGCACCTCCATTTGCTGGCTTTGGGAACTCAAAGTTCAGGAACACCGGAGACTTGCCAGTGAGCCCGTCCCTGGGCACCACGAAGGGCATCATCTCTCCCAGCCCGCAGTGAGGGCCCTGGCACCGCACTTATCAGAGCGCCTGCTGGCGTCTCTCCCCACGCTAGACTCCCCCGGAGAGCAGGGCCTGGGGTGTCACCAACCCCGTCCTCGGGACTCGTCAGGGACTATAACCCCTGACACCAGGCCCGCAAAGCCCGCCACAGCCATTCTAGAATCTTAGCCTCGGGGCCTTATCCCTGAGAAGCTGTGCGGGCGTGCTGGAGCCAGGCTGTGGGGTGAAGGCTCTCCAGGACTGTGCACAGCAGGCTCACACAGTCAGCCGTCAGATCCTGGTCACCTAACACAGCCCGGTCTTGAGAGTCTAGAGTCTGGGGTCCTTCAGTCGAACCAAGCATCCGCCTCTGCGTCTTTAGTGTCTGAGAGGCCTGTCATCAAGATAAAACACCCTCTTCTTATTAGGAATTCTAATCCCTCACTCCAGCACCCCATGCAGTACTGGTTCTGCCATCCGAGCAGATAGATGGTTTCCAGAAAACAGAAAGTCAGTTAAAACTACCATGGGGGGGCTTCCCTGGTGGTGCAGTGGTTAAGAATCTGCCTGCCAATGCAGGGGACACGGGTTCAAGCCCTGGTCCCAGAAGATCCCACATGCCGCGGAGCAACTAAGCCCGTGAGCCACAACTACCGAGCCTGCGCTCTGGAGCCCGTGAGCTGCAACTACTGAAGCCCACACGCGTAGAGCCCGTGCTCCACAACAGGAGAAGCCACCGCAATGAGAAGCCCACGCACCGCAACGAAGAGTAGCCCCTGCTCACCGCAACTAGAGAAAGCCTGCGTTCAGCAACGAAGACCCAACGCAGCCAAAAATAAATAAATAAAATAATTAATAAATTTGGAAAAAAAAAAAACTACCATGGGGGTGTTCAAGTATGAAACTTACTAAGTATATGTTCCGCTTTCGGAAGGGAAAACGATTCATGTAGTGGGGAAGCCTTTTGAGACAGAAGAACCTGGGTTTTTAGATCCAGGTTCTAGCTGTGAAACCTTGGGATGATTACTTACCCTCAAGGAGCCTCTGTTTCCTCATCTTTGAAATGGGGTAACACTACCTAGCTCATAGGGCAGCTGTGCAAAATAAATGAGATGAGGGATGTACAAGGGCCAAATCCTCCTCCCCCCAAATAAGGCAGACAGCGTTTTACACGTGATCACTTTTTAAAATGATCAACGTTATGGACTGAATTGTTCCACCCTGCCCCCTAATTCATACAACCCTGGTGGCAGTATTTGGAGATAGGGCCTATAGGGAAGTAATTAAGGTTAAATGAGGTCATATAGGTGTGGCCCTGATCCAACAGGATCAGTGTCCTTATAAGCAGAGACACTAGAAAGCTCTCAGGTGAAGCACGAATAAGTCCCTCTGTCCCTGATATCAAACAGGACGCTCCTCATCCCAAACATGGCTGAAGAAGGCTCCAAACTGAGCGTAGAGTCTTCTAGGCCAGCGCTTCTCCAACTCTAATGTGCACCAAGGATCATGTTAAATATGCAGATTCTGATCCATACGTTTGGGGTGAGGCTGGAGAATCTGTTCCTAACAAGCCCCCAGGGGATCCTGATGCTGCTGGTCTGCGGGCTACACTTTTGAGTAGCAAAGTCCTTAGACTGCAATGTTATTTCCCCACCAAAAATGTATGAACATTCATTCATTTAGATGCCAACTGTCAAATGCTGCCAGGCACTGTGCTAAGTGCTGAGGATAAATAAAACAGGGTCTCTGCTCTTAAGGAGTTTATAGTCCAGTGAAGGCCCTAAGGGGTTTCCCTGATTCCACAAGCCAAGGGCAATGTCAAACACAAAACGAACCCCATTAAAAACAAAGCCCTTCCAGAATAGCCTGCAGAGTGAGAGCACTTACACAAGATGTGTTGGAGGCAACAATAATGCTGAGATGAACACCTCTATTCAAGGACTCAACCGATGACTCAAGCTATGATAAAACTGAACATTCCTGAGAAACAGAGCGGGTGATGGACAAAACAGGTGTCGCTGTAGCGTCAGCTGATAAAACCACGGATATGGAGCCAAGTCTATACATCAGCTCTGGGTCTCCTACTCGTTATAGCAATACTTATCATTACGACTTGCTGGCACTGGCGAGAGTCAGGGTAACCACCACTAGTGGGGGAAAAGAGAGCATTCAAGAAAGTGGTGCTTGATGAGAGAAGCAGCTAGGTGGTTCTGGACATACTGGATGTTAGAGCTGAATGTGAGGGTCCTCTTAGCAAAATCCAAACCCTTTAGCCGAAGAGGAAACTAAAACCCAAAGCAGTTAAAGCAGTGGTTCTCAACCGGGGGGACTGTCCATCCCCACGGGACATTAGGCAGTGTGTCTGGAGACATTTTTGGTTGTACAACTGATGGAAAGCTACTGGTGTCTAGTGGACAGAGACCCGGGATGCTGCTAAAAATCCTATAATGCACAGGACAGCCCACCACAACCAAGAATTATCGTCCCAAAATGTCAAAATTGCTGAGATTAAGAAACCCTGAGTTAAGGAATTTGCTGGAGGTCAAAGAATGTCACACCACAGACTAGATTAGAGGGGTCCAAGAGAGCATTCGGTAGTGCCGGAAATGTTCTAAACTCTACACTGTCCATTATGGTATCTGACAGCCACATGTGGCTATTGAACATGTCAGATATGGGTAGTGTGACTGAAGAACTCGATTTAAATTTTTTATTTTGTCTTTAATAATTTAAATGTAAATAGCCAAGCATGGCCAGTGGCTACCCTGTTGGACAGGGCAGGACTACAGTCCGTATTTCCTGACGCCCAGACTGGCATTCTTTCAGTTTCACAGCCTGCTCTTTTCTACTCTTCTGAAATTACCCACCCACCAGACTTTATCACAAAGATTTGGCTGGAAAAAATACAAAAGTAAAATAACAGCAGACAAATCTTAATAAAATGTTCACAGTTAAACATCTTGTTCTGTAGACTGCGAAAAAAGCAAAATGTCAGATCATGGTTACACATACAGTGGTCCCCTGTCATCCGAGGTTTCAGTTACCAGTGGTCAACCGCAGGTCCAAAATATTAAATGGAAAATTCCAGAAATAAACAATTTCTAAGTTTTAAACTATATGCTGTTCTGAGTGGTGAGATGAAATCTCCTGCTGTCCCACCAGGACATGAATCATCCCTTCCTCCAGCACATCTATGCTGTATATGATACCTACCCACTCAGTAGCTGTCTGGGTTATCAGATCGACTGTCGGTATCGCAGTGCTTATGTTCAAATAGCCCTTATTTTACTTAATAATGGCCCTAAAGTGCAAGGCTAGTGATGCTGGCCATTGGGATATTCTCTTACTGTGCCTAATTTATAAATTAAACTTTATCATACATATGTATGTATAGGAAAAAACAGTATATATAGAGTTTGCTACCATGCAAGGTTTCAGGCATCCACTGGGAGTCTGGGGACGTATGCCCCACAGATAAGAGGGTACTACTGAACACGTAGTAAGACTGCAGAAACAAGAAAGGTCAAATTATTCCTACTTCCACTTGCAGGGAAGCGTGATATGACAGAGGTAAAACAAACAGCTCTCTGAGCCTTGAGGTTTGGGACCTGATTTCTCCACTTGGTCAACTAACTATCCCTTTCACTTCTCAGAAGCTGGGTAAGAAATGAGGCAGGTCAACATCCCTAGCAAATTCTCACGCTTCCCACCTCCCTCGCATCAGAAGCCACTCTCTGATTTGCTCGTTTTGATGGAGACCACACTGAGGACGCACCATGTGCCGGGCACTGTGTTAAACACCAGATATACGTTATGTCGCTTCATTCTCACCGCAGCCCTAAGCAGCACACATACATTACGTCATTTCATTCTCACGGCAGCCCTTTGGGGCATCAGTAGGTTAAAGAACTTGGTCCACGTCACACAGTCAGAAGCAAAGCTGGGACTGCCAATCTCCTGCTCTTAAGCACGGCCCTAAGGGCCTGAAACCTGGAGTAGCAACACTGGCTGCAAAGGCGTGAGGAGCTGCCCGGAGAGCGGGACCCCTGCAGAGCCAGGACGGAGTCCCGGCTCCGCTCTCCACGCCCATCCCGGGTGCCCGCGGCTCTTACCTGTCTATCTCCAGCGCCGCCACCTTCAGCTTTCGTAGAGCTTGTCACTGAGGGCACCCATGGTGTTGGGCGTGAGCGGCGCGAAATCCTTCTCGGGGTTCATGGTGGCAGCTCGGGGCGATCCCCGGAGCCCCGCGACTCCTCAGCCCGCGGCAGCCCGGGCCGCGCCGGGACTAAGGGAGTCTGCGGCTCCGCGTTGCCTCCGGCGCCGGCTCATGGACCACGCCGCCCCGGGCCGCCTGTCTCGCTCCGCTGCCGCGCGCCGCCTCGTAACCGGGGCCGGGTCCCCGTCTCCGCACACCAGCCCTCGACCGCCCAACCGGTCAGGAGTCCCACTTGGCCCCCGCACTGCAGTTCTTAAAGGGCAGCAGCCATGTTACTTAGATCACGTGACTCTGCAGCAGCTTCCGCCTTCCGCCGCTAGGACCCGCCCCTCTCCAGCCACGCCCCCGCACGCACCTGCAGGGGGTTTGGCCACGCCCCACAAGGCTTCACCTTCTCCCTTCACACTCCAGCTTTCGACCCCAACAGTCTGAGTCTGGTTTGAGACCTGCTTAATGGGGCCTGTATTCCATGCAGTCAACTGCCCGCACGTGGTAGGCTTGGCACTTGGTGGGCTTCTGTGGATGTTCGTGAGAACGAAGGGGCTCCTGGATCTTGACTCGCTTAGGATAATTTATTCTATACTTACTGAATCTGCTAGTTCATTCACTACTTAGTCACCAGTCAATATCTCATATGCCAATGTTTCCCGCATTGGAGTAACACCATCTTGATTTTCGCTATGTCCTAGCCACTTGTACTGTTATTTTAAAAGTACTTTCTAATCAACTCACTTAAAAAAAATCTTAAATTCGTACTTTAGCCTTGCTTATGCCTTCAAAACATGGGTTTGAGTAGTGATACATTTTTCTAAAACATATAAATTGCAATTAAAAACAGAACTATCTGCCTACCATCTAAAATCTCAGGTACCAACAGTGGCTGTCACCCCACCATTTGGGACTCAGGATGTGTTTATCATGCTCTGATACCCTGGAGGGCTGGGTTACAGACAGCAGAAGCCCCAAATGTGTTGATTGCAGGTCTCCAGGTGGATCCACTATAAAACGGCCCCTCCAAGCGCTTTGAAGTTTCACAAACTTCAAAGTTTGTGTGATAAAAATTTAAAAAGCACTTTATGGATGCAGTGTGGCTAAAGATGCAGTAACAGGGAGATGCATCAGAGTTCCTTATCATAAGCTTCTGCAGTGGACAGGGACTTAGGACAAAGCTATAATACCACAGTGGAACCCAATGAGGATTAATATTGTTAAAAAACAAAATTCAGCTGAGTAAATTTGAGGATCTAATTGGCTTTATTTAACAATTCATGACTCTGGCAGCATCCCATTTAGCAGCCAGGAGCTTCAAGGAGCTCAACAAAATGGAAGGCTTTTATAGGCAGAAGGGGGTGGCAGCTAGGAATGAAGTAGATTGTTTCAGGCATGTCACCTTCCTTTGGAGAAGGGGGTTGTTTATCATGCAGATTACTTCACCAGAGCTGATCAGGTAATTCCAGATTAACTAGCTAAAGGTCATATTGCTGGGAGAAGCTGAAACTACAAGTAGGTTAGATATTAAGTCTTGGTTTGCTGATGTGGGTTTAGCACAAGTGAATCAATTTGGGGCCTGTTTCTTTTTAACAATATGAAATAACACTGGTTGTACTTTTTTCTAATGAGTGAAAAGCAGTCATGTAAAGCTTGTAACAGTCTTGAAAATGGAGTGTTATCCTCAAACAACAGATCAGAATCTATGGGACACAAGTGAGGGGCTATGGTACATAGAATTCGAAGATGGTCCCTGAGAGTCCCACCCTTTTTGCTATACACCCTGTGCAATCCCCTCCCTTCAACTGTGATTAAGTCTTGTAAATATGATGGACTGTCATTCTAACAATTGTCATGTTATATAGAAGATACTTTGCAGATCTAATTAATGTCCCTAATCACTTGACTTAGAGTTACTAAAAAGGGAGATAATCCTGGGTGGGCCTGACCTAATAAGTAGAGGCCTTAAAAGAAGTTAGGAGAGATTTTAAACGGGAGAGATACTCTCCTGCTGGCCCTGAGGAGTCGATAATAACAACAGTGAACTGTCTATGATGGATCACTTGGTAAGGACCTGAGCGTGGTCTTTTGTTGCTAAAATTGGTCCCCTGTTGTCAGTTGCCAAGAAAATGATACATCAGTGAAATGGCTGCCAGGAAATGAATATTGTCAACACACTGAGGGAGTTTGGAAGATAATCTTTCCCCAGCTGAGCCTCCAGATGAGGATGCAGCTGGCTGGCATGTTGATTTCAGCCTGTGGGAGCCTGAGCCAAGAACCCAATTTAGTACATTTTGGACTCCTGACCCATGGAAACTGAGAAGACATTTGTGTTGTTTTAAGCTGCTAGATTTGTGATAATTTGTTATGCAGCCATAGAAAACAAATACAGGAGCTATCCCCAAACTCAGCAAGTCATGGAAGAATTGTGTCTAGAAAAATCTGTGAAAAATGTGCTTTCCTTTATTGGTGGGGTTTTCACAGCTTTTAAAACCCTTGCCAACACAATCTGACAAATGAAGGCGGGTGCACCAACAACCTGAAAACTGCCCCAAATATAGATTCATCTCCAGAAGAAAATGATTTGCTTAATAGGTTCCTCCCCTTACCTTGATACCAAGTAGCACTGATAAGGACATTTCTAAATGTCTTGCAAAGTTTATGTCTTTAGAATTTTGATGATGGTTGAGGTAAAACAATGCACACAAAAAAATCAATGGGAATGATTTGGATCTATTTCTCTAGTGTGTATTCATTTCCACTAGGTCCATATCTAATATAATATTTCATCTGTTTCTTTTGCTGTTTGGTTTGGCTTTTTCTTAAAGGTGAACTGAATTTCCCATGGGTCATAATGTGATACAGTTTTTTAATAATTGAAACAGTAAGGAAATGTATTTTTTACCAGAAGGAACTCTTTTCTTCTGAAATCACATTCTGGCCTAGGTTGCTAAGAAACCAGTTTTTCATTCAAGGCCGAAACCAATGCTTTGTCCTACCTTTAGTTCAGAAGTTCCTGAAAATAACTGTTATTTTTTTTTCTGACATCTTGGAAAATGTCAACTAGTTAAGGTTATTTATGCATAATTGGACTGGCGTTGGTACTGAGAATAAAGCCCAAGGGCCACCATTGCCTTCTCTATGTGCTCACTTCTCCTCTTTCCCTGGTGGCCGGGCCTGCCATGCTCAGACTCTTCCAGACTAGTGGATAATTAGTATGGCTGGTTGCACAGTGGCCATCACTTCACAGTTATAACTCATCTGCACATATGTGTGATGAGGCCTTGTTGGTGTTACATAACTTATGGGCATTGTTGCAGGAGGGTGCTGGTGACACTGTAAGAAACTGCATCTGAATCTTGAATTGCACAAAGCAGTTTCTCCAACAGCAGTGTGATTTTGCTGGAGTGTCAGGGCAACATGTTGAGGGTATGAGAGGTTTGGGAGATCCCAAACTTGGGATTTCTTCAGATCCAGCAGGCCCTCATGACGTCACGGTATAATCAATCACCTCTGACCTGAGGCAGGACTCGCCCAAAGTGGTTAGACTTAGGATGCCACACTCACCAGGGCCTCTGTGTCGAACAGTGTCGGGGGGGGCCTCATTCACATTGTTTTCCGTGCACAATGGTCTCTGGAATTGTGCCACCTGGGCCCTGATATTTTCTGAACACCCCCCAGTGAGATGTCTCCTGGTTTCATTTGCTGATAATGCGTTCTTTCAAATGTAACTTCCACAAGCTTTCGTCAGGATGCTTGTTTTCACCAAGCCTCCCCTTCAGCTCTCTGTTGAGCCACTCTGCCATTCCAAACTTGCCAATATGAAACGATTTTGTCATTGCCTTTTTTGAGGCCAAGGAAACATAAGAACCACCTATAGGAAAGCGATGTACCCCATCTCAAGTCATCCTGGAAGGGGGTTCATGCTGGGGCAGGGTCTGAGCTGGGTGCTTGGTCCCAGGGAGGCCGGTCTGCCTCCTCACTCCAGGCCTGAGGCTTGTGCTCTAGACTCAGTGGCTTGGGGGGAGCTGGAGCAGGGCTGAAGGAGGGGAGTTGCCCCTGGCCACCTAAAGGCACCATTTTGCAGGTGGTGGGAAGTGGCCAGTTTCTGTAGCAGCCAGTGTCTGGGGTGGTGGCTGGAGCCCTGCAGCCTCAAGGGAACATATCTGAGTCCTGACCTTCACAGGTAGAGGAATCTTTTTTTTTTTAATTAATTAATTAATTTTTGGCAGTGTTAGGTCTTCGTTGCTGCGCACGGGCTTTCTCTAGTTGCAGCGAGCGGGGGCTACTCTTTGTTGCGGTGCGCGGGCTTCTCATTGCGGTGGCTTCTCTTGTTGCAGAGCACGGGCTATAGGTGCGCGGGCTTCAGTAGTTGTGGCATGCAGGCTCAGCAGTTGAGGCTTGCGGGCTCTAGAGCGCAGGCTCAGTAGTTGTGGTGTACGGGCTTAGTTGCTCCGCGGCATGTGGGATCTTCCCAGACCAGGGCTCGAACCCGTGTCCCCTGCATTGGCAGGCAGATTCCTAACCACTGTGCCACCAGGGAAGTCCCAGTTAGAGGAATCTTGAGTCTCATCACGCTCGGACTGTGACCGTGGGTGTTTTAGCCAACTTCTGCACGGCTTCCTCCGTCTTTCCTGCAGTCTTAATGATTGTTTATCATACTAGGTTTAGAAGTGTTGAAAAGGTACCCGTTTAGAAGAAGGTGGTGGTGGGCCAATTGCTCCCCTCCCCCCAGCTCTGCCTCTGGGGAGTGGGTGGGAGGAGGGACTTTGGGGGGTGGGCAACCATTTCATTCACTTCGGCTGAAAGCAGAGTTGGTGAGACTCCTCTCCAGGGCTCTAATGAAGAGCGTTAGGGCTGTGGATTCAGCAAAGTCTCAAGTTCTGCTGGCGCCTTTAAAGCAGCGGTCTGCACTGCAGTGTGCACACAAACCCCCTGGAGATGTCATTAAAATGCAGCTTCTGACTAGTAGGTCTGGGGCCGGGCCTGAGAGCCTGCATTCCTAGCATGTTCCCACGTGATGCTGATGTGAGGAGGCAGTGGCTTCAGGTCAGCAGCAAACATCGCCCAGGACTTGGCAGAAATGCGAATGCTCGGGCCCGCACAAACCTACTAAATCAGGCCCTCTGAGGGTGGCCCAGCAGTCTGTGGTTTAGCAAGTCCTTGGGGCGATTCTGATAGATACTAAATTTGAGAACCAGCGGTTTTTTCAGACTCCGTGTATTTGCCAGTTAGAGGACTAGCTCGTTGGGCTCTGTGCCCTCTCAGTTTGCTGCTTAGTGCATTGTTTGCTCGTTTAATCACTGGACGTATCTGTCTTCTTGTTCTTTGTCTTTATTCCTATCAGCAGGGTCTTTAGTGGCTACAAAAATGAACTATTAAGTGTGCGTCTGCAGATGCTTTAGGACAGGCTTCATTTGGTACTAGCTGTGTGTCAAGTGTAATGGGCTGAGGGGCGGCGGGAGGTACAAAGAGATGGAAGAATCTGTCCATTAAACACACCATTGTAAAGCAATTATACTCCAATAAAGATGTTAAAAAAAAAAAAAGGATATATGGATCAGAAAAAAAAAAACAGAAAAAACACCTCTAGTAGCTATAAGGTCTTGTTAAAACACAGATTGCTGGGCCACACCCCTGGAGTTTCTGACTCAATAGGTCTGGGGTGGGCCCTGAGAATTTGCATTTTTAATAAATTCCCAGGCAATGCTGAGGTTGCAGGTCCAGGGATCATTTTTTAAAAAAAATAAATTTATTTATTTATTTTATTTATTTTTGGCTGCATTGGGTCTTCGTTGCTGCGCGCGGGCCCTCTCTAAGTTGTGGCGAGCTGAGGCCTCTCATTGCAGTGGCCTCTCCCACCGCGGAGCACGGGCTCTTAGGCGCGTGGGCTTCAGTGGTTATGGCTCACGGGCTTAGTTGCTCCACGGCATGTGGGATCCCCCCAGACCAGGGCTCAAACCCGTGTCCCCTGCATTGGCAGGCAGATTCTCAACCACTGTGCCACCAGGGAAGTCCCCAGGGATCATTTTGTTTTTTAAACTTTTTTTTTTAAAATTTATTAATTTATTAATTTATTTTTGGCTGTGTTGGGTCTTCGTTTCTGTGCGAGGGCTTTCTCTAGTTGCGGCGAGCGGGGGCCACTCTTCATCGCGGTGCGCGGGCCTCTCGCTATCGCGGCCTCTAGTTGCAGAGCACAGGCTCCAGACGCACAGGCTCAGTAGTTGTGGCTCATGGGCCTAGTTGTTCTGCGGCATGTGGGATCTTCCCAGACCAGGGCTCGGACCCGCGTCCCCTGCATTGGCAGGCGGATTCTCAACCACTGCGCCACCAGGGAAGTCCCCCAGGGATCATTTTTGAGCGCCACCTCTTTGGAGCAGCCATTCCCAAATGGCCATCTTCTTTTTTGCCTCCATCTTCTCTTGCAGGTAGGCTGGAGGGGAGGAGGAGAGGGCAGGAGGTGGACGCTGGGGACCCTCAGGCATAGGTGAGTGTGTGCATTTGTGCAGAAGCAAGTCCACTCCAGGGCCAGTCTTTAACCACCTTTATTTCAACAGGTGGTGCCAACAGGTAAGTGGCTCTACTAATACCACTGCAGGCCCTGGGGGAGAGTCTGCACATGCCTGCTTCTCCTTGGAGGTGGGGCTTCCACGGTGCTTTCCTTCTGAAGAAAGGCACCAACTTAGAACGTCACCCTTTATGCGTGCACAAAACGGCTGCAGTTTAAAATACATGACACTAGGACGTGGTCCTCTCTCTAGAAGTAGATTCCTGACTGGTTGCACCATTCATGGCCAGGTGGGTTTTGATCTGTGGCACTGGTTCTCAACACTGCCACACAAGCTGAAAAGAAATGATGCCATGTCCCTCCCCAGACGGATTAAATCAGTATTTGGGGAGGTGGGGTCTGGACCAGAATTAGGAGGAGAATCACTGCTCCATCATAGGCTGAGTGCTGTGCACGGGGCTGGGGGTGGGGAACCGGGGTGTCTATTAGCATCTCTCCAGGACCTGGCCTTCAGCGAGAACTTTCTGTGGGAAACAGATCTGGGATTCAGAGACGGAGGGAGCATCCCGACCTCTGTCCCTGCAATAACTGCCCTAAAGTATCTGCTCATTGCTTTGAAAGTAGTGACTTATTTGACTTTTATGTGAAAGCAGAATAAAATACCACGTCAAAGTAGTCGTGGCTTTAAAAAGCCATGGGTTTTACAAAGAAACTGCGGGGCCCCAGAGTCATACACTGCTAAGTGCTGTATGATGGAAGGTCATGAGTGTAAGACCTGTGTCATCTTATTAAACATGAGCATTATTACATAGTGCTTGGGCTTTGGAGATATATTAAGAAACTAAATGAAGAGACTTGCCCTTGCCAAGTAAAATATAGCTCTATTTTGTGTAGTTACCATGTTTAATGTGGAATATCTATATTTCATACAAATATTTGGAATTCATATAATGTAGAAATAAGTGCCCCTGTAATTGAATTGGAGGATAAAACAGTACCTTTAGAATTCTGGTTATTTTCTCTATTCTTCGCAGGGCTAGAACAACACGTAGGTATTCAGGCTGAGGAGATGGCTTTTCCATGATGCCGCGGACCCTGGTTCCCACTACGGGGTGATCCCCTTCAGGTAATAAACCCATTTAATTCCAGTGTCGCTGCCTTCGCCGGGAGGGCAGGCTACAATCAGCTTGCTGGTGATGGGCGTTTTGCTGCCTGATGGGTTTCCTCCAAAGTAGACCGTGATGTTGTTGATCTTCTTGGGCTTCACGGAGTCTACGGCGCGGACGGAGAAGGCCGGGTTCTCCACCGTGCAGGAGAAGGAGACTGGGTGGTAGAAGACGTTCTTGAAGGGGATGACTATGCTGTACCCGGCTCGGATCAGGAAGGGGCCTTGCGGCTTGGGGGGCAGAGCCACTCCGAAGAGGGGGATGAGGTACTCGCCGCCCACGAGCGATGACAGGCTCAGGATGCCCTTGCTCTCGCCCAGGCGGCTGGGCTCGAAGTACACCTCCACACTCACCTCGGTGCCGCCCTGCACCCCGGGGGCCGCGTAGATGACCTTTTCCGTGTGGAAGTCTGGACAGTCGGTCTGAAAGGGGAACAAACGCGCTCGGCTCACCCAGGACCCTGAAGAGCAAACCAGCAGTTCAGGTCCGTCCCCAGCTCCCCACCCTCCGACATGAGCAACCTACACTTGCGTGAGGACGGGCAGGTCATACAAAAGCTGTGCCCTTAAAACTCCCTTGAAGAGTAGGTGTTACTAGTCTATCCCCGTTTTACTACAAAGAAACCAAGGCCAAGAGATGTTAAATAGACACCCAGCGGGATGAGATGGGTGGCGGTCCTGGGTGCTGCTCCCCCGTATCCCGTGCTTCTTTCCTTCCACTGCACCTGGAGGAGCGGAGATTCTGGCTCCTCGCGGACGGGTGGGACTAGTTCTGGACAGTAAGTTGAGGGTAGAAGTGCAAGGTGTCCCTTCCACACTAGAGCATTTATTTGCCAGAGCAAGTCCCTCTGGGGTCTTTTCACCCCTCTGCTGCTATGACTGGAAACATCTGAGATAGTGGTTGCCCCTCAGCCTGGATCCCCGAGTGGCTGTGAAGAGCAGAGTCCCTCCCCTGCTTACCCTCCCTGGATAGAGAAGCACGAACGGGAGGCAAACCTTTGTTGTTTTAAGCCACTGAGATATTGGGGCTGTTTGTTACTACGGAATAACCAGGCTTCTCCTGACAGATGGGGATGATCAAGAGCCTATGCCTCTTTAAAAGTCGTGACTCACTATGTTGTACACCAGAAACTTATAAAATACTGTACATCAACTATACCTCAGTTAAAAATAGAGCCTATGCCTTGTGACCATGGCCATGGGACTCTGATGTTAACCGGGCACACGGCCACCCAGTGCAAGGCTACACTCCTAGCTCCCCTTGCTGCTGGGTGTGGTCATATGAAGTTTTCTTCAATGGAATGTGAGTGGAAGTGATGTATGCAGCTTCCCCGTTTTCCCCAGGTAGCTGGCTGCAATGTGGATGTCACAGTAAACCATCTTGGTCCGTGTGGACCGAAGCGACTCCCTATAGAGGGAAGAGCATCAGGAAAGAAGGGTCTGGGTGCCTGATGTCATGGAGCTGCCATTCCAGCCCAAACTGCTTATGCCCACACTGCTATTTGAGAGGGGAATAAACTACTATTTTGTTGGTTTGCGGGGCTTTCTGTTTCAGTAGTTAATCCTATATTCACACTGATTTAATAGGTAACATATATGGAACACTTACTATGGGCCAGGATTAGTTTTATATACCTATTTAAAAATCCTGACAGCTATCCTGTGAGAGTGTTAGTAAACTATTCATACAAAGAGTAAACGGTGAAGCCAGGATTCAGATCCAGGTCTGCTGGATTCCACAGCTGATACTCATGACCACTAAGCTCTATTGTCTCGCTGTACTGACCACTGAGTATGTTGTGGGAAGCAAAACTCCCCCTACCCCAACCCCAGCTTGTTACGCTAGAAAGTCTGTGAGGAAGAACCCAGGCCTGGTACTCTTTGTTTCTAGCTGGGAGTTTCCAACTAGATAAAGCACCTGAGTCTGAGTTCACATTTCTGCACCCCCCGCGTCCCCCTCCCATTATTTTGGAGCCCAGACTTCTGGAAAGCGCAGGGCAGAGGGTGAGGCAGGGGCTGCTCACCCTGCAGTAGTATTCTGTCTTCTGCCGGGCGTAATTGGTGAACTTGGCAAAGATGCTCTGGCCACTGCCAAGAACAGCCTGGAAGTGGACAGGCTTTTCAGGCAGTGCTGGCGTGGTCTTCAAACTGAGCTCATATGGGTAGTAACCCAAATCACTGTTGTGCAGTGTTAGTTTCCCAAAGGTTTCTCCAGCTTTCAAGGGCTGGAATTCAAATGAGAATGTGCCCTGCAAGAGAAGACAAAGGCTCCTGTGAGGCTGAACGTCTGACCCATCCTCTGCCCCCGGGTGACCTCACA
Source organism: Balaenoptera physalus (assembly GCF_965194825.1). Lineage (NCBI taxonomy): Eukaryota > Metazoa > Chordata > Mammalia > Artiodactyla > Balaenopteridae > Balaenoptera > Balaenoptera physalus. The sequence goes on along the minus strand of NC_138900.1, from coordinate 54,544,367 downwards.
GCAGGCTGGTAGCAGATGCTCATACTGATCTTGAGCCTGGGGAACCTCTGTCCAAACCAGCCCACTTTTCCTCCTCTGGACCCCTTCTACCTTTCCCTAGTCTGCGTATTTCTGTATCTGGAATCTCTTTGAATCTAAAAATAGGTACTGGATCCTCCCTTGAGAAGCATAATTATGGAGATGGGGGTGGGTGGGCTGGAGGAGCAGGAGGGCTGAAGGTCAGGCAGTTCTTTCTTTGCTCATAGCCAATCTCTGAACAGTTTCCTGGGTTCTATCATCATTTGGGGGAGGCTTTCTCCTTCCTCTATTATCATCCAAAGCAAAACAAAACAAGAACCAAGGAGTACTGCTTATAATAGCAAAACAAGGGAAACAATTCAAATGCATTAGCAGTAAGAGATTGGGTAAATAAAGTATTCTTTATTCACCTCAGTGGAATATTATGTAGCCATTACAAAGGAAGAGGCAAAGCTCTAAGCATTGAAATAAAAGGTGTTGGTAATATTTTAAGTGGGAGAAAGAAGGTTCTAGAAATGTATATAAAGCTCTAGAAATGTATATGAGCTTATTTTTATGGAGAAGATTATGTCTATATATGTACAGAAAAGAGACAAGGGTATGTCGAATTGTTACCAGTAGTTATCTTAGGGTGGGGGAAATGGGACTGTGGGGACTTTTACTTTCTATTTCATGTACTTTTGTAGGTTTAAAATTTTGTTTTTATCATGAGTGGGTATTGTTGTTTTTTTTTAAAAAACTACTTCTGGGCTTCCCTGGTGGCGCAGTGGTTAAGAATCCGCCTGCCAATTCAGGGGACACGGGTTCGAGCCCTGGTCCGGGAAGACCCCACATGCCACGGAGCAACTAGGCCCGTGAGCCACAATTACTGAGTCTGCGCATCTGGAGCTTGTGCTCCGCAACGAGAGGCCGCGATAGTGAGAGGCCCGCGCACCGCGATGAAGAGTGGCCCCCGCTTGCCGCAACTAGAGAAAGCCCTCGCACAGAAACGAAGACCCAACACAGCCATAAATAAATAAATAAACAAATGGATCATCAAAAAAACTACTTCTGGGCTTCCCTGGTGGCGCAGTGGTTAAGAATCCACCTGCCAATGCAGGGGACATGGTTTGAGCCCTGGTCTGGGAAGATCCCACATGCCACAGAGCAGCTAAGCCCGTGAGCCACAACTACTGAAGCCCGTGTACCTACAGCCCGTGCTCCACAACAAGAGAAGCCACCGCGATGAGAAGCCCGTGCACTGCAACGAAGAGTAGCCCCCGCTCGCCACAACTAGAGAAAACCCGCACGCAGCAACGAAGACCCAACACAGCCAAAAATAAAATTTATTAAAAAGAAAACAAAAGAAAACTACTTCTTACTGAACAATAAAATAAAGAGGATATCACTAAAATTATTGTAGATGTTTAACAGAGAATACAGTACAAAAATTTACATGATCTTACCACAATTAAAAAAATTTGGATGAAAATGGACAAATGTATAAACAAATATAAATTACAGAAACAGACTCAAAAAGATAAAGAAAACCCATATAGTCCTATAACCATTAAAGATATTTAATCAATAGTAAAAAAAAAAATTTCCCTTAACAAAATTCCAGATCACAAAGCTTTACTTTTAAGTTCTACCAATCTAATATTCCACAAGTTCTTCCAGAGAAAAGAAAAAGAGGAAACCTACCTCAACTAACATAATCTTGACATCAGAATCCAACAAGGAGAAAGGAAAATTGGATGCCAGTTTCCCTACTGAACATATACAAAATGTCTAATAAAAATGTTATCCAACTGATCCAGCAACATATAAAAAAGAGAATACTACATGACTAAGTTGGGCTTATTCCGTGAATGAATTGGTTTAACGCTGGAAAAACCAATCAGTTGCCACATTAACAAACTAAAAGGAAAACAATCAAATGAGCATCTCAATAGATGCAGTAAAAGTATTTGATAAAACTCAACATCCATTCATAGTGTTTTTAAAAAAGCTCTTAGCAAACTAGGAATAGGAGATATCCTTAATCTGATAAAGGGTACCTATAAGAAACCCAAAACAAACATCATAATAAATGGTGAAACTTTGAAAGCTTTCCCTTCAAGATCAGGAGCAAGACAATGCCTTCTGTTGCCTTTCTGGTCACCATTGTTCTGGAGGTCCTAGATAGCCCTATAAGGCATGAAAAAGTACTTAAAGGAAAAGGTTTAGAACGGAAGAAACAAAATTGTAATTACTTACAGATGATATGATTGTACATGTACAAAATACAAGAATCTACAATTTAAATTATTATTAAGTGAATTTTATTTATAAGATATTTGGGTAAAAGGTGATATACAAAAATCAGTTATATTTCTAAATGACTGCAACAAATATTTAGAATATGAAATTTTAAAAAGATGCTATTTATAATAGCATCAAAATATACAAAACCTAGAAATAAATCTAACAAAAGACGAGTAAAGCCTCTACATAGAAAACAAAAAAACATATTATTGAGAGAAATTAAAGAAGGCTTAATGGAGATTTGCTCATGGGTTGGAAATCTCAATACTATAAAGATTCAAATTCTCCCCTATGACAGACAGGCTCCAAGATGGCCCCCAGTAACCCCCACTTCCTGGTATTCACACCCTTGTATAGTCCTCTCCCACACTGAACCAGGTTGGTCTATGTGACCACAAGTATGTGGCAGAAGAGATGGCGTGTCACTTCTGAGATTAAGAGGAAAAGACTGTGGTTTCTGTCTTGTGCACCCTCTTTCTTCTTTGCTGCCTCACATTATTTTATTTTTTTTATTTTTTATTTTTTTGGCTGTGTTGGGTCTTCGTTGCTGCGTGCAGGCTATTCTTGAGTTGCGGCGAGCGGGGGCTACTCTTTGTTGCGGTGCACGGGCTTCTTATTGTGGTGGCTTCTCTTGCTGCAGAGCACGGGCTCTAGGCATGCAGGCTTCAGTAGTTGTGGTACGCGGGCTCAGTAGTTGTGGCGCATGGGCCTAGTCGCTCCGCGGCATGTGGGATCTTCCCGGCCCAGGATCAAACCCGTGTCCCCTGCATTGGCAGGCGGATTCTTAATCACTGCGCCACCAGGGAAGTCCCCTCACTTTCTTTTAGATCGCTCACTCTAAGGTACGTGAGCTGCCTCGTTGAAAGCAGCTCGCGGGAGAGGCCACATGGTGAGGAACTGAAGCCTCCAGCTAACAGCCAGCAAGGAACTAGGACTTTTCCAACAACCAACCACGTGAGTGAGTTTGGAAGCAGATTATCCAGCCCCAGTCAAGCCTAGGGATGCCTAGAGTCCTGGCTGACAACTGACATCCTCATGAAAGCTCCTGAGCCAAAACCACCTGGTTAGGCGGCTGCTCTTAGATTTCTGATCCTCAGAAACTGTGTAGGTAATAAATGTCTGTTGTTTTAAGTTGCTGAGTTTTGGAATAATTTGTTGTGGATCAACAGAAAACTTATACATTCTTTTTTTTTTTTCCTTCCGCACCACACAGCTTGTGGGATCTTAATTCCCCGACCAGGGATTGAACCCAGGCCTTTGACAGTGAAAGCGTGGAGTCTTAACCACTGGACCACCAGGGAATACCCCAGAAAACTTATACATTCTTAAAATAATCTATAGACTTAATTTAATCCCAATCAAAATCCCAACAGAGTTTTTTTTTTTTTTTAAGGAACTTGACAAGCTGATTTAAAAATATATATGGAAATGCAAAGGGCCAAAAATGCAATGCTATTCTTGCCAAGGTACTCTTGAAAAAAAAGAATATAAGAGATTATTAAGTCTTAATATAAAGCTAGAGTGACTGCTTGCTTGGCCATATATCAAACTATACTATAAAACTGTAATAATTAGGATGCCGTGGCATTGGTACAAGTTCAGAAACTGAGTCATTATTATATTATAGGAAACCTAGAACAGATCCATGCATATATGGACACTTGATTTATTTCACAAATGGCCATGTAAATCAGTGCAGAAAAGACGGTCTTTGTAGTACCACAGTCTGAGATGATTTATATTCACTTGGAGAAAAAGGAAACATGACTCTTGCCTCACGTCATACATTAAAACCAGTTCCAGGTTTTGAGCAAGATGATAGCAGCAGCCACTGCACAGTCTTCCCAAATCCCCCACAAAACACTCAGACCAACCAGCTTAACGACAACATCTATAACATAACTAAGTGAAAAGATAAGCTACCAACTCCAAAAGATGGGTGAGTAGGGCTGATTACTCACAGTCATGAGACTGGTGTGAGTAAGCCACTGTGTGGGAGGAGTGGGAGAGAGAGCAAAGGAACATCAGTCTGAGAGCCAGAGAATCACCCTAGATTGAGGGTCCCACTCAACCTGGGAAACTTGACAGGACAACTGACAACAGCAGCCTAAGCTGGAAGGATGATCTCAGGCTCTAGTTTATCGCTAACTGCAAACATGTCACAATAAGATTGGGTGACGTGGGGCAGCTTAAAACCAAGTTACTTAAACTCCCTTCTAAGACAAAACCTTGTGCCAAGAGAAACCTCTGAAAGTAGAATCTATTTGACTGTGACTGAGACACTGAGGGCAAAGGAAAGATAAAGCTCAGATAAAGGTGGGGAGAAAAAAGAAAAAAACCCCTAAAAAGTACAAAGCTGTATTTTAAAAAATATTTGTGGTAACAACAGGAGAATCTTAGTTATGTGAAGCTACAAAAGGTATCCAGGGCTACCTTTTCCTTCTAAAAGCATGGAAAAAGTTAGAATGAACAACAGAAAAGGAATAAAAAAGGTGAATGATGAGCAGAATAATATTGCTATAGACAATGAAGACATGCCAGGAAGAGATCACTACAAAACAGAGAAAAAGAAAACATAGAACAGATAAGATTAACAGAAAGTACAGATTTGCATGTACACCTGAATACGTCACTATTTACACTCAATATAAATGGTGTGAATGCTCAAGTGAAAAGGAAGCCTTGCTAGACTGGGTTAAAAAACCAAATCCATCTCATCTGTACACTGTTTATAAGAGACACGTTTAGATTATATGGATAGAAAAAGATTGAAAGTGTGATGATTAAAAAAAACCCACACCATGCAAATGCTAACCAAAAGAAACCTATATTAATATTAGACAAAATAGATTTTAAGGCAAAAAGTGTTACTAGAGACAAAGAAGATCACTTTATAATGAAAAGAGTTTCAAGTCACCAGAAAGATATTATAATTTTTATTTAACTAGTAATATAGCTTCAAAGTATATACATAAAGCAAAACATGACAGAACTACAAAGATAAACAGACAGATCCACAATCATAGTAGTATATGTTAATATACTCTCCTAAAACTGATCAAACAAGCAGACAAAACTATCAGTAAGGCTAAAGAAAACTGAACAACAAAACAGCAAATACATTCTTTTCAAAAAGAGGTGGAGGATTTTAAAAAAAGACGATATTGGGCCATAGAGCATGTCTAAAAAAATTCTAGAGTACTGAAATAATATGGAATATATTCTCTGACCACAAAATAATTTTAAAACGTGGTAACTAGAAAAATCCACATCTTTGGAAATTAAGAAACTTCTAATAAACCAGGAGTCAAAAAAGAAGTATTAATCATAGTGAAAATTAGAACACTTTTGAACTTAATGATGAAAAATACTACATATAAATATAAAAACTTGTATGCTGCAGCTAAAGCAGTACTTAAAGGGAGATTTATAATCTTAAGTGCGTATATTAGAAAATAAAGAAGACTACAAGTTAATTCCCTAAGCGTTTATCTTTGAAATTAGTTAAAGCAACACTAACCCAAAGGAAGCAGAAGGAAGGGAATAACAAAGATAAGAGTGGAAATCAATCAACTAGAAAGCAACCATACAATAGAGCGTAACAACAAAGCCCAAAGATGCTTTTTTGGAAAAAAAAAAAAAAAGTTGAGAAACCTCTAGCAAGGTTGATCAAGAAACAAAGAGAGAAGGCACAATGACCAATATTAGAAATGAAAAGGGGACGTCACATAAAAAAGGTAATAAGATTCGTGCTGTGAGACCTAAAGTTCTTATGAGGTGGTCTAAAATGAAAAAACATGTCAGCTGGGCCTCTGGTAGCTCCCTGTGTGCTAAATGTGTCAGTGACAGGATCAAACATGCTCTCCTTATTGAGAACAAAATCGTTGAGAAAGTATTGAAGGCAAAAGCACAGAGTCAGAAAGCTAAATTAAAAATGAAGCTTTTTTTTGACAGTCTCTTCAATAAGTGGTGCTGGGAAAACTGGACAGCTACATGTAAAAGAATGAGATCAGAACACCTCCTAACACCATACACAAAAATAAACTCAAAATAGATTAAAGACCTAAAAGTAAGGCTGGACACTATAAAACTCTTAGAGGAAAACACAGGCAGAACACTCTTTGACATAAATCACAGCAAGATCTTTTCTGACCCACCTCCTAGAGTAGTGAAAATAAAAACAAAAATAAACAAATGGGACCTAATTAAACTTAAAACCTTTTGCACAGCAAAGGAAACCATAAACAAAACGAGAAGACAACCCTCAGAATGGGAGAAAATATTTGCAAGCAAAGCAACCAACAAGGGATTAATCTCCAAAATATACAAACAGCTCATGCAGCACAATATCAAGAAAAACAAACAACTCAATCGAAGAATGGGTGGAAGACCTAAATAGACATTTCTCCAAAGAAGACATACAGATGGCCAACAAACACACAAAAAGATGCTCAACATCACTAATTATTAGAGAAATCCAAATCACAACTACAATGAGGTATCACCTCATGCCAGTCAGAATGGCCATTATCAAACACTCTACAAACAATTAATGCTGGAGAGGGTGTGGAGAAAAGGGAACCCTCTTGCACTGTTGGTGGGAATGTAAATTGATACAGCCACTATGGAGAACAGTATGGAGGTTCCTTAAAAAACTAAAAATAGCGCTACCATATGATCCAGCAATCCCACTCCTAGGCATTTACCCAGAGAAAACCATTCAAAAAGACACATGCACCCCAATGTGCATTGCAGCACTATTAACGATAGCCAGGACATGGAAGCAACCTAAATGTCCATCAACAGAAGAATGGATAAAGAAGATGTGGTACATATATACAATTGAATATTACTCAGCCATAAAAAGGAACGGAGTTGTGCAATTTGCAGAGACATGGATGGACCTAGAGAATGAGTGAAGTAAGTCAGAAAGAGGAAAACAAATATCGTATAATATCACTTATTTGTGGAATCTGGAAAAATGATACAGATGAACTTACTTGCAAAGCAGAAATAGAGACACAGATGTAGAGAACAGATGTATGGATACCGGGGGTTGGGGGGTGGGATGAATTGGGAGATTGGGATTGACATATATACACTACTATGTATACAATAGATAATTAATGAGAACCTACGGTATAGCACAGGGAACTCTGCTCGATGCTCTGTGGTGACCTAAATGGGAAGGAAATCCAAAAAAGAGGGGATATACGTATATGTATAGCTAATTCACTTTACTGTACAGCAGAAACTGACACAACACTGTAAAGAAACTATACTCCAATAAAAATTAATTTTTAAAAAATGAGGCTTTTTTGAGTACCAAAAAAAATCAAAAAACAAAAAAAAAGGTAATAAGAGGATAGTAACAATGTTATACCAATATTTTCACTATATCGATGAAATGAAAGTGCTCTTATTACTGACTCAGGAAGAAACAGAACATCTAAATAGTCCAGTAACCCACTGAAAGAATTAAATCAGTAGTAGACAATCTTCCCACAAAGAAAACACCAGGCCTCAGTGGCTTCACCAGTGAGTTCAAAGAAGACATAATTTCAATCTTTTATAAACTCTTTCACAGAATCGAGAAAGCGAGAAAATTAGCAAAAGTGACACCCAAACTGGACAAAGAGTATGAGGAAGGAAGACTGTGGTCCATTCTCACTCATGAACACAGAGGCAAATCTCCTACACAGACTATTACCCAACTAAAATCAATCTGTATGTAAAAAGGGAGTTACCAGTTTATTAGGAGTCTATCAGATTGGTAAACTTTAAAAAATTCTGACAATACCAGGGGTTGGTGAACTCGCGTTGCTGATTGGCAGTTATCTACTGGTTGGCAGTTAGAGGCAGGCACACCCTATGACCCAGGGATTCCACTCCCGGGTGTACACTGTGGAGAAATACAGGCGCATGTGCATCAAGAGGGCGCTTGTGCAAAAAGAACCATAGCAGCATTTTCCACGATAGCCAAATGTTGAAACCAACACAAATGTCTGGCCATAGTAGGATGGATATCTAAATTGTGGTCTAGTCATTTAGGATAGTCTACAGCGGTGAGGATGAATGAACCTCAGCTGTGGGCAATGGCATGGAGGACCGTCACAATTCACAACTCTGAGCGAAAGAAATAAAACATTACAGAATGTACATAGTATGATTTCTTTTGCATAAAGTTCAAAAACAGGCAAAACTAAACTATATTGCTTAAAAGCAAGACATGATCATTACAAAATAAGGATAGTGGTAACTTTTAGGAGTGAGGGAGAGAGGGGTGTCTGGGGAGGTGGCAATTTTTTATTTCTTGGCCTGGGTATTGGTTTAACAGATATTTATTTCATAATTTTTTGTTTAAACAAACATGTTTACATGCATATACATGTTTATATGTACACATACATATATGTATATGTATGTTTTGTATACTTTTCTGTATAGTTCACAGTGAAAAATATAAAAATACAATAAGATAAAGGGCATGGAGACTCTCTCTGAAGAACAAAACAGATAACTAGATTCTGAAAGTGAAGGAAGAGACAGAGTGGGAGTGCAGGGAACAGGCCAGGTGGGCTGAAGTTGGGGAAACAGAAGAGATTTTGATGGAATCCGGACAGTGAGAGTTTGGAGTGACAAACTGATGAAAAGAGCATTTATCTTCCCACCAGTTCATAACTCTGGGCCATGTCTGCCCAACCACTGTCAAAGCCTTCTTGTGCCACCTCCCTGAAGTGGTCTGTGCATAAACAAGCACATAGACAAATGTGTGTGTGTGTGTTGTACACGTGATACACTATTATGTGTCCCTTGCTGTCCTTTTCACCACATATATTCTATGTGACTTATGTAATTAGGAAAAACAAGAAGAATATTTTAAATTTGAGCAAGGCAAACAAACACATCATAGAGACAAGTCCCTTTTACATGCCTGAACTAAAGCTCTATGTGGCCCTGGTTTACGTGAGGACTTGGGCAGCAGAGGAAAGGAGAGAACAGGAGCGTGGTCGATCAGTCGATCATCCCCTGCCCTCCCGACCACCGCCAAGGCTGGCCCAACTACGGGATGCAGAACGTGGATCCAGAGGCCCCCTGGGCAGAGCCTCCAGCACAGATATGGGGGCGGGGAGCCCCTGGCAGGCAGGGCCATACCTCAGAGTTGGCCGGCACCACAAACTGGGAGGGCAGGCTGATGTCGGGCACCCTGCATTCCGTGGAGAAGGTCACCGAGTAGGGCAGGGGGTTCTCCACCTTGATGGAGGCCGATGTGCTCTGCCGGACAGGGCTCACCATCTCGATGGTTTTGATGACGCCTGAAGGGATGACCCTGAAACTCACCGTGTAGTATAGGAACTCGTTGGTCACCTCGTTTCGGAAGATCACCTGGGTTCACAGAGAGAGTGGGAGGAAGTGGGACAGAGCAGAGTGGTTAGCCCAGGGTCCTCTGCCATCTACAGGATCCTTCTCCCTGTTCGCAGTGCGTGGACGCATGAAGCACAGGGACCAGGCTGACACAGGCCCTCCCAGCCCCTGTGAACCCTGCCAGCCAGCCCTTCTCTTCAGGTATTCCGCTCTGGCTTCTCCCAGGTGAGAGAGCATGAAGGAGCCTGGGTTGCTTTAGGAGAGGCTAGAGCAGCACCGTCTAGTGCTGAAGATGAAGGTGTCCCCAGTGGGACAGCTGAGTGGCCCTGGAGAACAAGCAAGACCTCAAGAGGTGCATGTTGTGGTGGGCTTCACTCCAATTCCTGCTGCTGCTGGAATAGTTAATAATATTAATAATAATAATAATGATAATGATAGCATCTAACACTTGATTACTGTGTACTAGGCACTGGAAGTACTTATTTAATTCATACAATTTGTAGGCAACATTACTATTCCCCTCACCGGTTTTTCTAAACATGAGCAAACGGGCTTAGCAAGTTATTTTCTTGCCCAGGGTACCATGCAGAGTAGTATCAGAACCAGGATTTGAACCCAGGTTGGCCTGACTCCAGAGCTCACACTCGTAACTGCAGTGCATTGTCCCCTCACCCCTGTGTCTGACCTGTTGATAAGCTGCTCCCCTTTTTCAGTTCTTTCCCTGGATGACTGATGATGTTGAGCATTTTCTCATGTGCTTCTTGGTCATTCACATATTTACTTCTGTGACGTAGAGTCTACTCCAGTTTTTGCTTTTTTTTAATACCTTGTTTATCTTATTACAATAGGTGGTAATAGTTCTTTACATACCTGCCTTTTTACTTTCAATCTCTTCCTGTCTTTAAATTTAGAGTGCTCTGATACCCTCTGTATTTTAATTGGAGTGTTTAGTCTCTTACATTTAAAGCAATCATTTATGTGTTTGGGTTGAAGTCAGCCCTTTTGCTATTTCTTTTCCATTTGTCTCTTATTTTTTCATTCCTTGCTTGCTACTTTCCTGCCTTCTTTTGGATCAATGTGTAATCTTTTGTAATATATTTTATTTCCTCTACTGGCTTCTTACCTATATTTTTAAACAATAGATTTTTAGTAGTTGCTCTAGAGCTGACAACACAGCAGTCAGGAAACTGTGCCAAGCCAGAGAGGACAATCACAGGACTCATTTCGTAAGTTTCTCTTCTCTCTGATGGATTGCCGTATTGTGCTGCCTGTTGTCCGATGTCTAAGAAGAGTTACCTCAGATATTCTGTCCAGTTTTATGGTTGTTTATGGTGAGGGTCTACTTACTCCAACGTAACTGGAAGCAAAAGTATTTTTGACTTTTAAAACACTTTTAGGTTGTTATTGTTCATTTCAGTATATATGTTACTGTAAAGAGATCCTGTGATCTGGGTTTGTTGTCATTCTTACCCAAAATTTTACTTGTATTTTATTTATTTTTTTAATTTTTTAAAATAAATTCATTTATTTATTTATATTTTTGGCTGCGTTGGGTCTTCATTGCTGTGCATGGGCTTTCTCTAGTTGCGGCGAGCTGGGGCTACTCTTCGTTGTGGTGCACAGGCTTCTTATTGCAGTGGCTTCTCTTGTTGCAGAGCATGGGCTCCAGGTGCACAGACTCTAGAGCGCAGGCTCAGTAGTTGTGGCACACGGGCTTAGTTGCTCCGCGGCATGTGGGATCTTCCCGGACCAGGGATCGATCCCGTGTCCTCTGCATTGGCAGGCGGATTCTTAACCACTGTGCCACCAGGGAAGTCCCTTCACTTGTATTTTAATAAATATATTTACTGGTATTTTTCTGTTCATACCTACAGTTTACAAGTAGCTCTAATTCTCTCCCTACCCTTCTCTATGAATGAGAAAATCTCTTATCTCCCCATTTGCTTCCAAACTAAAGAAAATTTTTTTCATTGCCTTATTTTATCCCTCCCCTTGCTATTTCCTATATTGAGGTCATATGAAATATTAATTTCAGATTTATTTTCAACAATTATTTGAAATTACCTATCAATTTAATTTTGATTCTTTGTTCATTGTATCCTTGTACTTTCCTCTTGGATTCATTTACAAGAGGAATCATTTTGCTAATTAGAATTAATGTTTCATATTTTCCACTGTATCTGTTAACGTAAACATAAATTGTTTACAAATTAAAAAAAGAAAAAAAGAAAAAATTTTAATTTTGTAGCACTTCTTTCAGATAGGGATTGTGTATATGGGTTGGTTACTTTGAGTCTTTGCATGTTTAAAAGTGTCTTTATTTTGCTCTCATGATAGTCTTGTCTGGAAAAAGCATTCGAAATTGAAAGTCATTCTAAACAGTTTGAATAGCTTACCCTATTGCTTTTGGTATTCAGCATTGCCATGAGAAATCTGATGTTATTGTGAATATTACTTCCATCTATTTTCTCTAGAATTATTTAGGACTTTCTCTTTTATCCCAGTTTTCTGAAATTTTGTTCTCATGTACTTAGATGTGAGTCTGTTTTTCATTCACCTTCGTTGGCAACTTGGTGGGTTCCTTCAATTAGAAGACTCAGACTTTGTCAAATAGCTCTGGACATTTTTTTTCTTCAATTATTTCGTAGAGTATTTTCTTCCTTTTATTATCTTGTTTTTCTGTTTCGGGAGCTCCTGTTAGATGGGCATTAGAACTTCTTGATATATATTTTATGTCTCATATTTCCTTTCAGCTTTATTGAGATGCAATTCACATGCTATACAATTCACCCATTTAAAGTGTACAATTTAGTGCTTTTTTTAATATATTCACAAAGTGATCCAACCATCCCCATGCTCAATTTTAGAACATTTTCACCACCCCCAAAAGAAGCCCTGTCCCCAGTAACAATCATTCCCACTTCCCCCTAATCCATCCCTTAACTATAGTCCTACGCACCACTAGTCTACTTTCTGTTCCTATAGATTTGACTATTCTGGACATTTCATTTAAACAAAATCATGTAATATGCGGCCATTTGTGACTGACTTCGTTCACTTAGCATAATGTTTTCAGCGTTCATTTCAGTGTTGCATGAATCAGTACTTTGTTCCCATTACTTTTTATTGCCAAATAATATTCCATTGTATTTATCCATTCACTAGCTGATGGAAATTTAGGTTGTTTCCATTTTTTGGCTTTTATGAATAATGATGCTATGAACATTTATGTACAGGTTTTTGTGTGGACGTATGTTTTCGCCTATTTTGCATATAAATTGCTGAATTCCATGGTAACTCTACGTTTATCCATTTGAGGAACTGCCTGACTGTCCTAAAGCAGCTGCACTATTTACACTCCCACCAGCACTGCATGAAGGATTCATGTTCTGCACGCCCTTGCCAGGACTTGTTATTATTTCCTTTTATTCTTGCCGCTTCTTTGTGCTCACATGCTATTTCTTCACTTTAAAATCTTTCCCTCGGTGGTTCCATCCTCCATCCTGGCTTCAAGTACTACCTGTAAGCGGGTAATTCCTCTATAGTTCTCTTCAGCCCTGACCTCTCAGTGAGCCCCTGATCCATATGCTCCTTTTCTTACAGCACTTAGGCCATTTTGTAATTGTGCATTCATAGTGCAATTATTTGATGAATGTCCATCTCCCTCCACTGGACTGTGTGTTCCAGGAGAACAGAGACTGTGCCTATCTTTGATCATTGCTGCATTACCAGCACATAGTAAAGCATATGGCACATGTGCTCAAGAGATGCTTGTTGAATTGACGAATGAATTAGAACAAACAGCTCACGTGTGAAAGACCCTGAGGAGTCTTAGAGTCGATGGTCCTAAGTTGAATCCTGGCTCTGATGTGACTAGCTGTGTCAGGGACTCAGCGTGATGCTGGACACTCTATAAGCCCTCAGAAAAGGGATCTTTTGTTATTATTTTTCTGGTCTGGTGTTTGCTGGTCCACTGTTACCTACTGCTTAAAGATTTTCATGATTCTGCCACCTTGAAGGCTTGGAATGGATCTACACGTTGGCTGGCTAGCCCTGCAATCTGGTCTCATCTTAAAGAGTCTGGGAATCCTGAATGCCTTTGCCTGGTCCCTCTAAATGGTCAGCCTCACAGGATAACGCTAGGCTGGCTGTGAGAGGGCATCTTCACTCCCAACACGGGGATCATCAGCCTCAGGGTCAAACCTCCGGGGTCCCAGGGCAGAGCCTTTAACGTGTGGATACCTTTGCTGTGTACAGTCCCTCCTTGTGGGAAAAGAAGTTCAGCTTGTAGTCTTTCTTGGAGGCAGACAGCACGTCAATGTAATCAAGGCCCTTTAAGGTGACACTTAGGTCGGGCTTCTCCGGTTTCAACATTTCCACAATGACCCGGAATCTGGGGGAGCACAGGGGTGCAAGAAGAGAGGACAGACAAAATGAGACAGTTTTCCCAAAGGAAAGAAGGCAAGGTGACATCTCCACTCTTGATTTCATGGAAAGCACACGGGTCCAGGGTTCTAGTCTTCACTCTGGCACTAACAGTAACAGTAACTACCATTTACTACCCGCCTATTTTGTGCCAGAACTGAGTCGGTGCACCGCACGTGTTACATGACAGGCTTTCAGTCCTCACCTCACAGTGCCTGTCGGAGATACCTCTTGTTATCCTCTCCATCTTACTAGGGAAGAAATTGAGGCTGAAAGAAGGAAGATGACAGCTCAGTTAACAATGCCTAGTTATTGGCGGAACTAGCATTTCAGCTTGTCTGGGCCTTCATCCACTATGCTGAGCAGGCAGTTCTCTTCTCCCAGCCTTTGGCTTCTTTTCCATGAAAGAAGGGGACCAGGCTGGTGGGCCTCAAGCTCCTCTAGGTCTTCTGTTCTCCTCCACTCTCACTGCAAGTACAAGACCCAAGGGACGTCCTTCTCTGGCCAGTGGCTTACGTGATAAGACAGGGCTTTCAATAATAACAACCACGATTATCATTTTGACAATAATAATGACGGCTAACCTTTACTGAGCACGTATTTTGCGCCAGGCTCTGTTCTAGGAGGTTTTCAAGTTACCAGCTGCTCACGGAGAGCGCTGAACAGGAGACGCTCTCTGGGGCTCAGTTCAGGCAATGCCTGGCCACAGCCCAGAACTTTGACTCTTCAGCCCCCACTGTCCTCTAGGGGCCCTGACCGGGGGAGGGGCTAGGCTCGACGGTGTGAGTCCTCCCCCCGTCTCCCCCACTCCCTCACCTCTGGGGCTTGTTCAGCCAGTTGGTGATTGGCAGGAGCTCAGTGTAGGGCGTCTTACATGGCACTTCACGGTAGATATTGGCCACGGCTTTGGGGAGCTCGGAAGTCCCATGCAGTACATACAGCCAGCCGGTCCCATCTGGGAGGGGGAAGAAGAGGGTGCCCTAAGAGAAGAAGAAATGTGGTCAGAATGACACAGAGGGTCCTTTATTAGCTACCTCTCAGGCATGGCAGTAGCACAGGATTAATGGAGGCTCTGCAAATAAGCATAACACTTTTGGAAAGCAGCTTGGGACTATGTTCCCGAGAGTCCTAAAAATGTTCATGTGTATTTGAACCGGGGATCCCATCCCAAGGAACTTACTGAAGAAAAATCCCTACAGCAGAAAAAGTTACATATATACATACACGTGTATATTAGAACTACTTATATTGATGAAAATTTAGAGATAACTTAAACATCCAACAACTGGGGGATGTTAAATAAATTATGGAACTGTCATTCAATGAAATATTAGTCAGTCGTTAAAAATGATTATCACAAAGATTACATAGTTAAATAGAAAAATGCTCATGATATAATGTAAGGTAAAAGTAAACAGGTTGCAAAACTGAGGATGATGTGATGGCAGCTATGGCTGTATTTGAATAAGGATTCAAAGTAGTGAAGACAGATGAAAACAGTTCTTTTTGGGGAGGGGAGGTGGAAGATTGTGGCTTTTCTTTTTTTTGATTTTTATTACAGTCACTATGATGCTATTTGTGCACTTAAACTAAGTATTAATTGCTTGATGCTTAGCTGAGGACTCCATTTTAGAACTGAGCCCCTGGTTCCAAGAGAATCCCCTCAGCATGAAAATACATGGACGAAAAGGGAAGCTTTGGACTTGATAAGCTTTGGACATGATTCCCCGTGGATCCAGTATCATTTGTGGGGGTCCCCTCTTGTCTTAACATTCTCTCTCACACAACTCCTCCCTCCAACCGTGCCAGGAAAACAGTGGGGGAGGTGGGGCTCAACCTACCTGATGCTTGCGGTTCTCCACATTCAAGGTGCGGGGCTGGTAGGTAATCTCATAGGGCTTGTTTTGCTGATGGGGCTCCAGGGTGATGAACTCGGGCCCCTCCCAGTGCTCGCCTTCAAAGATGGGGTGCAGATTCCAGGTTTGGTTGGTGCGGTTTGAAAGCATGATGGTCTGTATGTGCTTGGAGCGTACCTGGCAGGTGAAATTCACCACCTGGAAGAAAACAGGCACCTTAAGCAGGCAGTGGAATTTACAAATCTGGAGTTCAAGGAAAGGTTCAGGCCATATATAGATAGATAGATAGATATAGATAGATATATATATTTGGGTGTTGTCAGTATAGCAATGTTTTTTTCAGGCCAAGAAACCAGATGAGATCATCAAGAAGTAAATGTATTTAGGAAAAAAGAAGGAATTTCAGGACTAATTCCTGACTGGCATGTTCCAATGTTAAGAAAAATCAGAAGAGGAGACGAGAAGAAGCAGCTAATAAGGTGGGAGGAAAACCAGGAGAGGGTGGTACCCTGGAGGCCATGTAATGAAGGAAGTGTGTGAAGGAGGAGGGGCTCGTTCAAGGTGTCAAATGCTATCGACAGGTCAAGTAAGATGAGCAGTGAGAACTAGCCATTGAGCTTAGCAACGTGGATGATGTCGTATTGGTGTGAAGAGAGTCAAAAAGATCATCAGTGGGACAAGAATAGAGTTTAGCAAGAGACCCACACATATATTATCAATTGGTTTCTGACCAAAGTACAAAGGCAATTCAGTGGAGAAAGGATAATCGATTAAATAAATGCTGCTGGAACAACTGGATATCCATGTACAAAAAAAATGAATTTTGATTCATGTCTTACACTACATACAAAAATGAACTCTAAACAGACTGAAGATCTAAATTTAAAACTTGTGTCCTGAATATACCGAGAGCTCTCAAAACTCAGTAGTAAGAAAGCAAACAACCCAAATAAAAATAGAAGATCTGAACAGACACTTCAACAAAGAAGATACATGGATGGCAAATAAGTACATGAAAAGATGCTTAACATCATTAGTCATTAGGAAAATGCAAATTAAAAACCACAATGAGACATCACCACATACCTGTTAGAATGACTAAAATTAAAAAAAAACTGACCATATCAAGTATTGGCAGGGATGCGGCACAAGTGGAAATGTCAGACGTGGCTGATGGGAATGTAAAATGGCACAACCACTTTGGAAAACAATTTGGTAGGTTCTTAAAAAGGTAAACATACACCTACCCTATGACCCAGCCATTCCACTCTTACATACTTACCCAAGAAAATGAAAGCATATATTCTTGCCAAGACTTGTACATACACATTTATAGCATACTGCATGATTCCATTTATATAACATTGTTGAAACAACAGGAGATGGAGATCAGGTGTCTATGACCATAAGCAGTGTTGCCAGGAACTATCAGGTTTCCACTATTAGGTTTCCAGGAACAGGGCTAGCAGAGGATTAACCCAAGCCCAATTTTTAACTATAGAGAAAGCGAAAGGTGTTCACCCCTTACTTACAGACCTTATGACAGAATTTGATCTAGCCAGAGATGTCAATACAACCTTCCCTGAGAATGAGATGCTTGAGTTGAGAGCTGAAGAATAAGTAGGAATTAACTAAACGAAGAGGGGAAAATGAATATATCAGCGGTGGGAACAGCATGTGCGAAGGCCCTGTGGTGGGAGGGAGCAGGTCTACATGTTTGATGTGGGCACCAAGGACTGTTTGAACAGGGCCACTTGTTTCTAGAAGGCCTGACTGAGTTCTCCTGTGGGGCTTGCTGGGCCCACTCTGGCCACTGGCCCATCTGTGGGCAGCACCTACTGACCTCTTTTACCGAAGGTGGTCCCACGCAGACTCCAGACAGGGTTAGGCTCAGAGGACTGCCACCCTGGATGAAGCAGAGCAAGTTTTTATGGAGGATCTCCTTGCCCACCTCAGTAGGATGGTAAGTCACTTCGAAAGAAACCTCCATGCCTGCGGTGATATAGCCCTCTTCCGGGCTGATGGAGAAATGAGGCTCAAATTTTCTGGCGTCCCATTTAAACCTTTTCCAAGACAAAAGGAGACAAGGTAGTTTACTAATATCCTTGGGGTGTCCTCAATCCTGCTGAGAAAAGAGATTTTGCCTGCGCTTTTAGCTGGGAGGTTCATCCCCTCGTGCACTCCCTGGGGCCTGGGAGGAGGAAGACTGCTGGGCAAAGCAGAGGCAGGCGGGACAAAGGCCAGGTCGTTCCTGGGTGGGATCTCTAGGCTCTCCCTTGGGGCTGAGCAGGGTGGGAAGTGGCACACTGGGGGGCATGTGCATGAACACGCTTACACGTGTACCCGAGGTCACACAGCTAGGATGTGGCCGGGCCAGGACTGGAACCCTCCCGAGACTGTGGCCATAACCGCTCCCTGCACTGCCTCTCAGGTCTGATCGGGGGGTGGAGATGATCCCTTCACATGAGAGTTGCCCCTATTCTTGGTGGCGCTGGGATCCGATGGCCCTGTGTGGTCACCCCCTCTGTGGTCTGGCACTTGGTCCAGGCAGGAGACAGAGGGTGGATGGTGCAGACCACTGCTTCCAGTGCCAAGGCTGCCATACCACAGCCTCAGGGCACTGTTTAACTGAGGTCGGTGCGAAGGGTGCCCCCTGCAGGTGTGTGGTGCGCAGTGGGCACAGCTATGGCAGCACTCCCCAAGTAGTGCCTGGGTGGGTCCCTGCTGGCAAGTCATATAACCACTTTGAGCCTCAACTTCATCTGTGAAATGGGGACAATATAGTAACCACTTCAGAGGGTCCTGGGATAGTTAAATGGGAATCCAGGCCCAGAGGGCTCTGCTACCTCGCACCCACGTCGCCCGTGTTCAACATGAGGACGCGACGCGTGGCTTGTGTCCGACACACGACTGGTCCGAAGGGAAGATGTTCCTGGTCCAGGGAGATCTCCAGGGCCTGGCAGCAGCCGCTGAGGAGGAAGAGGGGCCGCAGGAGCCCCATGCACTCCATGAACACCTCTTCGGAGAAGGGAGGGACACGCTTCTTCGGGGCGAAGTTGACTTCCAGCTTCCGGACCTCTTTGGGCTTCAGAGTGATGTTGCGGAATGGTGTCAAGGTGATGACCTGGATAAAATGACAACGAGCCTCAGCAGCTGAGGGTGGGGCGCTCCTGAGGCTCCATTTCCGGGGGTCCTGCTGCTGGGACCGTATCAGGCCAGGTGTAATGTCATTCTGCCCCCTCACCAGCTGTGTCACCTGTGGTGAGTTACTGAAACTTTCTGTGATTTACTCTACGGTGAAGATCCCGATCACCCGTACAAAATGTGTGGCACGTAACAGGCATTCAATTGGTGTTAATTCTCTTTCCAGCCCCTTGCAAATAACCCCTGCTCTCTGGTGGAGGAAACAGTAAGAGCAAGTAGAAAACACTCAGTGCTCCGGTGGTTTTCAAGGCGTGCTCCCTGGGCTCCCTGCATCACAGTTCCCAGTGTGCTGGTTAAAAGGCAGACTCTTGGGTCCTGCCCCCGCCCAAGAGAACCAGTCTCCTTGGGAGAGCTTGGAACCTGCATGTGGGGACTCATGTGTTCTAAAGTTTGAGAACCACTGTTGGAACTTGAATATAAGGGGCTGCTCTCTCCCCTTGGTCCTGGTAAAAATCAAATCAAAATCAGCTTGAAGGAAGTCAAGCCCTTTTCATCCTTGAGCTCCCTTTGGTACGGAGTGCTGAGCAGTCACCAGGAAGTGGACTGTGGCGGGCAGGGAGGGGCCAGGGCGGTGGGGGGGGGGGGAGTGAGATAATGGCTGAGAATCACAATAGGAAAGTGACCTTAGAGATTTCTCAAAACACAATGATGGAAGTGACCCCCCGGGGTGACAGTGCCGGTTCAGGCCATTCTGGCAGCTTTTGTCTCACCACCTCAAGATGCAGAACTGGTGCAGCCAAACTGTGAGGGGCCCTGACCCACTGGAATGAGGACTTTACTTTGGATTAATGAGGAAAGGGAAGCAGCAAGTTTTCCCTCTTTCTCTGGATGGCAAAGTGGGTGATGTGGGGTCCAGGGACGAGATGCCCACTGGGTCTCCTGCTTTGGTTGGCCTCTCACAGCCAGTGTTCCTGTATCCTGCAATCCTCAGATGGTCCACAGCACTCCTACCACATTGAATCACACCTAGGATTCCAAAAGCATCAATCCCTTTGAGCCTATATAATCTTGCCTGCCAGAAACACTCCTCCCCAACCTCTCTGCCTGGGAGATACCTCTTCATCCTGTAAAACTCAGTTCAGACCTCTCTCCACCGTGAGGCCTTCTGTAGCCCACCGAGCCCTCCTCTGAGCAGCCCTGGTCCTGAATCACACCCTGCTTCTGCAGCTTCTAGGCTTTCCTGGGACTGTTCATGTGTCTGTGACCCCAAAAGATTGTGAACTCCACCAGACCAAAGTCTATGTCATATTCACCTTACTATGGACTGAATTGTGTCCCCCCCAAGTCCATATGTGAGTAGTATTTGGAGATGGGGCCTTTGGGAGGTAATTAGGTTTAGAATGAGGTCATGAGAGTGGGACCCTAATGATGGGATTAGCACCCTTATAAAGAGGGACAGCGGAGAGCTGGAGCTTGCTGTCTCTCTGACATGTGGGGACACAGCAAGAAGGTGGTCGTCTGCAAGCCAGGGGGAGCGTCCTCACCAGAAACTGACTATGTTGGCACCCTGACGTCAGACTTCCAGCCTCCAGAACTGTAAGAAAATAAATGTCTGTTGTTTAAGCCACCCAGGTCTGTGGTGTTTTGTTATGGCAGCCCAAGCTGACTAAAGCACACCTTTATATTTCCAGCACGTAGCACGGATTTACTGAGTAAATGTAAGAATGAATTGAATGAAGGAATGGATATAGTCCATCCTCAGAACGAAATACACCTGGTCCATTTTCAAAGGGCCACCCAAACACTGTGAGCTGGGTAGACGGCAGCCAGGACTGTAGCTTCTCTATTTAGGGAGCTCGAGGACATGGATTTGGCAACAAGCATGCTTCTTTCACACGACGGATTGAAGTGTAAAGAGGGACAAGCTTTCGGGGGCAGATGAGTGACGTATATCGAAACACGCTCTTCCTTTTGGTCCAAGAAGCCCACTCTTAGGGGTATGTATTAAGCAGAGAGTCATGGATTCACCCAAAGTTTTGTTTACATGGATATTACAATGCTGCTTATAAAATAAAAAACCAGGAACACCTGAAATGAGCAGAAGTAGAGGATTGGTCCATCTGCATAATGGAGGTATAGAGGAACAAATGACGTTGAATGTTTAGGAGCTACTGCAAGTTGGGAAAAGCAGGTTTCAAAACAATCTGAACATTAATATTTTGTTTAAAAAATGTGTAGGAAAAACAGGGGCAAGATAGGTACCAAAATGTTAAGCGATTATTTCTGGGTATGCGATTATAGGCGAAATGTTTTGCTTTGTGATTTTCCATATTTTTCAGATTTTCTGCTGTGATGATATATGTATGTTCATTAGAGCCCAGATCTTCTGAATCCATCAAGGGCACTTCTCTTTCTACATCACTGTTGCCCTGTGGAGGCATGTAGCCTCTCCAAGCCTTGGTTTCCTTACATGTAAAATGAGAATAACAGAAGCGCCACCCTACACTGTTTCTGTGGAGATGATCGGAGGCAGCACAGCGAGAGCCCTCAGAACCGCCTGGCACCCTGAAGGTGCACGAGAACCGTGAGGTGGCAGTGTCGCTACCACGGTCATCCCTGTCATCGGGGCGGGGCGGGGGGGGGGACGTGGAGGGATGGGGCATGAAGACGCCACTAGGGGCCCGAGCACCAACCTTGGGTTCCTGGAGTTCTGGAATTGAGAACAGGACTGACAAGTTGAATGTGAGCTGGGCTTGGCTGTTGTTCACGATGGAAATCGTTTTCTTCGCCACCTGTCCAGGCAGGACAGCTCCTAACTTCACCACCTTATTGGCTGGATCGAGGACTAAAATCTGTGGGACAAGAAAGAGAGCAGGGAAGGAGGGTTCATCAGTTAATGAGAAAAAGAAATACAATACATGTACCCTGGTGAGGCAAGGCTGGTTCCCCCTCTTTCTGTGTCCCTCATTCTTCACATTGGATGGGCATTCGCCCACTCAACAAACATTTATGTGCTTAAAATGCCCACTAAACAACTTGTTGCACAATCACATAATTACGGCCGGGTTCAGAGATGTTAGGAAGGAAAAGCTCAGGGTACAAGGGGCTGAGCCAGCCTGCGGGTGAGGGAGGCTTCCCTGAGGAAGACATGCTCCTGCTGAGAGCTAGAGGAAGGGTGGGATCCTGTGGGTTTGCGTCAGGGTGGTGGGGGGCTGGATCCCGAGGGAGGAGACAAGCTGTGGCGAGGCCCTGAGCTGGAGGGAGTGGTCTGGTCAGGCCCGTGACTGGGAGCGAGGGGGAGACACGGGAAGACAGTTCGGAGAGGGGTCAGGTTTTCTTCTGGGAGAAGTGGGAAGCCAGTGCAGCCTGGAGTGGCCCCATCAAGTGTGTATCTTGGGAGGCTGCTCTGGCTTACTCCTCTGTGGAGACGGACTGGAAGAGGGCAGGAGAGAGAGCCTTGAGGAGTGAGAGGTGATGGTGGCAGCGGAGGTGGGAGAAGCAGGTACATTTCAAAGTCCTCATCTAAAGTACTGATCAAAATGCTGGCCTGGATCAGGCCAAGGTCAGTCTGGGCCTTGTCCTCCAGGATGACGTGACCCACACGAATAGCACCCACTGGTCACTGTCATTTGACCAGTCACTAAACTGCACCCCTCCCCTACACGCTCTTTCTATCCTGCCCATGTTTCCATTTTGTGTACAAAGGCAAGGGTTTCCAGCCCCACCCTGTGAACTCCTGGAGGTGAGAGAACATGCTTAAGTCTCCTCTGCAGGATTTCTGCAAAGCACCTGACACAATGGGTGCTGAATGAGTGATGAAAGAATGAACACTCGAATGAATCAATGACATCAGAAGAGACCCCATCACTGGCTCGGGTGCAGACACACCAGGTGGCCTGGTCCTGTTGCTCTCTGGCTTGATGGGAAGGCTGCCGGGAATACACCCCTCCCATTTTCTCTTGGTTGCTGAAATGTCCTATGCATTGCTGAGGACCTTGGAAGGTCTTCAGTTTTCCAAAACTTCCTATTAAATGCAAATACTCCCACCAGACAGATACCTTAAATGTTAACCAGACACTGGGAAGAAAGGGATTAGCAGCAGGACCGGACCATTCCCTTCCTATTAGGAGCACCTGGTTAGAAGGAAGGCCCTCAGTCAAATAGGATCCTGGGAGTTGTGGCTGGCTGGAGAATGTCCGTCTGTGTGGTGTTAAGGAAAGATGTCCCATAACTGAAAGGTATGTCTGCACACAGAGCTTAAAACAACCTCACCTCGTAACCTGAAAACACTACATGCCCTAATGTGGGACGAGAAGTACACGCTTGGGATGCTGCATCTGATAGTCTCAAACTTCTCCACGAAAAAGAGTGTTTCTCCAGTGATATCCTGTGATTACTTGTATCCTTTGATACAGTAAAGTTTGGTATTGAATGAGATCTATGTGATTCACTTGGGTCTGATCTGACCATTCACCCCTCGGTGGGACTGGTTGACCCCCTCATAGAGCAGCTTGGGGGCAGGAGACTTTGAGGGGGTGGCAGGTGGGCTCAGGAGGGCAAAGAAGGGCAGGAAGGAGGGGCGCCAAGCCCGAGGATCTCCCCAACTGGCTCTTACCTTCATTTCAGTGCCTTTCCCTTTGATTTCAACTACTTGTTGTGAGAGCCCATTGATTTCAAACGGGATGAGTTCTCGATAATTGATACTTTCTCGAGGATAAAAGATGATGGGAATCTCCAGTGTCTTTCCTGGCTTTACCACATCAACTCGGAAGTTCACCTCAAGGTGGCTGGTGTTGGTGTACAAACACTCTAAGCTGGAGAAGATCAGGAGGAAGGTGTGTAAGCTCTCGGATGCCTGACCCAGAGGGGGAGATTTTGTCCCTTGTTTCTCTGAGCTGGATCCAGTGCTGGATGTCCTGCCCAGCTATCCTGGAGTCCAAATGTAAGGGCTGGAAGGGACTTCAGCAGTGATCCAGCCCGTGGTCCCCTGGGCACCGTCGAGTTACTTCCCCCAGATCACATCCAGAGATCCTGGCAGAGCCGGGCCTCAAATGCAAAGTCTCATGACCCAGTGCTCTTGTGCTCTTTTCACTTTCTTTATCCTCTCTTCCTTGATAATTCAGCTCACGGTTTTGTACCCTTTCATAAGAAGGAAGGGCTTCTGGAAGTAAATGGGTGGTAAAGCACAGCGGGGAGGAGTGTGTGTCCAGAGTCAGACAGACAGAAGCGTGGACCCGGGCTCTATCCCCAACTAGCCATGTGACCTGAGAACAGTTTACTCGCCTATCGGGGTCTCTGTTTCCTCCTCTGTAAAATGCGGGTAGTGATGGCTACCTCATAAAGTTGTTGTGAGGATTAAATGAGATAAAGTGACTAAATCAGTCACTAGACAGGGCACAGAGGAAACATTCCATAAAGGTGAGCTATTATTATTATTGCTAATTGCTCAACTAGAAGGGACCTTCAAAGATCATGTCCACCCTCCTTCACTTGTGGGTAGGAAGCACCTAGACCTCCATTACACCCCCTCCTCATCTGCCTTCCACGTATTTAGAGAAGGACTCTAGCTAAGGCCATAAATAGACTGCAATGCCTTAAACAAAGTAAGACTCAGATTAAATTAAGTCAGGCAAGAAGGAGTGTAGGTAGATAAGATTTTAAATTAGTATTTAAAATTACATGACACTCTTGTAATTTAACATTCAGGAGAATCATCATCACCAGCACCATCACCACCATCACCGCCACAACAGTAGCAGCAGATAAAAAAACTGAGCATTTCCTATGTTCCGGGCACTGTTCTAAGTACTCTCTCTAAAGGAACTAATTTAATTCTTCTAATAGCCCTGTGGGGAGGTACGACTATCCCCCACTTCAGGCAAGGAGACAGAGGCACAGAGAGTTTAAAAATTTTGCCCAAGGTCACATAGCTAGGGAAGTGCTGGGATTTGAACCTAGACCTGTGCTACGTGATATGGTAGCCACTAGACACATGTGGCTCTTAAAGTTAAAATTAATTAAAATAAAATAAAATAAAATAAAAAGTTCTGTTCTGCAGTGGCACTAGCCACATTTCAAGTGCTCCACAGCCACGTGCAGCTATAGGCTACCGTACTGGACAGTGCAGATATACAACATTTCTGACATTGAAGAAAGTTCAACTGCAGAGTACTAATCTGGAGAACTCTGAATAAACATAGGTCTCTGGGCCAGTTTTGTTTTCTTAGGTGTGGAATAGGGCCCAGAAACCTGGACTGGAACATTCCACACAGGGATGGCGCAGAGAGGCTGGATTTGAATCAGAAGCCTCAGGCTCGGGCTCAGTTTAGATCTGCCATTTACTGCAAGGTCAATGGCCTGAGAAATTAACTTTTTTTAACTCTCCAAATCTCAGTTCCCACATCTATTACATGCGGAAAATAGATGGAAGCCATCAAACCTCTTGTCAGGTCATTCGGCATTGCCCTCCTCACTTCCAGAAGAGGATTTTTTTTAGCAGAGTAGCTCATGGCTATCCAAGTACGAGTGTTAGCGGTGGGGAAAGGAGACTCAGGATTCACGCCCACCTGTGTCTGAGGCTTTCCCATAATCCTTCCTTTTCTGTCCTGGCAGGACCTCGCCTGTGTGGAGGCTGTAGGACCCACAGGAGTGGCAGAATCATCTGGAAGTTCTGGGAAGTCTGCTTACCTCATAGACGTCTCCTCCTTGTTGGTGACAACTAGGGTTTGTTTGTATGGGGGCATCCCAGCTTGGTAAATGAAGCAGGTCCCAAAGTTGTAGCTGGTGAAGGAGAAATGGACGGCTGGGCTCACGGCACAGCCTGAGATGCTGCACAAAAATGCTGGACCGTGGCTGATCTGTGGGAAGGGAATGGCAGGCGGAGTGTGATTAGAAGTGAGAGGAAAGGGCCCTTATGTCCACAGGTGAAGGAGGGAAACAGTCGAGTGCTTAAAAAAAATTCAGGTCTCAGGGCTCCATCTGCAGAGATTCTGATTAGCAGTTTACCTGTTTATTTAAGGAAAGCAAGGTGGGCCACTCTGCAGCTGGGCCCGACACTGGCTCTTGCTTTGCTCCTGCAGCAACGATTCAGCCTGAAGGCGGAGGGGTGTGCAGAGACTGCCAGTCGTTACCCAGCATCTGCCTCCCAGGGCCTCCTCATTAGCAGGACTCCGGCTGCCAGCGTGCCTGGGAAACACGCTTGACTTCCCATCCTTCCTTGCAGCTAAGGGTGGCCATCAGACATAGTTCTCAAGACAGAATGCTGTGAATGCGTTCAGTGTCAGACAGTGTTAAATGGTCTCACCTTGATTTTGAGTTCCAGGCCCTTCAAGACACATTTCTTCAATGGCTGGAAAGACAGGGAGGCGTGTGCACTCTGCCCCACATCCACACTGCCATCCGTGGGTGAAAATTCCAAGTACTGCAGCAGGGACTTGGGGCCGGACAGCTCTGCCTGGAAGCTGAAGTTGAACTTTCCGGTGTTGATAAAGCTGAATTCACACTGGACACATTCATTCAACTCCACCTGAGAGAGAACAGAGTTGAATGTTGAGTGAATGCAAACCATGGTTCCCTTCTCTGGGGTCAGGATATGCAACATGCTGGGGGAAAATACCCTTTGGGAAACAGTGATGGCAGATGATGTTCGTGAGTTGAGTATCATTAGCTCAGAGAGTCCAGCAAGAGCTACTAAGCAAGAAGAGTGAGATGACGAATCTGAAGAGTGAGATGACAATTTAATTCTTAGATCTGCTTGGTAACAAAACATCCTTCTGTAGGTTTAAGACAAGCATTTCCCCCTTCTCTCCCATCTCTCCACCCTCTGAAAAGTAAAATAAGCTTTCACATCAAAACCATACACATTCTGGGGGTGGAGCTGCTCCTGGCATGTTTCTGTTCTCCTGGTCTCCCCGGCATTTGAAACAGAGATTCAGCTACTACTCACTTGTACTGCTTTTCCCAGCCAGTGTGGAAACAGAGAGAGGGAGGCCCTCTCACATCTTTACCTCATAGAAGTTGACAGTGGTGGTCTGGTTGGGAGTCAAGAGAGTGATGGTGCCAGTCTTGTCCTTGCACTTGACCTCTACATTCATAGAGTAGCCCTCAGCCTTGACATTTAAGGTCAGAGGGTGGGCTTTCTTTTTCACATTGCAGATCAAATTGAAGTTCACTTCTCCTTCCTGCTTCGGCGTGAAGAAAATATCAATTGGGAACCTGGTTGGGGAAGAAGACAGCAGATTAGATAACTAGACCAACCTGTTAAAGAAGGTTGAATACTAAACTATTATACACTAGGAGGAAAAGGCATCCTAACTCCAAATCACGATGAATTCTGAAGATTTGCCAGGCATGGCAGGCCACTGCTTTATGGATTTGCAAACACAGTGGATAGCAAGGAAAAGAATATAAACATAAGAAAATATTGAGAACAAGAGCTTAAAGTTCTCAATGCTCTACAATTCACTAGGAAAATTAACAACAGGGAATAAGTAGGACAGAGATGGAATTGTAATATCTAAATTTTAGAGTGGGGAGAGACTTCAGGGACAGGGCACTCTAAGGGAAACCGATTCTCCTGGCTGGTGGGCCTGGGACCCTGCCATGTTGGGCGAGTGCAGTCTTGGGGGGCCTTCCTTTCTGTTTACCTGGACTGCGGTGGGACCCAGCCTTCCATGGGACATACGACCAGGCTGTTGCTGAAACCTTCAGAATATCGGGAGGTGTCCTGGAAGGCAAAATGGAACTCCTGCTCCTCCTTGTTGGTGATCTTCACGGTCTCCCTGGCCTCTCTGCCTGGTGGGGGGGAGACACCGCCCTCAGGGAGGCCTCGTGCCTGCTCCTGACCCACCTCAGGAGGCACGAGGAAGCCTTCATAGAAGAGGTTCCCCAACTTCTTTCCCTTCCTCTTCCCAGCTCCTCGGCCTTTGGCCTCCTCTCTTCCTTCTTTTTGCTCTACAAGGGTTCTTCCTCCCAAAGGGACTCTACCTCTTCCTTCTAGAACTTTACCCCATCAACTGCCTGTTCCTCTTAGGTGGCTGCTCTGCCTGGGTCACAGCTCTCCTGGGATCCTCCTTGTTCCTTCAGACCCAATGCCTTCCTGCTTTTGTTAATGGGGGCTGGTAGGCCCCTCAGCTCTGCCCATATCTCTGTAAACAATCCCTGCATCGGACTCTTTTGAATTAGGCTTTGGGTATGTCACGAGTGTCCTGACAGGGCCCTGACTAATACATCTCCTATCACTGTTTTGCTTTTTCTTACTTTCCTTGACTATTGTAGAGCAGTTATTTTTCCACATGAACTTTAGAATCATTTTTTCCAACTCCCCCCTCACCCCAATCATTTTGGAACTAAGGTTGCCAGATTCAGCAAATAATTTTTTAGTATAAGTATGTCCCAAATATTGCATATTGCATGGCATAATGAACTATTATTCATTGTTATCTGAAATTCAGATTTAACTTTGCATCCTGTATTTTATCTGACAACCCTAGTTGGGATTTTAATTGAAACTTGATTAAATTTGCATTTAATTTTGGGAGACTTGACAAATGTTCAGATCTTGTTTGGGGGCATTTTAATAAGATTTTATAGTTTTATTCATATAGGTCCTGTGCTTTTCTCGTTACACTTATCCTTAGCTATTATATAGGTCTTACGAATGGAATTTTTTGATTTTTTTCTAGGTGCTTACTGCTAAAAGAGAAACCATTGATTTTTGCACACGTCTTGCATCCAGCCATTCCTACATTATCTTATTGTTTCTAGTAGTTTGTTTTGGCTTTCTCTAGAGTCTCTTGAGGTTATCCATGTATGATGTCATCAGCAACAGCACAATGAGATAATTTTGCCTCTTTTTTCCCCAATGTTTATGTGAATTATTTAATTTTCTTGTTTTATTGTATTTGCTAAAATCACTAAGAAAGTGTCCAATAATGACGGTGATAATGAACATCCTTGCCTAATTTCTGACTTTAGTTGAAGTGACTCTAGTAGTTTATTACAGATAATATCTGCCCCTTGATTTTGGTTAATCTTCTTTATTCACGTTTTTCCCTCTATTCCTATTTTACTATTAGAGCTTTTGTTGAGAATGTCTGCTGAATTTTAGCAATGACTTTTCAGTATATATCAGTATGATCACCTGGTTCTTCTTTAATCTGTTGATGTAACAATTATATTGAAATGCACCATCATTGCATTCCTAGATTAAACCCTGTTTGTCTTATTATTATGCTAATTGCTCATTTATTTGTTCAAAACCTTACTAAATGCCACAAGCTCCGCCTATCTGTTTATATGTATCAGTATAAGAAATGTATGGAAGTAATAAACATCATATTGTTAACACTGGTTTCCTTTGACAGAAAGGAAAGGATGAGCTAGAATGGGGGGGAATGATTATTACATTTTTCCTTATACAACACCACATTGATTGACTTATAAAGAATACTACTTTTATAAATAAAAAAATCTAATGAATTACTAAAAAATTCTCTGACTTTAGTTGTATTTTACACACACACACACACACACAAAACATCACATCCATGTGATAGATTCACAGTGTTATAAGGGACTTGCCAATCATTTCCTTTATGTCCTTCAAGTCTCACCTCAAATGTCACCTTCCCACTGCCCACTAGCATTCCTTATTCCCCTACCCTGCTTTATTCTTCTCTGGAACACTTATCAACATCTGACATGCTATACATTTTGCTTTTTCATGTTTTGGTAGTCTGCTTCCTGCTACTAGAATGTAACCATCATGACAGTCGGGACGTGGGCTTTGTCCATCGCATTCCCAGCTCACAGAAGAGTGCCTGGCTCACACAAGGGTCTCAGTAATATTTGTTGAACTGGATAAAAGTGTGAAAGGATGGCATAGTAATGTGATCACTTTGGCACAGAGCAAGAAGCAAACAGATACAGCCATAATCTGGGGGCACATGCAAGCAGGATGGGGCTGACATGGGGATCTGGAAATAAACATAGTCAGTCCAGGCCCCAAAGGAATCTTCCAAGTAGGCTCTGTAGCAAGCCTCCTAAATTTCCTTAGGTTATTGGTGTGTGGGTTTAGAAGACACTTGATGGAAATTAGATTGAGAGGTTGAATATTTTGTGGCCTTGTGAATAGTGATAGAGGCCCTCTGACATGCTTCTGGAAGGCACCAGGAAGAGCTCCCCGCCCATGTCTGCTCCTGCAGTGCATTGCTGGGTTGGTCCCACGCCCCTCCCCCACAGGTCATGCCAATTCTAAATATAAACCAACAGGGCAGCCTTACCAATGAGGAGACAACTGAAGTTGAGATGTGACTTGTCCAGATTGATGAGAGGGTCAGTGGCTTTGCCTACCAGCAGGAAAGGGACTGTGATGCTGTGTTCGGGGATTAAGAAAGTCCAGAATGCTTCTGAGATGTCCAGATGGAAAGGTGTGAACTGGAAGATAATCTAAGAAGACAGTTTGGAGCAGAGCAGTTAGAGGCACTTCTGTGTGTTTACTCCATGTGCCCTTAGAGGCTTGCCAGCCCTGGGGTTATGCTGGCTGACATTACCAGGTCATCACTTCCTTTCTACCCTCTTTGTAAGGGCACATAAGTTTAGCTGTACCAGCAACATCAATCTCTGTTTGCCCAGCCCACCAAGTATTTCTAGGGGGGGTCTACCCCACTCACGGGCTCTGCTGGCTAGGCTGCCATATTTCATGCCATGTCTTTGGATGGCATGTAAAAATGGAAAGATTCAAGGTAGAAGCTTGTAATTTGGGCTTTTCCAGAAAAGTCTGGGAGAACTGGCAACGCTGAGCCCACTGCCCTGTATGGTGATCTTCCAGAGAAGCACTGTGGCCAGCCAGCCCTGGCGCCCATCATTTCCCATCATTGTACCCTTGGCCTGCGTCATTCATTTGTATGGTCTTCCTGAAGGCAACTGAATTTGGAATTTTCGTTTCATGGATTTATTTCTGCCTCCAAGATTCTCTGTGGAATTTATAGGACATAGGGCCCACAGATCTGTTTTGGCCAGCAAGTTCGTATTTCTTTAAGTCTGACCCTCTGCTCTAAATCACTGTGTGGACATTAGGACTAAACCATGGAACATGACTCCACTTTTCTGTTTTGCCCTTTGGCCTGACCAAGTAAAAATACATCTGTGTCCTTTCAATGCTGTCAGTCCCTTAGACAAAAATAACTCTTTACTTCTTATTCTTGCATGAGTCCTGGAGTCCCCAGGCATTGGTGTCCAGCTCTCCTTTCCTTGCTTTAATAATCTCAATTTTTAAAACTTCTGTTTCTCCATGGCCAACCAAGAGAGCTCGGGTTTGTCTTGTCCATGAGGACTGCCTAACACATACAGTAGCCACTCAAGAAACACTTGTTGATGGACACACCCTTAGGCTGGTCTCCCTAACTCTACCCATGCCCTACCGCAGACCTGCTATGCAGTGGGTCATAGAATTAATAAAGTCCTGGGTCAAGCGGTCCCCATTCACACACACCTCAGCTTTCTTTTCAGGGTGGATGAGGCCCTTTTCTGTAAGGCATGTGAAGGCTGGAGGGTTCTGGAGACTTTCAATTTCTTCAGAGACCCAGCAGAAGGAGTAGGTGCTATTGGTCGGGTTCAGTATTGTAAAAGTCCTGGCCGAGGGGGGAAGAATCGATAGCAGAGCGTGAGAGAGGGGCTTGAGGATTAAGAGAAACTTTTCTAGACTGTTCCATAGCACACTTCCTTTATGTGGGAATCAGAACTGTTCTGAGCACTTCGTTACTGCAGAAACAAAAACTGCATCTCACTTGGGGATCCCAAGTGTGGCTAGAGTTCTGAACTTTGGAATAATAATGACACCAAGGGCTCTTCTGCCCCAGTGATCCTCTGTGGTCAAGGCAGTGGTCAGGGATCCTATTTTTATGTCTTCCAAGTTTTCCAGAGTGTCAAAACTAGGGAGACAGAAGTCAGCTTCCTCACGGAGGCAGTTCTCTAAAGTCAAACCGCAGGATAGCAAGCGTGCTTCTACGTGTCAGTCTAGCTTGCTACTCTGAATTCCTCCTCTGAGTTTTTAGAAGGACTGACTGATATGAACTCAACTAGTGCAAACCTAAATGACTCACCGGAGATTCTTCCCTCCTACGCCCACGCTGGTGAACTCAATCACCCGGGTGTTTGGATCCAGAGCCCCACCACTAGGCCCTCGGAGATCTGGGTTGCGCCGATGACCGCTGATGTAGTCCGAGTCTTTCAGGTCAAAATGGCAGAAAGGCAGGGAGCTCCTCCCTTTTGCTGACAGGACTGGGCCTTGCTCTCCAGGTGGCAGGTTAGGAATCCTGAGAGGATAAGGTTATTTTGATCTATTTTTAACTTTTTAATCGATTTTTGCTTTCATGGTTGGAAATGAATATGACACCCAACAGAATGTGAGCTCCATGAGAGCAGAGGCTGGGTCTGTCTCGGTCAACAATATAACCTCAGTGCCTTGAACAGTACATGATACATAGTAGGTGGTCACTAATTAATTGTGGAGTGGATGGATGCATGAATGGGCTGAGTATGAGGAGCCTGAATTCTGGTTCCTTCTGTGTACCTTACTATGGCCTCAAGTTACTTCCTTTACCAATGGTGAGAAAACCTCCCTGCTGTAAGGTCAGCACAGAGTCCTTTCCCTCTGGGCTCTTTCATAGGCATCTAGTGGGATATGAAAAAGGACTCAGACATCCTTACAAAACTACCCTGAGCTCCTTGGAGAAAGTACACTAAATGTGAGCAGACCTCGAGCCCCAGCACCAAACTTAGGTGGCCCAGGTGTGGGAAAGGTCCCTGCAGTGTGACTGCAGGGTTTCTATAGGTCTTATTGTTCACATAGGTCTCTGCCACCCTATGCCATGGATCACAGACTTCCTCTAAGGTAGGTGTTCTCCATGGAGCTTGCCGGGGAGTGGGTACCACATCAGGGACTTTCATTGCCAGATGTTACTGGATTGACTCTCCTCTAACTGGACCTGGGCCCCATCTGTGCCTCGCTTACTATGTACCAGGTCCACCTCCTCCATCGCCACCACCACCTAATGTTTATCGTACTTATTGCATGCCAGGCACTGTTCTAAGCTCTTCACTTGAATTAGCTCATTTAGTCTTCACAACTCTACAAGGTGGGTATTGTCATTTGCATTTTACATAGGAGGAAACTGAGTCTCAGAAAAGGTACAAGAAAGCTTTCCCAAGTTCATGCTTGCCCCAGGACTGGAACCCAGCTGGCTGCCCACCATCCTGTTGCCCAGTGGAATCCTGTATGTGGCCGGGAAGGGGAGGTGGGCGGGAGGCAGGGTCTACAGAGGGTTGATGAGCTATACAAAAGACTGGATTCTCTTTGCTCTCCAAAGGGAAATGTGGCAATGTGGGGCTGAGGAGGGGTCTGGGGCTGGAAAGAATGGTGGGCGTGGTGGGACAGAAGAGGGGCTAGGAGCTGCAGCGCTTTGTGCTGGGAGATCATCTCCTTACTGGCAGAAAAGATTGCTCTTGAAGTCTCCAACCTCCATTGGGGAGAATTTCACTTTGAGCTTCTGAGTCTTCCCCACGGGCACCATGCCCGAGACGGGCTCCACAGAGAAGGGTGGCAGGGAAGCTTCGTTCCAATGGTCCATGGCACTGTCCAGGGTGCTGCCCGTGTGCAGCGTGCCCTGGCTAAGCTGGTCATTTTGGGAGAAACCTGGGGACAGATAGAGCGCCAGTGATATTCTGCACCTGCAGTGGGAGGGCAGGTGTAAGGCAGCCCACTCACAGGCCCTAGGCACCCTCTGTGGGCTCACCTCTGCTAGCGGGTATACTTTGGGCCCCAGGGCCCAAAGAATGGGCTCCCATCTCTCACATGAGACTCATGAAAAATACTTCCATTAATTACATCAAGTTTTCATGTTTGTTTCCTTTTGGCTCAAGGGGGTGGGTCAAGTAGATGTCTGTGGGTCATGTGCCTCAAGAATAATGGGCTGTGAACATAATTTTTGGAGAATCATTGCTTTAAAGTAGGGGTTCACAATCTGGGGGCCCATGGAAAAGGGCTCATTAGAAAGGTCTGGGAATCTCCAAGTTGAAAGAGAATTAACGGATAATTGCCCACTAAGTGTTGGGCTCTTTTTAAAGTGCTTCACATATATCAACTGCAAATTGGGCATGGGTGTGTATTTTCCTGGGGAGACAGGTCAGAGCTTTCATCAGTTTCTCCAAGAGTCTGTAATCTTCTAGAAGGTTAAGATCTAAAAGGAAAGATTCCTAGGGATCTGTGAAGGTTAAGATCTAAAAAGAAAAGATTCCTAGGGATCTGTGTGGTCCCCAGGAAGGCAGATCTCAGCTCTTGAGTTTCTCAGGCCCATTTGGCTCTGCAGATGCCAGGAGGCCTCTGTTCTGCTTCTCCTCTGCTTCTTAGGGGGCCGTTGGAGCAGTGCTTGCTTCTCCATGAACAAGGCTCTTCTACTAACTGGGGACCCAGTTCAAGCCCTGGGTTTTACCCGTCACCGCATTTACCTTGGTTATCTGGCATTGCAAAGCTGACAGCCTTTGCCGTCTCTTCTGAGATCCAGCCGAATTCCAGCTGCACATTTCCTGAATTAATCAGTTCAAACCTGCAAACAGATCAGGGAATGGAATTGAGAAATGTGCTTCAGATTTTTGTCCTGTCTGCACATCACCTGTACCGTTAACTTTTTTCTTTAAGTCAAGTCACTTTGTTTCTTAAATATTTTTTCAAAGACAAGTTTTAAGCAATTTTATCTGAACTCATGCATGCGATATACTACTTATATTTCCTTCTAAAACACACACAAAAATATATATAGCTATTAAAAGTAAAAGTATGCAGATGTTTAGCACTTAAATCATCTTGCATACTACCGGCAGCCTGTGCAATGAGCTCTCAGCCTGCATCATGGTAATCCTGAAAAATTCCCATGAGAGAGGAAACAAACTCTGTTTCACAAGACAGCACCTCCCTCGGGTGCAAATTCCAAAGCCTCTCCTTTCCTGAATCACTTTCTGCCAGAAACAATGTACTTCTGGTCAGAAACCATTTGACCCCTGCCTCAGATGCCTTCACTGGCTGAGGCACATACTTGTCTCAAATTCTCAATTAGTGGAGACTTTTCTTGTCTCAAGTTTCCCTGCTCTAAGACAAGAACTGGGAGATAGAAGCTTTTTCTGGAATCACGATTAAACTTGATCACAGTCACAGCAAGAGGATGAGGCCTTGATGTAAGAAGATGGTTGTGCAAGAGAAAGAAACACACACGCTCTTCCCAGTTTTAGGGGAGAAGTAGGAGCTGAGAGTTGCGTGGGGGCAGTAGGTCTAAAGGTGGGGTTTAGGGATTAGATTCCCATTATCCGGTCCAGGTAGAGCATGTAGCTGTGCCTGAAGTCAAGTGCTTTGGCCTCAGGGGCTTGTGTG
Source organism: Balaenoptera physalus (assembly GCF_965194825.1). Lineage (NCBI taxonomy): Eukaryota > Metazoa > Chordata > Mammalia > Artiodactyla > Balaenopteridae > Balaenoptera > Balaenoptera physalus. The sequence goes on along the minus strand of NC_138900.1, from coordinate 54,508,850 downwards.
AATTTATGAATTGTGTGAATTTATGAGCACTGGTCTTTATCCTAAAGCAAATTTTTATAAAGAGGAGAAATCTCAGTGGCACAGAAGACTTTTGGTAAAATGCATTCTTGGTTTAGGTCCAGGAGTGAACAAATGCTCTGTAAAGGGCCAGATAGTAAGGTTTCTGGCTTTGCGTGCCAGAGATTTCCGCAGCAACTGCTCCCTCTGCTGTGGAAGTGCAGAAGCAGCCGTGGACGATAATAAACAGACGGGCACAGCTGTGTGTCCACGTAACTGTATCTATAAAAATAAGCAGCTGGCTGGGTTTGGTCCACGGGCCAGAGTTTGCCAATCCCTTCTGTAGGTGAAATGGCCGTCGGCAGAAGATCCCACTTCCTGCTTCCTATCTTTTGGTTCTATAATAATTTGAGAGGATGCCTTAAGTGCCACAAATGCAGAATGAGTTGAACAAGCTAATTACTAATTTTTACAATGCAGAGAAGTCAGTGGCTTACACTTTTGTGTTTGTAATTCTCAAAGAATAGTCACAGGCTTTCTCTCTGTCTATGTTGCTCTCTCTGCCTGAAGGCCCTTTTTTCTCACTTCTTCACCTGGCCACCTCCTATTTCTCCTCCAAACTTCAGCTGGGCCACCACTTTGTCCGGGAAGCCTTCCCAGACATTTGTCTCTCCCCATATGTTGGTCTGCTTTAGGTACGCTTCCTGCAAACCCAGAGCACTGTACTGCAACCATCAGTTGAACTATTTTCACCCATTTCCCCAACACCCACTATGAGCTCTTTGAGAGCAGGACCCACAGCATGATTGTATCACCTGAGTGTGGATAAAGGGTTAACATAACCCTTTCTCTTTCTAAGGACAATTTCGACTTTGAATTAATTTTCTAGTTCTGTTTCTGTGGAAGCCTGATAAGAGAGAAATGTCAGCCATATTATTAGACAACTTTGTTTATAGTAAAAATGACCCCTGATTGGTAACTTGCTTTGGGCGGGACTGGGAGGAATCATGATTCCCTGGAGGGAGGCCATAGCACTGGGGTTCTCTGAGTGTAGTGACTCTTGTAACAGGGCATGTCCCTTGCAGGGATCCTGGAAGCTATAGCCATGGAGTGGTTACGAGAAATGCTGGCTTCTGTTGGTCACGGCCTTCTAAGCTAAGATGGACCCCATGCCCGCTAGCATAGGTATTGTCCAAGCTGTCACCTGGGGCAGGGGCAACAGGAATAGTTCCTGGGTGGTGATACGGGCTGTTGTAAGGACTGTTCCCACCGAAGCCCATTGCCTGATGTCACCTTCCCAGTAAGACTGTGTTTCCAGGTCTACATCTTGATTTCAAGTGTGAACTTCAATAGTTTTGTGGGTCTGAATGTTTCATTGGACCTACAAAGACCCTCTGGTACGCAGATGTGATGTGTGGTCTATGCTGTTGTGGACACTGAATAAATGTTTGATGAAGGAGCCAGTGAATGATGGAGTGAAAGAACTTCTCTGAGAGTGTCAGGAGGCTTTTGATGACTCACTCAAACACTCGGGTCTGGGAAACCAGTGTTTCCTTAAAGTGCACATCGCTCGTCTGGCACTTGTATGAAGCGAAATTCACGTGGGCACTGATCTGCAGCTGCAGTTCTCGGTAGTTTTCTTCTAGTACTGAGTAAGCAGGCTCAGGATCCGTCTCTATCACCTGTAACAAAGGCAGCCGTGTCCTCAGTGATGCAGAGCCACCTGCCTCACAGGAATAATGGGGAGAGAAAACAGTGCTTCATTCTACCCATGCAAATGAGAACCAATTCACAAACTCAAGTTCCAGAATAAATGATGAGGCCAAACCTAAAATGACTCATAAATAGGAAAGGAAGAAATTGAACAACAAGAAATTACTGAGAGCGTCACGACTGCACAGGCATGAGTTTTGGGGTCAGATACGCTCCAAGAAGGTAGAATAAAGGAAATCATAAAGGTAGGAATAGATATTAATGAAACAGAAAATAAATCTAAAACAGAGAGGACCAATGAAACTAAAAGCTGTTTATTTGAAAAGATTTAGAAAACCTGTGGTGAGAGTGATCAAGAAGAAAAAAAGAGAAAATACACATAACCAATATCATAAATGAAAAGGGAGATATCACCATCCATCCTACAGCTATTTAAACAGATGATAAGAAAATACTGTGAATCATTTTATGAAGATGCATATGAAAACTTAAGTTGAAGGGAAAATTCCTAGAAAAATAATTTAATAAAATGGACTCAAAAACAAATTTAAAAAACCTGAAGAGTCTTATTACTATTAAAGAAAATGAATGGTAGTAAAAAAAAAAAAATCTTTAAAAAGACCTAAATAGAGAGATATACCTTGCTAATGGAAAGGATGAATTAATGTTGTAAAATTATCCATCCTTCCTAAACTGATTTATAGATACAATCCAATTCCAATCAAGTTTCCATCAGGGTTTTCACAGTACTTATTTAAATGGATTCAAAAATTATTTAGAAAAATAAAGGGCCAAGAATAAGCAAAATACTTCAGAATAAAACAATATGGAGATAATCATGAAAAGATTCATTAAAGTCAAAATATGAGCAATAAATATGGCAAGCACATTTGCAGACAAATACAGGAATAAAAGAGTTTATCAAAAATAAAATGACTAATACTCTTAGTTTTCCAAGATAATACCCAAGTGCTTTCCAAAGTGGGCTGTACCAATTTATACTCCTACTAGCAAAGAGTCACTTTGGAAACGCTTGGGCATTTTCTTGGAAAGCGGAGCATTCACACATTCTGTGACTCAGCAATTCCACTTCCTGTGACTCAGTTTAGGAATATAAACTCTTGCAAATGAACACCGTGTGACATGAACTATAATGCTCACAGAAATACTGTCCACAGTAGCAAACCCAAACTAATTTTCAAAAGAAGAATGGGTAAATAATAATGCAATTCTATATAGCAGTGACATGGGTGTGCTATAGCCGTTTGCAACAATACAGATGACCACACGTAATGACCTTTAAAAAAAATAAGTTAAAAACTACACCTAAACAATACGCCTTTTAGAATGCATAGGTTAATTTTAAAAAGAAATGATCAAAAATCAAGGGAATGAGATCCCAGGGTAGTGACCACGTCTAGGAGAGAAGCAGGGGTGGGATGGCCAAGAACCACCCAGGTAATCCTGGTTATACTTCCTGTGTTGGGTGTGGGTTCGTCCCTGTTTATTATATTATTAAAAAGAAACCAACGAAGGGATAATTAAAGGAGGGGCATGCATGGACCAAAGATGAGATTCTGACACGAACAAGAGATTATAATTAACTTAATTCTGGACACTGAGGGGAAAAAGGAAGTAGCTAAAAGACTAGCCATGAGGTTTCTGAAGAAGAAAAAGGTGGGAGGATTTGCTCAACTAGAAACTAGATATCAAGACTTAAATGAGAGGGACTTCCCTGGTGGTCCAGTGGCTAAGACTCCGAGCTCCCAATGCAAGGGGCACAGGTTCGATCCCTGGTCAGGAAACTAGATCCCGCACTCCATAAATGAAGATCCCGTACACCACAACTGAAGATCCTGTACACCACAACTGAAGATCCCACAAGCCACAACGAAGATCCCGCACGCGGCAACGAAGATCCTGTATGCTGCAACTAAGACCCGGTGCAGCCAAATAAATAAATAAATATATATTTTTAAAAGACTTAAATGAAAGCTCTACAATTAAGGTGTGTGGTTTGTGTGGTCCATGTAGTGTGGATGGCAGGTGGCTTGCTTGGAAGTTCAGTTCGCCGCTTTGGAAACCCAGGTTAGGTGGAACAGGGACTGTTCCCTTTTCCATGAAAGAAGGAAATGATGAGACACTGAGCTTGAGGGCAGGAGGCATCCAAGCACAGCAGGCCTGGCCAGACTGGGGCTTGGTGTCCCTACTCACCTTTCGTTTTGTAGTGAAAGTCCCGGGCGTGTTTCTGAGCACGTCCACCCACTTGACCGTGCGCATGCGGTCGTCCCAGTCGGGGACCTGGTCTGCAGGGAGCTGAAACATGATCTTGGAGAGCTTGCACTTGATCCCCATCTTCTTCAGGTTGATGGGCACGTCTGACTTCATGGTCACTGCTATGTCCTTGGCACAACCAGGGTGGAGGTGGCCCACCTGGGGAAGAGCCTTGCGTTAGTATTTTGGGGAATTCAATCCTGAGGACTCTTGATGCCTGATGGTGCCACTCTAGGGGCAGGGTCAAAAGTCTTGGCAAAAAAAAATGCATCATTCAAGCCCGTATATGTAGACCATCTTAAATAGGTACAAGACGTTCTTAGATAGAAATATAATCATAAAAACAAGAGCAGCTAATGTTTACCAAACTGTTACATGCTTCAGGCACTATGCTAAACTTTCACAAAATTCTACTAACCCCCACGACAGCCCTACGGGATGTACAGCTACCACCCCTATTTGATAGACAAGGAAACTTGTAACTTGCTCAAGGTCATACCATTAATGTTAGAAGATCTGGATTCAGACCCAGGCAGTATGGCTCCAGGTACCACACTCTTAACCACCTGTACTTCTCAACCATATGACCTATACAAATTATGGACAGATGTACACAGTACCTTAGCAGTTCTCAGAGTGTGATCTAGTGAGCCTTGGGGGCCCCGAGGTCTTTTCAGGAGTTCACAAGGTCAAAACTATTTTCATCATAATACTAAGATGACATTTGACTTTTTCATTCTCATTTTCTCATGAGTATATAATGGAGCTTCCTAGAGGTTACATGACATACGATATTGCATCAGATTGAATGCAGAAGCAAATATGAGAATCCAGCTGTCTTCTACTAGGCCAGATATTAAAGGGACTTATAAAAATGTAGAACACTGCCACTCTTCTCGCACAATTTTGTTTTGGAAAATAAAGCCGTTTTCATAAAAATATGGTATTTATATTAACATGTAATGGGTTTGTTATTATATTTTAAATGAACAAATACATGTTTTTAAAGATTCTCAGTTTTAACTTCTAATGTGGTAAATATTGATAGACATAACCCACATAAACAAAAGCTCTTTGAGGGTCCTCAATAATGTTTAAGAGTATTAAGGAGTCCTGAGACCAAAAAGGCTGAGATTTGCTGAAGTGTTCCAGATATATGGGAAATCCAATTTGGTTTGTAGAATAAAATCATGTGTGATTGAACATGCATAAATGCACATACATATACCCAAATACATACTATATATAGTCCTATATATATAGTCTTTTCATGTTTCTAATAGATAAACCCCTCCTCCTCTGGAAAGTGAAGGGAGAAGAAAGTTTAATACTTCCCAAGGCTACAACTCTGTGTGTGTGTGTGTGTGTACACACATGGGTGTATACCTGAGTGTGTGCCCGTGGGTGTGTAAATGGACCATAAGAAGCTTATCTCTACCTTCTTTGACTATCACTTCACATCTCTCCAGGAAGCAAAACACTTCTTCCTGATCGCACCCTAATTTAAAGGTGACAAAGTAGGGTCGCCAACCCTCCTTGCTCTATCCCCCTAGAGTTCTGTGCTTGAACAAACTCAGTGGCTGAAACAGAGCAAGAGGCCATGGATACATCCAGTGTCCTGGGAACTCAGAAGTGAACTGTCTATGAAAAACAAGTGCTGGCCAGAGGTGAGGCTCTGCTGCCACGTGGTCCTAGGCCTTGTTCGATGTCGAGCTTTGGTTAGCAATTCATAAAATGTGTGCTGTGAGACACTCAAAGAAGGGGTTAGAAAATTCCAGGTAAAACAAAGTTGACTAGGATTTAATATGCTGAAGGGCATCTAGAATCTGTAGGAGAAAGATGAAACATTTTCTAAATCTCTGTTGTCCACAAAACCCACCACCCCCATTTTAGCTTTTGATGAACCACTTTTACAGGACAAATGCTCCAAAGAACACACACCATGGGGGACACAGGTCTACACTTGGGGATGGGAAGACTGGGACCTGTCTTCATCCATGGAGGTCCCCATGGAATTCCTCAACCTCAGTCTTGGTGACCTCAATCTCTGCTCTTAGGCCAGAGGGGACATTTCTGGTACCAGGTCAGAGTGAGGGATGCATCCATCCCATCCTATGTATCTGTGGGAAAGGGCCGACAATCAAACTGGGGTTGGCTTAGGCCTAAGGGAGTGCAGAAAACAAGGACAGGTTTTCACTTACCTGTGGGGAGAAAGAAACTGTGGCTAAAAGGGGCCATTCGAACCGTATCACATTCACTTGGCTGTGATTAGTGATTGTGAAGCTCACGTTATAGCTGTTTCCAATGTGGCAGTCCCCAAACTGGATGTGGTTCACCGGAGCAGCTAGGGGACAGAAGCAGGGGGCAGTGAGTCCCCTCTTGCCTCCTCTGCAGGCTCACTTCCCCAAGGAGGCAGCTCCTGAAAGACACTGTGCCTCACCCTCATGCAACCCCACCATCCTTGGATGGTTATACGGGAAACACCTGGAGTCCTTCACCAGCAAGCTTTCTCTCCTATAGGGGAGTCTACTTATCCATCCATCCATCCATCCATCCACCCACCCACCCACCCACCCACTCTGGCCCTCACCTCCATTTGTACAAAGGAAAACATAGCTCCCCACTGCCCGCCCGCCGACTCCATTTGTTTGCTGAAACAGTACTATTAATTGCCACACAGAATACAGAAGTCCCCATTAAATTTGAATTACAAATAAATGATGAGTAATTTTTAGTGTAAGTATGTCCCATGCAAAATTTTGGGACACAAATATACTAAAAATTATAGTTTATTTAAAATTCAAATTTAATATCTAAAATTCAAATTTAATGGGGACTGCTGTATTCTGATTTTCTAAACCTGGTAATCCTATTGTAAGTATGAAATCTGATTTCTGAACTAGGGTTCACTGCTGGCTCCTGCTTGACCCCTGATAAGAAAGATGCCACCCTGTAGCTACAAACAGAGGTGAAACACCAGATACATGAGGAGCGCTGATTTTAACCCATGTTGTGTGGACTGCCTAGGGCTACATTCCAGGACTATAATTAAGCTCCTAGAGAAACTGTGAGACTGTGTTTATAACTCGCTTCATAGCAGTCAGCCACACAATTAGGGTGTTTAGCAAATGCTTTAATAATGAAGAAGTAAATATTCTCCTACCCAAAGAATATAAGCAACCAAATGAAGCCGCAGTGCTTGATAAACTGCAGAGCAGCATGTCTTAAGCTCTAATGTTCACACAGATCACCTGGGGAGCTTGTTAAACTGCCAATTCTGAGTCAGCAGGTCTGAGGTGCTGGGGAGGCGTCTGAAATTCCCAACAGCTCCCGGGTGATGCTGATGCTGTAGGTTCTCAGACAGCGCGCTGAGTAGTGAGGCTGCGGAGAACGGTCTTCTAGAGGTGGCACAAACCTACACCTTCTCTAATTAAACCAGCCCGCCATTTCTCTTAGAATGTCTAGGGTACATGATACAGATGAAACAGAGGATGCCAGTGCAAGCCAGCTAAAAGATATAGACAGGGAAAACTACAGGGAGACATGTATCCACTCTTTAGCTAATCTGGAATTTGAATTTCTCTTATTAGCTCAATTGGAATTTGAGCTCAAAGAATAAGCTCCCTAAGGGACAGACTCTCTTATTAATTACTCTTTGGAACTCCAGGCACATGCACACTGATACTCAACAACTGTTCTTTGAGGGAACACATGGATGAATGCAGTGATTGAGTCAGGCATGAGGGAGCATACAGTAACAAAGAGGAGATTCAGTCCTAAATCCCCAGGAAGCTAGCCAACCTGTTATTTAAATTTCATTCTTATTTAAAATGAACCACAAGCCAACAGGTGTCAACACCTCACTGCTGCTTCTCTCACCTGCCACGAAGTCTTCCATCGTGTTTTCCTCGATGATCTCAGAGATATCTGAGGCCTCCTGGCTGGAGGAAGCCACCAGCCCGTGGATGTTGTCCAAGGTGATGTCATCCTCGTAGCCCTCTCCCACCATGTGGATGACTGTCTCCTCGTACTGGTTGTTGATCACTGACAAGTGGATGATGCCTGCCATTCTCCCAACCTTCTGGGAGTGGAAAACAACATCAAATTCAGCCGTGTCTCCAGGAGGAACAACCAGGGAGGCTGTGTGAGCCTTCTTTGCTGCAACGAGAAGAGAGAGATATGATCTAGAACCAGATTAAAGGAAGACGTATCCATAAAGACCTGGACTCAAGGGAAAGCAGCCCTCATGTGGGAATGAGCCTCGCCTAGAGAGGCCATTGGTGACGAGACTGGGCATCTGACGCTGGCTGGGTACACGTTAGTCCCCTAACAAAACAGCTACTGGGACTCATTGCTCTCTAGAAGATATACTTGCCCTACTTACCTTTTGCTTGTGGTTTGTTTTCCTCTATGATGTAGATGTAGGAGGTGGACGGCTTCCCCTTCAGGGAGAAGACTCCTAGTTGGTCCTGCAGGTCAACATGCAACTGGCATAAGGGAAATAAGATTGAGTGTTAAGCTTACAGGCTGCTCATGAGTTCTGAATTGAAGTGAGATACTGTGCTGTCGGGGGAGTACCCCAAAAAATCATTCAGTCTAGTGTTCACTTTTTCGAGTTTCTTACTAAGAGAGATATAATAAATATTATACCTGGAGAGGACAAACAAAAATTTAGCTCAGCCCTTGCTATTTAAATAAGGAACCAGAGGTCCAGAGAGTATAGGTGACTTTCCGGATTACCCAGTCAAAATGGGGTTGCCAAGGTCTCTGTTATTGACAGAGGTAGTTGTGAAATATACACTAGACTAGTAAAATGGAAATGAATATTCGTCATTCTATGAGGGCTTGCATGAATGTGAGTTCCTAAAAACCAGTATCTTCTACGTACTAACACATTAGTTGCCTGATAGTGTCATGTTGAGCGTCCTAACAAGATAAGAGGAAAACCAAGGTGGACATCTGACTTACTTGGAGAAAAGGGATGCTTTACAGCCCACTGGAAGCCATGTAGCTGATTAAAATAACCTAAAGCCATATATCATATTTTATGTATGAGGAACCAGCAGACATTTTTAGAAGATAGCAATGCTGGCACCATCATGAACAAGATTGAACAATATAAAAAATGAGGCACGAAGAAGGAAGAAATAGTGATATCACATAGGAAGCTTCTGAGATAAAAATATATATATTTAGAAATAATCTTAATAAGAAACTATACAGAGGAATCATATGAAAAAGTATTGACATAAAAGAAGATGTAAATAAATGGGTTGGAATCCTAAATGTTGTTCCTGGTGGAGCGCCTAAATACTCTAAAACTAGAAAATCCCACCTAAATAATTCATAGGAATCCCAATAGGATTTTGTGAGGAACATTATAAAATGATGTCTAAAGTTTATCTGAGAGACTGTTAAAAAATCGTTAAGAAAGATTAGAAAAACAGGGAATGGGTGTTAATACATTTTATAAAGCCACAATAATGGAAACCATGCAGGGTAATGGTAAACTAGGTAATTTGGACTCAAGACAATAAAGAAATGCAAAACAAAAACCAAACAAACAGGCCCCCTCTCCCCAATTTCAGAAGCATCACAGAGCTAAGAAGATAATGAAGAGTAACCAGACCAAGATCTGGGACGTCTAGGGAGGCCAGCCTAACTTTCTGGGCTGTTTTTGACCTGGAGCAATTTGCCAGTCGGGAAGAGGCAGATGGGAGGCTGAACTGTGCTTTTCTGACGGTCTCTTGGTGTTAAGAGGGAAAAAGTCTTGTGAGGGGTGGGAGTGTTTTCTTTGCTCTAGACTAGGACCCCAAAGGTCTGCACGATAAGACAAAAGTTAGGCTGGATATAAAGCAGCTCTCCCAAGCATAGCAATCCTGCTCAGAGTTATCTGTCTAACACAGAAAATCTCAAGCCCTAAAACCAGTTTAAGGTGATCCTGCGTTTCTAGTGCCCCCAAGTGCTAGGCAGAAGCAAATGAAAATTGTCTCTGAAGAAAAATACATCCTTAGCCTAATTGTTTCTAAATTAACTTTTCAAATATAATACAACACATGATCAAAAATAACCAGGCACATGAGGAGACAAGACAACATGGGCAAAAATGAACAGAAGCAGCAGATATCAGAATTAGACCCACTGGGGCTTCAGATTTTGGAATTATCAGGTATAGACTGCAAAATGGCTGTGATTACTGTGTTCAAGAAATAAAAGCCAAGTCTGACAATTTTGGCATGAAACTAGAAATCATAGAAACTGGTTATGCAGATTTGAAAAACAATCTAATAAAAATTCTAGAACTGAAAAATATAATAACTTAAGAACTGAATGGAAGGTTTAATAGAAAACTAGATATAGCCAAATGGAAAGTTAATGAACTGAAGGCAGGACAAAAGAAATTATGCAAAATGAAGCCCAGAGAAAAATGGATGGAAAATATAGTGAGGTTGTGAGACACAGAGGATATAATGAGAAGACCTTCCATACAGTGACGTGGCTTCCCAGAAGGAGAGACGAGACAGAATGGAATAGAAACAATATTTGAAAACACATATAGGAATTTTCCAAAATTGACTCAAAACATCAACTGCAGAGTCCAGAAGCCTGGTGAATTCCAAGAAAAATCAATTAAAAGAAATCCATACCTAGACACATCATGGTAAAACTGTAGAAAACAAATACAAAGGTACAGAGCCAGGGGAAAAAGACTGCCTTGGAGGAACATTTTTGACTTATAAGCTGACACCTCAGCCATAACAATGGAAACCAGAATACACTGGAATAATATCTCCCATGTGCTGAAAGAAAACAACTGCCAACCCAGAGTTCTACAGCCAGCAAACTTTACGTTAAAAATAAAGGATAAATTGAGATCTTCAAATAAAAACTGAGAGAATTCACCACTAGCAGACTTGCATTAAGGAAATGTTGAAGAGTATTCTTCAGTAGGTAGAAAAAGGATCTCAGATGGTAGGTTGGAGATGCAGGAGTGGAGAGCAATAAAAATGGTAACTTCTGGGTGAATCTAAATGAGTCCTAACCACATAAACAACAACAACAGTAATAATGTCTTGTAGAATCCAAAGCCCTCCACAAACTGTCCCCTCACTCTACCCTTCTATTTTTATCTCTCACTGTTCTTCAACCTATACCCTATGCTCTCACAAAGCTGGTGCTTACTAGTTCCTATTTGTACCTTATAATTTTTTTTTTGTTTTGTTTTTGTTTCTGTGCCTTTGTCTTTGCAGTTTTCTTTCTCTGCCTAGGCTTCACTCACCACAATGCCCACTTACCGAAACCCAGCTATATCCTTTGACGCCCAGCTCAAATGTCATTTTATAGTGAAATTTTCCTGGATTCCCCTAGATGGGAGTAGATTATTTTCAAAAGTCCTACAGTTCTTTCTATAACACTTACACAATTTATCACTTTTTTTTTTGTAAAATAAAAACATAATTGCTGAACCAAAAGTCCCTTCTGATGTTATATCTCTCACCCCTGATGAAGTTTTTTTCTTTTTTCCTTATTACAAATGCAATGTTCATTACAGAAAAAAAGTGAAAAAATAAGGAAGACACTCAGAACACCCATAATCCTACCCACTCAGCTTGGTGTATTATCATTGCTCACTGCCTTGCACACTAATTATCAGTGTACTGTGTATCAGTGTACTATGTAATCAGACCACGCCTAATTCCCCTCTGCATGTCCCATGCCTTACCCAGGTTAACGTATGAGGAACATCAAAGAAGTTCTCACAAGTTAGGGACGGCAGAAACCCCAATGTCAGAAGTCTTACTTCTAAATGATTCTCCCTTTTCACCCCATGCTTCACCCTCCAGCAGTACCTTGGCAGGGATGGTGCCATTGTTCTTGAGGACAAGAGGCAATGTCTCTGAATGACCAAGCAGAAGCCTCTTAAAGAGGAGCAAGGGGTTTCCATATTGGTTATAGAGAATCGGCCGCACAACGGTCACTCGAGGGAGGTTCCCCTCTCCAACAATATCAAACATGAGGCTTCGATTCTTGGCCAGGTTGCTGCAGGGAACAGAAAGATCAAGGCCTGTCAGCCTAGCATGGCAGGAATGACATTTCACAGAGAGTGTGGCCTGTGGCCCTGCTGGAAGAGGGGGAGCTGGGGAGCTGGTACCTGGGCAGGCCGTCCAAGGTGGCCTCAAAGATACACTGGTAGGTCTGCATGGTCTGTGGGGTGAAGGACACCGTGGCAAAGGCATGCGAGCGGCTGGCAACACACATCTTGCTGGGTTCCACTTCAAAGATGTCAGTGATGCGGGCAAAGATCTGGTTGGGGGCGGGGAGGAAGCAGGGATCGGTGTGTGTGCCACTTTGCATTTGCACGAGGCTTGCTGCTCACCTCTACAAGCCCTGCTGTGACATCTCCCTCCTCGAAGCTCTGCAGTAGGCATGTCCCACTGCTTGCACAGTCACGATCCTGGAAGGAGCGGCCTGGGTACTCAGGGACCCACCCCTGAGCAATAATTGGCCAGACCTGTGATCTTGGACTCAAACAGACGAACTAAACCATATCTCAGATAGTCAGATCCCCTGGCCACCCCACCACCCCACACACACAAATAGATTAAGATGCCTGAGACCCCTGGTGGTTGCTGATGTGGGGCTGAGCTGGAAGCCAGACTAGAGAAAGGAGCAATGGAGACACCATGTGTGAGAAACACGTGGCTCCTGGCAGATGGGGAGCCACGGCTGGTCTTCTGAAAGCTGGATTTCGGGTGACAGCTCCAGTCCCACACACCTCTGGCTACATGCTGTGTTCTGCCCTGCGTGTGAGGTCTCGGATTCACTGAAGCAAACCTTGCTATGTTGGGGCCATCCTGAGTGGGTTTCTGCTCCTTCTAACTCCAAGAGCTTTGGCTAGAACCACCTTCTGCAGCACTTCCTCTGCTCCTGTCTTAGGGCAGTGTTTGGGGAAGGCTGTAGGGACTTAGGGACCCCTGGGACGGCCTCAAAAGGATTTTTTATTCTCACGGGAGGCAGGTGGGATTCAAGAGTGACTATTCCTTCTTGTTCTTAAGCTGAGAGCATAAGGTTTCTTTCCTCTTTCCAAGGAATAATCTGCAAATTAAGGAGGAAGATGACAACATAACGTCTGCAAATCCCTGTTAAAAACCGATCTTTGTTTAGAAATCAGGCTTGCTCACTTTTTACGTTTTTAGAACAGAATAGGGAGAAAGCTGCCTTTTCCTGTCCCAAAAAGGTCAGAAAGTGATAATAGTCTCTCAACCCGTGTCCCTCTGCGGTGACAGTCCCCCGGAAATGCACACTACTTTTGGCTCTAGACTAGACCAACCCTCTCGGTCATCTCCCTGCCACCATCAGACATGAGAACAATACCAACTCTGGGGCACAAGGGTCACCTGGGCTGAGATTCTATCTTCGGGCAGAGAACTGAGGTGGCTGAGCTGACACTAGGCAGTGTTTGTAGTACACTGATTGGAAATTAAGGGTGAGTGAAACCCAGCCCTCTCTTTTGCTACCCTGAATTTTCTGTTCCACTGCGAGGAAAAAGGGTCTCAGTATGGTCTGACTCAGACAAGGAAGGCAGTTTTGGTCTGGCAGACCCCGAGATGGACACTTATTATTTACCTTGTACGTAGATGAAGCTTGGCTTTAAACCAAGCCTTATATCCCTAGGCTCTGGGACCTAGGGGAAGAATTTAGCATGTCTGAGCCTCAATTTCCCCAACTATAAAATGGGGATAATAATACAAAATCCGGTACTACAAACTTCTGAGGATGAAATGAGATAATAAATGAAAATCACTTGGCACAGTGCTCAGCATACAGCAGGAGGTCAATAAATGCTCACCCTTTCACCTTACACTTATAGTCTGACACCCCCAAATCTCCCTCGCCAGACCAACATGCCACCTGAGCAGGCTTCGTGACCCGATCCTTGGCTCTCCCCACAGTGCTTTGTCCCGTAGACACGTGAGTGCTTGATGGAGGAGTGCACTGGTCCGTCGTGTGAACCAGTTTATCACAGAGGTACCCAGAGGAGGCGTCCTCTGGGATAAACGTATGTCCCCTCATATAACTTCCAGGGGGCCTGAGAGCCAGATAAGCCCCATTCACAATACAGGCTCCAGGGCAGGGGTTTCCAAGAGCTCTTGCCCTGGCTTTACGCCAATCGTGGTGGGCCGGGGCCACTGGGGCTGCTCACCTTGCTGGAGATGGGCTTAACCACAATGTTCACGTCACAGGCGATCTTTCCCATGTTGGCGATCTTGAACCGAGCCTTGGCCTGATGGCCCACCAGGACATTGCAGAAGATGAACTTGTTCTCATCCTCCACAAACAGCCCCCCGCTCTCTATGGTCTGCAGGATGCTGTACAGGTTGGCGCTGCTACAGAGTTGGTGCTCCTCAAATACCAAGGTGGTGTTGTCAGTCACGAAAGCTGGGGAGTGGAGGGAAGATTGTGAGACAAAGGCTGAGTGCTTGATTCCTGCTCTCTGTAATTCCTAATTTGGAGGTTTAGACTCCAACAAAGGACAATCATAGAGGGGAATTCACACAAGAGGGTGTGAGGGATGGGACAAATTCTGCCTCCTCTTCCTCTTTTGGACTGCTTTTGCTGGTCTCCAGACTCCAACCACCTTTCCCTTCCAATGGTAAGGAGGATAAGATCCGGGGCGAGCTGGGGAAGGAAGGAGGCATTTGGCCCACTTTGGTGAGAGGCTGCAGGGGACCTACAGCCAGAGCAAGAGGAGCTGCCTCCGTGCTTCATCTGAGATCTTTCTGGGCTAAAGTTGTAATACACTCAGTCACTGACCGTTGTTCTCTGTGCATATGTTACAGGGAGTGGCCTGGCCATGAGCAGGATTCAGTGTTTCTGGGTTCTGTGCCATATCCCGTTGCACCGTGATTCCCAGGTAACACTATCCATCTGAGAATCCCAGACCAAACTCAGGAAGACCAGGAGTTTAAAGCTGCACATCCTCTTCTAGGTGTGCATGCTCTGTAAGTCTATATGGAAAAAGATGGCTGAAGACACCAGAGGAAGATCTAAGGTCCCAAAGGAAGAAGCCCAGCCACGTCTATTAGGCTTCTGCAAGGGAGGGGGTTGTTACAGAGGAAGGAAGGTCTTTTAAGGGGTGCTGTCCCATCTGAGTGCCCAGTACCTGGCTGACAGGCTTCGGCCAACAGGCTGTAAGGAATGCCAGCGGGCTGGTCTCTTGGGTCTCGGTCAGAGATATCAATCGCTATAAATTCCTCACATCTTCCCACAGGGTCAGCCACACAGTCAATGGTCACGACCTGCATTCCTCCGGAAGGGATGGAGCCAAACCCAGGGTACACGGTGAACATGCCGTGGGTGAAGCGAGCCTGCAGGAAGGGTGGGAGGGGCAGGAGGGGTAGAGGCAGAGTGGGTGGCAGAGTCTGAGCCCTTCCACCAGAGTCATGAGATGGTGTCAAGAGGGACTGGATGGGGGGGACGGTTGGGGGGCTCTCCCCACAGGCTCTCTCTGGGCCCAGCTCTTCTCCTGGAAGCAGGGAGAGTCTGGAGGTTCTTCAGGGACAGGCTCTCTCGGCACTTCTTTCTATGCACATTCCTTCTGAACAGTCATGGTTAAGTGGGGGTCTAAGGGAACAGACACATTCTACATAGTACAACACTTACCCAGATGGGAAACAGGGGTTAGGATTATGGACTTCTGAGTCAGATGCTCCTGGGTTTGAATCGCAGCCCTGCTGCGTATTAACTGTTTGACCTTGGACAAGTGACTTCTCTGAGTCTTAGTTTATCAGTAAAATGAAGCTAAAGACTTTACCCTGAGATCACCGGAGGCTTCAATGAAAGAATGTGTATGAAGCAATTAGCAAAGCATCTGGCACAGAATCTGTGCTCAAAACATGGGGTGTTATCATGCACTTCTCTGGTTCTTAGGAGCTTCCTTCCTTTCTTTTTTATTTGCCCTCAGGCTTATTGAGATATAATTGACATATAACATTGTATAAGTTTAAGGTGTATGACATGATGATTTGATACCTGTATATATTACAAAATGATTACTCAATGACTTTTAACAGCTACCAGGAACAGCAGGATTTCATTCCTCCATCTTTCTGGAGCCCCTCCTTCCATACATACCTTAATTGTAGTGTTCACCATGTTGCTTGTCAATTGCTTATTTACCCTCTGCCTTTTATAAGTGTTTAAAATATGTCCTCTACATCCTTTTAGAACCATATCAGACAATGTTATAACTTTTTCTTTGCTAAACATAATTTAGAAAATTCAAGAGGAGAAGGAAAGTCTATTGAATTTACCCACATAATTGCTTGCCATGTTTTTTCTTCCTTCTTGATGCTCCATGATTCCTTCTTTTATTGTTTACTTTTTGTTTAGAGAACTTCCTTTAGCCATTCTTTTAGGAGAGATCTGCTGGTGACAAATTATTTTAGTTTTCCTTCATCTGAGAATATTTTGATTTTCCATTCATTTCTGAGGGATATCTTTGCTGGATATAAGATTCTGGGTTCACAGTGATTTGCTTTCCGCACTTGCAAAATGTTGTGCCATTTCCTTTTGGCCCCTATGGTTTTTGGTAAGAAATCTGCTGTCATTTAAATAGTTTCCCCCCTATATGTAAGTATATAAGGAGTCAGTCCTCCCTCATTGCTTTCAAGATTTTTTTGTCTTTAGTTTTTAGAAATTTGATTATGATGTGTGTTGGTGTGGATTTCTTTGGGTTTGTCCTGTTTGAGATTTTCCCAGATTCTTGTATTTGTAGGTTTAAATATTTTGTCAAATGTGGTAAGCTTTCAGCCATTTTTTTCCTTGAGTAGTTTTTCAACCCTACCTATTTCTTTTTCTTTTCTTTTCTTTCCTTTTTATTTATTTATTTGTTTTTTTGGTGTCATGATCTTTATTTATTTGTGGATTTACGTTATTAGTTATGTTTTAGGACAAATATGAATTTCCATTCTTTGAAAACAAAACAGCTTTGTAGAGGTTTATTCTGAATTATTTTACACAAAATAAAAATAAGGAAATATTTTTGTACATTCACATGAGAGGACATTTCATAGGAATCAACATTATATTTATGAAAGGTTTTAATGACTTAGGAAAATGCTTATGAGAAAGGTAGGTGAAAAAATAGTATAAAGTTATTAATATATTACCTCAATTGTACACATATGCCAAATATTATCAGTAACTAACTCAGAGTGATGGGATTAGGCATTGTTTATGCTTCTTTCTATCAATATTTTACTTTTCAACAAGAGTAAGAAAAGACTATTTTCCTTTTATAACAACACTAAAAAAACACTAAATGAATAAAATAGATAATCAACAAGGACCCACTGCATAGCACAGGGAACTCTACTCAATACTCTCCAATAACCTACATGGGAAAAGAATCCAAAAAAGAACAGACACACGTGTATGTACAACCAAATCACCTTGCTGCACACTGAAACCAACACAACACTGCAAATCAACCATACTCCAATATTAAACAAAACAAAACAAAACGAAACACTAAATGAGAGATTCACAAGGAAAAGCCTCCATCTATGGTTGCTTTCCATTTATGCAAAGAGATGAGATGGAGGAGGCAATGTACCAGGTTTATTCAGGCTGATCAGTCCCACCAGAGGGAAGAGAGGCAGCATGCTCAACTCTCCCCAAATATGCCTTCCTAGTTTGGCTCCTAACCCTTCTCCAAAGAATCTCACTCCTTCTTTCTCTCCTTTCAATATCCCCTACCCTGACCCCACCACCACCACAAATTCCATCAGACTATTCTCCAGGGCAGAATTAGCTAGTCCACCATTGCTCGATGACCAGTTATCATTTTTCTTCATTTGCATATGCTTTTAAAATAGCGTATTATATATCCTATCCTCTGTATTATATATACATGTATCCTATAAGGACATTATAATATCCTTAAACTAAGTGAAGACTTCGTAACAGAGTTTGGGCTGAATCCTCTGCTCCACTTGCTTGAATGCCAACTGTGTTCTTCCCTTCACTGGTGAAGTAGTAGCCAGAATGTAAACAGCCATCCATGAACACCTCCTCTTTACCCTACCTGTGTCTATACAGGGACTTTCTGACCTTATTCTCTCAAATGCACTAATGTAGTATATTTCTAATAATATAGCATACAAATTTTTACATTATTATAGCTCTACAAACACTGTAACCCAATAAAGGTTATTTCTTGAACTATTAAGCAACTAAACAGTGCAATTACTAATACATTTCCCTCTTTAATACAGTACACTTTCCTTCTGGAGGTAAGAGTGGAGAAGTAGAGCAGAGAGGAAGGAAGGAAGAAAAGAAGAAAGAGGAAGAGGAGGAACCATGGAGAGCGTCCCAAAGTTGTAACTACTTTGGGAAAGTAGCATAAAATAAAGCCTCTCCAAAGTGACATAAAAAATAGAATGCTTCTATTCTCTTTGTGTCACTCATCACCCAGTAGTCCTGGGAGGCCCTGCACTACAGGGTAGGAACCCCTGCTTGAAGCAAAATAAGAAAGAGTACTGCTACATCTTCTGATAAATTTTAATTAGTGCTGTTCATCATATATTTTTAGCTCTTTTTTTGAACACAGGGTTATTACATTAAACCATGTGACTTCTTTAGTCAATGAATTGTGAGCGGAAGTAAAGGGTGTCACTTTCAAGAGGTAACTTTAAGAGACAATGTATAATTTATCACACTTTCCCTTTCTGTCTGTCATGGCAACCCAAAAGCCTGGGTCTGAGCGTAAGGACAACCCAGCGCAGTGTCCTCCTTCCTCCCCCATAGACATTAGTGAGAAATATGAATAGAATTTTGTTGTTTAAAGCTATTGATAACTTTTAGGGTTGCCTGTTACCATGACAATAACAGACTCCGACTAATACTAATACTGGTTTAAGTTAATAGCAAACGCTGGCTTGCTCTGCAGCCCTACCTATTTCTTACCTCTTTCTGGAACTCTGATGACAGGGTTGTTAGATTTTTTGTTATAGTTCCACAGGTCCCTGAGGGTCTGTTTCATTTTTTTCCCATTAGACTAAACAGACTTTCAGTAGACTCAAAACAGTCTATTTTCTCTTTTTCTTTAGATTGGGCATCCTAAGACACCTAAGATTGGACACCTCTTGTAAAGATGTCAACATCCTGATCCCTGGAACCTGTGAATATATTACCTTACATGGCAAAGGGACTTTGTTGATATGATTGAATTAAGAACCTTGAGATGGGGATAGTATCCTGTACTATCCTTGGTCCAATGTAATCACAAGAGTCCTTAGAAATGGAGGAAGCAGACATAAGAGAGTTAGAGGGAGATGTGACTATGGAAGAGGCTGGAGTAATGTGATATGAGAAGGACCTGATCCACCATTGTTGGTTTTGAAGATGGAGGAAGGGAATCATGACCCAAGGAATGCAGGTATCCTCTAGAACATTGGAAAGGGAAGAAAGTGGATTCTCTCCTAAAGTCTCTAGAAAAGAATGCAGGTATCTTGCCAATACCCTGACTTTAACCCAGTGAGACCTGTGTCAGACTTCTGACCTACAGAACAATTTAAACAAGAGAAACAATTTGTATTGCTTTAAGCCACTAAGTTTGAGGTAATTTGTTATGGGAGCAATAGGAAACAGACACAGGAATTTTTATTTTTCTGGCTTCAAGTTCACTGAGTCTTTCTTTTGTTTCCTCCATTCTGTTGTTGAATCCATCCATTGAGTTTTAAATTTTGGTGATTCATTTTTTTCAATTCCAAAATTTCCATTTGGTTCTTCTTTATATTTTCTCTTTCTTGGCTGAGACTTACTATATTTTTATTTCTTCCAAGCATATTTGTAATGGCTTTTTGAAGCATTATGTTGGTTGCTTTAACATCTTTGTCAGATAATTCTAACATCTTGGTCATCTCGGTGTCAGCATCTATTGCTTATCTATTTTCACTTAGTTTGAGATCTTCCAGGTTCTTGGTATGCTGAGTGATTTTCAGTTGAAACCTGGACATTTTGGGTATTATATTATGAGACTCTGGATCTTATTTAACTTCTGTTTGAGCTGGCTTTCTCTGACACCACTCTGGCAGGGGAGGGGGTGAACACTGCCTTGTTACTGCCAGGCGGGGATAGTAGTCCAGATTCTCCACTCGGACTTCTTAGGGTGGGAGTTCCAGTTCCCCACTAGTCTTTGACTAATATTTCCCTTGTGGGGAGGGGTAAGAGTGTCTCATTACTGTTCTGCTGATTCCATGGGGTAGGAGGTCCCCTGGGGGGATGAGAAGGATGTTTCATTACCACTGGGTTGGAGTGGAAGTCAAGGCTCCCCATGTGGTGTTGCCATTGACAATGGTGGAGGTGATGGTGGGTAATGAATGTCTGCCTCCCTACTGAGTGTTCTTGGACATCACTTTGGCAGGGGGTCAGGACACCTCATTATAGCCTGGATTGAATGAGAAGTCTAGGCTCCCCACTGGCCTTTGCTTGATATATGTGGGGTAGGACCACAGATTTCTCTGTCATGTTTGACTGTAATATTACAGTTCTTATCTGAAAGTTTTCTGTCTTGCTAGGCTACCTTTTCCCAGTCCTTTGGCTAGTGGGAGAAGGCTTTTGTTGGGGCCTTTTTTGGTCCGTGCTTGTTGATGTTTCTGGATTGCTGGCTCCCTCAGCACCTGATCTAGGATATACGAAGTAAAAAGAAATCTCAGGGAACTCATCACTGTGATGTCTATTGGGTCCCAAGGACCCTAGCTGGTGTGATTTTTTTTTCTCTCCATTTTTCAGTCTTCTATGTTATACATACTGTCCAGGTTTTTAGTTGTACTTAGTTGGAAGACTAGGGAAAAAGATGTCTACTTCATCTTACCAGATGTAAAAGTCTTCAAATCTCCTTTTATTTAAGCCAATCTGAATGGGCTTCTATTTCATATCAACAAATGATTCTTGATTGAAATACTTATGAAGAGTAGAAACTAATTTCAAAGGAATGAGGAGCCAATGAAGGTTTTAAAGAAAAGAGGATATCCAAATTAAAAGCCATAACTCCTTATTTCAAGATGAAAGTGATATTTCATTATAAATATTTAATATTCCTGCCATAGTAGGAATATTCAAAATTCAAATCCTGCTATCCTAGGGAGGTATTTGTTGCTAGAACTAGTTGGCAGGTTTCTGTTGCTAGAACCCAGGGGTTTCCGTGAAAAAGGAAAAGGGTGCTCACCTGGTTTGTGACATTTACTTCTTTCTGAACAGAGTCAGAGAACTTGGTTGCCTTAGAAGGCCCAGTCTTGTAGAAGCTCTCGCTTTCCCGGGATCTTGCATGTCTAACATGGCTGACGCTGATTAAAGAAGCAAGAGTATACCCTCAGGTTGGGATGGTCATTAAATACCACCTGCCTGTCTGCTTGCAAGGTCCCTCCTCCTTGGAATGAGGAAAGGGCCTTTCCTTGCCCAAGAGGGCATTGGGGAGCAGAGTCAGCTTATTCATTATCAGCCAAACTCATTTAACAGTTGTGAAAAAAGTATGCAGAAATTATACTTATTAAATATGATTCATAAGGACATTAAAGACTACTGCAAGTAAATAATAGTTTTAAATGTTTACTTGAGTTCACTGGAAAGTTGTGTGTGGAAATTATTTGTAGACGTCAAATCTTTTATCACTTAAAAAGCGCAATGGCAAATAGATTAAATTCTGTCTCTCTTCTTCACATTTAGAGTCACGGTGTTTTTAAGACTTAGTGTAAACAATAGCACAAACACAGGTTTTGGTAGGTGTTCACTTCACTCGAAACTAGTTTACCCAATAATTGGTTTTTCAGAGGCCAGTTCACCTAAAATATTCAAATATATTTGAGGTACAATTTTAAACTTTTGAGAGTTTTATATATTTGAGCATTCACTTGCTGAATGACCAGAACAACTGGAGTTTGAGTGCTTTGCATGAATTTGTGTATGCTAAGATGAAAAATAAATTAAAATTAAAACCAATTTAAAGCAAAACAAAATTATAATATCTATAAATAAACATTATTAAATTATAAAATAAGTAATAAAAAATTAGGTTGAAATTAGATTTGGAAGAAAGAGACTTTAGACAGTTTAATTAAAAATGTCTTAATATGTTCAAACTTTGCCAAAATGGAAGAGGAGATCGACAAAAATATAAAACAATTACAAACAATGTAAAGCTGTATGTCTGATTTAAAACAATTAATTAGAAAGTCAATCTTAAATTACTAATTATTTAGAAAGTCAATTCGTTTGAAAGTCAAGACAAAGTACCTGGGAACTGGTAAAAAACCATCCCTAATTTGTCAAAAAAGAATATGACAAATAAAAGCCAAAAGCACTCAGAAAGGTAAATTGTTTTGATTAATTGATTGACAGCCACCTTTTGAAGAATACAGAGTTTTACTGTTGGAACAATTATTAAGTTAGCTGTTGTGATAAAGTGTCTTCATGGGGAGAAGGTAAAAACAGTCCCAGGAAAGAAGGCCTCACCAGGCTTTCTCTAGTCCAAATTTCCAGGGTACCCTTTGCCATCCCCCATCATGAAGCACAGCTATGATTTCTTTTGATTTAGCTTGCTGTTATAAATCCTACAGAATGACAGATAGGACAATGACTTACTGGTAAGTAATGTAGCACACTAGGAGTACCAGGACAACAGACACAGTCCCATGCAGAAGATTTTACATTTGTTCAATTAAAATGTATCATATATTGGACAGCAGTTAGAAAGCATGGGAAGTTTGGAGTCAGACATGTGGATTCAGAACTGAGATCCACTGATGCTTTCTTCCGTAATCTCGGATGAGTCACTTCTAAACCTTAGTAACCTTACCCACAAAAGGGGATTGGGGGTGAATTTAGATAAACTATATGAAAGCTCATTGTAAAATATAAAGCACTAATTAACCAGGGAACGGTGTGAGTTAAGAAAATACTTGTCTTACACTTTCTTTTGATGAAGGGAGCTCTCCCTTGTCAGCCTATAAAGGGTGTATTTGAAGTCGATTACACCTTGATTTTCTATGGTGAAGGAGGAGCTTTTACGCGTGCCACAGATCAAAGCCCCGAAGTTGATGATGGAGGAGGGGCTGATGTTGTACTTGGAGAACACGGCATTCACAGAAAACTTAATTGGGATGCTGGCAATGATTTCACCTCCTTCTGAGATATTGGGCTCAATAATCTAGAAAGGGAAAAAGGATTGGGAAGATGTCAGCCACCAGCATAACTCCGGAATTTCCATGACTGTCCACTTCATTCCGTATTTTCTTCATTGACATGAAGCCAAGTTCTCTATATCGTTCTCTTTATATTACTGCATCATCAATACGAGTAAATGCTAACATAAAACTTACCGTGTACCAGCCATGGGTCAACATGCACCACGTGTGCCTCCCATTTTCACTTCCCTTCTCTTCTTTTGCACTTGAAACTCAGTTTCCCTGTCTCTGGTCTGGTCTCTTCCGAAGACCAGGGGCCACATTTCTGCTCTGGGGTTGTCAATTTCTGATGACTCTGCATACCTCCCACCCGACCTACCCGTGCCTGTAGTTCCCTAAGCCCTGGTGTATCCTCTCTGGTTGCCACCAGGCCAGCACTCCCTCTCCCCTCCTGGAGCACGGGTTAGACTGCATACGCTTCCTTTCGGCGTGAGTCCCACGAGCCTGCCACCGTGTGAGTCCTCCCTTTGAGCTCGCTTACCTGACAGCGCAGAACTGGCTGGTGCTCGATCTTCACTTCCTTTTTTGCACGGAAGAGCACCTGGACATTTGTGGGTTTTTCCGTTGTGGTCAGTGAGCCCTTCTTGGGTTGGACTGAGATCATGGAACTTATATTGTTTGCTGAAATCCCTAAGGAGTCCACAGAAAAGCTGAGAGACAAGAATAAAAACTCAGTTTTAGTCATTATCTAGGGAACCCAAGGCACTAGAGATGAGACTCTAGACTGTTAAGTGCCTGCCATGTCCCCAGCCCTGTTTAACCACTATGCGTAGCAGTGTTCACTGTGCTTCGTACTCTGTGACCACCCCTCCTTAGCCAGGATTGACCAGGCCAAGCACTGGTGCTTGAGGCAAAGACAGCCATCTCTAGCCTGCGGTCAAGAGGGGTCCTTGTAGGAGAGCTGTGTCTAATAGGAACACGTGATGCTGGATAAGGACCAACTAAATCAATTCATTTCTCTCCCTCCTTGTCTCTCTGTCTCCCTCTCTCTCTTTGTCCCCCTTCTTTCCTCCCTCCCCGCTCGGAGACTGAATGCAGCACACACAGAGGGCACAGTGACGCAGAAGCCAGAGGATCTAAGGAAGGAGAGAGAGGGCGGGGGCAGAAGTCACGCAACAGAGGTGTTCAGAAGTGAGGCCACGGCCCAATGCAGGTGAGGTGAGGGGTCACAGAGAAAAGCTGACTCACGAGATGCCAGGGGGACTGGGGCTGGAGCAAGAAACTGAAGCTGAGGCGAGACACCTGGAGTTGCCGTGGGGACCCACATGTTATCCCCAGTGGGGTCCAGGAGACCTGGCCCTTCGTTGCTGTGTGCATGGTGCCTGTGCTTCCTCACTCCCTTGCACATCCCTTCAGTGAACCCTGATCACTTACTCCAACCCGAGGGTGACTCTGTTCCATGAAGCCTAAAAGAGCAGAGCTAACGCCCTGTCACAATCTAAAACAAAACTCACAACGGGCAGGATTCCATTCAGCACTAATTCCAAAGTGACTGTGGCTTTCTTCTAGGTTTGTTTAGCTTTTACTTATATTTATTTATTTCAATTTAGGGTTCTAAGGAACGGGAGTATTGAGGTGGGACTGCTCTAATTTCGGCAATCTTTGAACTAAAGCGAAATTATCATGAATACACTGAATGCCTCCAAGTCTGCCAGGGGGAAGCCCCTTCATCAACGCTGAATTCTTCTGGGGGAAGGATGGCCTTCCATAACATCGACTGGCCATAGGTGCTGGCACTGCCTGGGGGACCTCCTCCCTCCCTGCACCCAGCGTCACTCTTTCCTCTCTGAGGAATCTCCCTTATTTAGTGTTTCGTTTTTAATCTCAAGGACGAGCACAAGCTGGAGCTCTATTCCACCAGGCCGCCACTTGGAGTCTATAATACAGTAGTTCTTAAAATTAAAAAAGAAAACTGGAAAATCCCTAGGTCTTGACATGAAATCCTATGTAGACCGCCAACTTATGAAACAGAGAGGAGCTGAAAGGAGGGCAGGATGGCTTAAGGCCAGGGCCGCCATCTCCGGTCTCTCACTCCACCCCTAAGACCATCCCTCACCCCAGTATCTCCTCCTCCCAACCTCCCCCTGAGGCTCTCCCCCCACCCCCAGACCCCTGTGGCTCCAGACTGTACAGCAGTTGGGATTCTAGTCATCTGAAGCCAAGAGGAGCTAACAGCAGAGATGGTTCTTATGATTTCCCTGATCGACTCTTTTAAAAAATCTCTCAGGCAACACACTTCTTGCCATGAGTGGACGTGGATGACCACATGCTGGATGATTTTTAGGTTACCTGAACATGACCTCGTATCTCCCACGGTTCTTCAGTTGCAGGGGCTGCTTCACCTCCTCCATGACCCTCACAATCCCAAAATCGAGGCCTCCTTCAGCTCCTGCAGAAGCCAGGGGCCAGGGTGGGGAGGGGTGGTATGAGTGGGCATGGGAGCTTCCGGTTGAAGTTCACACGGAAAATCCATGGCGACAATTTCAGAGAATCTGTTTTCTGAAAACACTGTGCCTAGAAAAGCCTCTTGTAATTGAGCCTTAGTAAACAAACAACAGACAATGCTCTTGCGCCCAGTTCAATGGGGGGGCTCCCTCTGGCTTCTATCCTAGGATCACTGTTCTTCCTTTCATGTCTCTCATTAGCTAAAACTCCCAGTGTTGAAAAAAATTTTTGATCATGTGTATAATATTCAGAATTGGGATATAACGTATACATCTGTATTGTTATACTTTGCATTACGTCATAAACATTTCCCCAAACAATTAAAAACTCCCCATAAGTGTGATTTTAATGGCTGTATAATATACCATAATACGGCTGTTTCATAATTTACAATATTATTCCTACAATAATAATATTCCATTATAGATAGACATTTAGGGTATTCCTAATCTTCCATTATTATAAATAATGCTGCAGTAAGTGTTTTTGTACATAAGACTAATGACACCTAGGCAAATATGTAGCTTTAACATTCTACAAGTCTTGCCGAGTAGGAAAACTATCAGAGGAAGGAGGGCCCTAACCTGGGTGTTGGTGCAGTGTGGTAGGCAGAATAATGCCCTGCACCACCCCCTCTCCCGCCCCTGCAAGATATCCACGTCCTAGTCCCTGGAACCTGTAAATATGCTAGCCTACATGGCGAAGGGGAATTACGGTATTAGATGGAATTAAGATTGCTAATCATGTGACTTTAAAATAATGGAGATTATACTGGATTCTCTGGGTGGGCCCCAAGTAATCACAAAGGTCCTTAAAAGTAGAAGAGGGAGAACCAGAGAGATGGCAGCGTGAGAACGACCTGACCCAACGTTGCTGGCTGTGAAGATGGAGGAAGGGGACCATGAGCTGAGGGACGTGTGTGGCTTCCAGAAGGTGGAGAAGGCAAGGAAATGGGTTCACCCCCAGAGGCTCCAGAAGGGGACGCAGCCCTGCCAACACTTTGCTTTTAGCCCAGTGAGATCCATTTTGGACTGCTGACCTAAAGAACTGTAAGATAATAAATATGTATTGTTGTAAGCCATCAAGTGTGTGGTAATTTGTTAGGGCAGTGATAGAAAAGCAACACAGGCAGGCAGATAAGAGCTCACTCTCAGGTGACTGTTCAGAAGAGAGCTCTGCAAATTTTATATTTGGACCACGCCTTGTTGTCTCCCGTTGGAGAAATTAAGATTCATAGTAACACTGCTAACATCACTTGAACTTGCGTGATTACTATTTACCTAAATTCCACCTCTCTCCCCAACAACCACTGATCTTTCTCTACACAAGAAGCATACTGCCTAAAAGATGTGACCTCTAAATACCCTTTCCTTGAAGGGGTCAACAGACCTTTGGGGAAGGTGATGTCCAAGGCAACGTCGTAGGACTCAGCAAAGATCAGGATGTTTTCAAACTGAACGACACCAATGAGGTTGTCTGCGTCTAAAACCTGTCGGGGTAAGAGAAATTCTTTTGTAAAAGCAAGACCCACAGGGTGCTTGGAGCCTGAACTATGGAACACGCAGGAGGGATCATGAAGAAGGGGCTATGGAAAGGAACATTTTTGAAATGCGTTTAGCTTTTGTTTTCACTGAGCATTTGGTAGGATGAGTGTTCTTCCTAACACCCTTTGGGGAAGGTTGGTGTAGACAATCAATAAAAAGATGGGGAAATGGGACTGCATTTTCCATCCTGTCCACTTACTGGGTTTCAATTATTTGCATGATTGTCACTACCTTACTGAAGTTTGGGTTGTGAGTATACATTGCAGGAAAGTGTTCTTTGAACTTTCAAGTCAAATAAACCTGGAGAGCATTTTTCTGACAGTTGAAATGAAAAACTTTTATATTCTAAATTATCCTTGCTTTACTAGTTTTATAAATCTGAACCATTCTGTTCTTTGTCTCTGATTCAACCTATGAGTCAGATTTTTCATATAAAATAAGTGCTAGATTTTTCATATAAAATAAGCGTTTAATGTTTCTCTTTTGGAAATTTCAGATTTTAAAAAAATGAACATCATTACTATTGGAAATGTTAAAAAAAAAAAAAAAAAGCAAGACTCCTAGCCTCCAGCATCTCCCTGTCCCTTCTGCTGTCATCCCTGGTGGTAGTACCTCCCTCACTCTCCTGAAGAACATCTGAACTGGTATCAGCTGTCAGCTGGATCCAACTGTTGACTCTTGAGACTAATGGTGGGCAATAAAGGGTCTGTGTGTCAAGGGGAAGAGCCACTTGGGGTGTGGGTGTGGCCCTCCTGCATCCGCCTGGACACCACCTGCCTCTCTGCTGAAGCCTCAATTTGAAAAACTAAGTTACCAGCTCCCCATTGCTTGTGTTTTAGGTGCCAACGGGGAAATCTGTAGCTGTCACCAAACAAGTTTTAATGCAGAGTTTCCATCTTATCTTTTATCAAGCATTTTGCCAGTGTTTCACAGAGCAAATTCGACTGCTTAAGTTTACCTTCTTTCTTTTGATGCTCAAACTCTGACAGAGATGACAAGAAGGGCTGGCAGCAGGAGGGAAAAATAAGACAAAGAACTTGGTTTATCAGATCCAGAATTTATATAGTTCTTTTCTACTGATAGATACCAAGTACCCAGAGCATTCTATTTCCTTTGCTTCCCTGCTTGGGAGTGGGGGGCAATTAAATTTTGTAATTGAGGAAAATAAGAAGGAAAATTTAAGAGGTGCAAAAATCAATTAGAGTTCACCAGAGCGCTTTTCAAAGGGACCAGAAAGCAAGGCATTTCCTCGTGTAGATGTTGAAGGAATGTAACCTGGGGAAGGGAAGCCTTAGACCACTTTGGGGGCCTGAGGGGAGATCCACTATGTCTGCTTTGGTTGGAACATATAGGAATGTGATGTCAGTTGTTAAATTACACAAATGTTTCCATACCAGTTGATAAACAGCTGTCATGATGACCTCTCCAAGT
Source organism: Balaenoptera physalus (assembly GCF_965194825.1). Taxonomy (NCBI): domain Eukaryota; kingdom Metazoa; phylum Chordata; class Mammalia; order Artiodactyla; family Balaenopteridae; genus Balaenoptera; species Balaenoptera physalus. The sequence goes on along the minus strand of NC_138900.1, from coordinate 54,480,199 downwards.
GTCCCTTTGATGCTTGCCTCCTGCACCCTCACGCTTCACCACGGGAAGCCCTGGGCTCGCCATGATCCATTAACTAAAGGATGAAGCTGGCACAGCTGGGACCCTACACCTGCTGTGTGGCCTGGATTCACTGTGCAGAGATCCCTGTCTGTGTAGAGACTGGTGTTAAAAATGCTGACTGTCACCTCTGGGATTCATATACATTTGTGGATTGAACGAATCTATCAATATCTGTTTTCAGCTATATGAAGGGCTGTCAGGGGTAGGTGATAAGACAGATTAATTAGATCCATTGACTGGCCCCAAAAAGTAGAAACAGGATTAATGTGTGTAAACTACAGGGAGAAACCTGAGTGCAACCCAACAAGGCATTAACAGTCAGACATGTTCAAAGGAAGATCAGGCTCCTTGGAGATACTTGGTAAGTCTTCTATCCCTGGGGGTATTCAAAGAGAAGCTTGGGTGACTTCTTTTTTTTTAATTTTTAAATTTTTTAATTTAAATTTTTTAATTTTTTTTAACATCTTTATTAGAGTATAATTGCTTTACAATGGTGTGTTAACTTCTGTGGGTGACTTCTTGATTGTTGCATTATCAGCTCAAGCATCAAAAGTCAGTGACATTCATTCATTCATTCGTTCATTTGTTCATTCATTCAACAGATTTTACTGAGTGCCTTTTACATCCAGGCCTGTGCTAGACACTGGGGATATGATGGGGTAGTGAGTTGAATGATGGCCTCCAAAAGTATGTCCATGTCTTAACCCCTAGAACCTGTGAATGTGACTTCATTTGGAAAAAGAGTCTTTGCAGATGTGATTAAGTTAAAGATCTCTAGAAGAGATCATCTTGGATTATCCAGGTGGGCCCTAAATTCAATGACAGTGTCCTTCTAAGAGACAGAAGAGTAGAAGACACAGACAGAGGGAAAGGCCATGCGAAGATTGAGGCAGAGATTGGAGTGATGCAGCCACAAGCCAAGGAACATCTGGAGCCACCAGAAGCTGGAAGAGGCAAGGAAGGGTTATTCTCTAGAGCCTTTAGAGGGAGCATGGCCTTGCAGATACCTTGATTTTGAATTTCTGGCCTCCAGAACTGTGAGAGAATAAACGCCTGTTGTTTCAAGCCACTCATTTGTGGTCATTTGTTACAGCAGCCCTAGGAAACTAATACAGATGATGAGCAAGTCAGGCAAGATCTTGCTCCAGTGGAGTTCACATAAGGAAGTAAAGAAAGAAACAGGATAATGTCCAAATGGGGTGGGTGCTCTGAAGGACAGAAGACAGGGTGAGCGATTGCACATAATGAGGTTTCCTCAGTGGGATGATTAGGAAAAGCCAGCTGAGGCAGTGCTGTTGAGCAGACCCTACGGCAGAAGCCAATCCCCACAGAGCATAGGGACAACATTCCTGGCAGGGGTGCTGCAAGGCCAGGGCCCCGAGGCAGGAAAAACCTGATGTGGATACAGAGGCAGGCAGGTACTCAGAAGTAGAAGTAGGTGAAGACCCTGGGCTTTATTCTTAGTACAATGGGAAGAGAGCCTAGTGCTTTAGGAAGGAGTGACCTGATTTGACTGACATTGTAAAGATCCCTCTGGACATGTGCGGGGAGTGGGAAGAGGGAAGCCGGCTAGGAAGCCTCTGCAGAAGTCCAGGTGAGCGACACAGCAAGTGGCCTGCATGAGGGTGGTGGTGGCAGTGGAGACAGGGAAGGGCATGGGCAGGAGATACGCTGGGAGACAGAATTGTCAAGACTTGTTGGAGGACTGGGATGGAGGGGGAGGCCAACAGGAAAATGGAGGAATCAAGGATGACTCCTGGGTGTCTGCTGGGAGCCACTGGGCGGAGGCTGATGTTTACTGAGTTAGGACTCTGAGGGGTGACTGGGTTTGGGGGTCTTAAGTCAGAAATCTAATGCTTCTCGAGGGACAGTAACACCATTCATTCATTCACTCATTCATCCACTCTGCACTGATTGAGTGCTCTGTTCTTGGCACTGGGAAATCAGCCATGAACAAGACTGCCTTTACGGAGCTTACAGTTGTAAGCAGAGCAGGATATTGTGGGTTAGGGGGTGTCAAACGGGGATCAGATGGGAGCGTGTAACATGGAGACCTGGCTTGGTGGGTATGTGTGTTGGTGTGTGTGTGTCAGGGAACCCAGTGTGTACATACTTTGGTGACCAAGTCTGAAGACGTATGAAGCCTTACCTCCAAGCGAATCGCCTTCTTGATGTTGATGGGTTTGGAGGGTTGGAAGTGCACTTGTAGGCTATGCTCAGCCTTGGGGGCTATGGTCCCCTGCATTGCAGACACGGTGAAGTCTTCGCCCAGGTGCTCCAGGCTGGTGATCCTCCAGGCCAGGGGCAGTAGTGTGATGTTGCGGAGAAGAACTACCTTGAAGTCTTTCCTGCAGAGACCAAGAGAAATTTTGCCAGTTTCAAATGATTTTGATTTATTATGGCAGGTCAGAAAAAGCACCTCTGGTTATTCTATTATTGCTAGTTCACTAATAAGTATTTATCAGGGAATGGGACCTACCTGTGATGATCAAGGAATGCAGGATACATTAGCAATAGCCTCTCCCAGCTTCCTCAGAAATAAACATTCTCTATTTAGAGTAATACAATTCCAGTGAATGACTATGTAAGTTCTAGGTTTGGTCTAGTGTTCTGTGTTTGTCCTCTAATTTCTAGAACCAAGATTCTTAACCTTTTAGGGTAATGGACTGAAAATCTGGAAAAAGGTAGTCCTTCTTCTGAGAAAAATGCAAATGTGCACACACTTTGGCAGCTGATCTTAGGGGAGTCCTTAACCATTTTGAAGTCCATTCACTGAACCCAAGGTGACAACCTGTGAACTCAGAAGGTTACTAAACTATCCTGATTTGCACAGGACCAGAAGTTTCCCAGGATGCAGGGCTTCAAATACTAAAACCAGCAAGTCCCGAGCAAATCAGGATGAGCTGGTCACCTTAGAACTAAATGTTCTTTAAATGTCATTCCGGTCCTGGTATCACCCAGAACTCTGACCTGTGCAGCAAGAGCCGGTCAAAATGCAGTTGTCTGGGGTCCAGCTCCAGTTCTGGGCGGACGCCCTGGCAGCTTAATTTGAAGACGGCTGGCTTGGGGCTCTCCTTGATGCAGCAGACAATGCTGTCTTCAAAGACACCAACTGCGGTAGGGTAGGCCCAAACGTTCAGCTTCTAACGGGAGAGTCAAAACAAAGTACGTTTACACCGAGGATACCAAGGCCTCAAATTTCCCAAGAAAGCCCTGCCCTGGTAGACTTGTATCCATGTGACTGTACCTGCTTCTCACTGGGTTTCAGAATCATGTTGACGGGCTCCAGGAAGTAGGTGTTTGCTTTGACATCGTTCTGAAAGCAGAAGGACACCTCCACGACCATTGGGGAACTGTTCAGGATTGTCAGTGTCTCCGTGTTTCCTGGGAACAAGGATGACTTGTACCTGGAAACAAACAAACATTAGGGATGTGGATGTGAGGATTGGCTGAGAATTCAGGTGGAAAAGGAGATTGTGAGGCGTAAGGCAATTTCAAAGGATAATGTGGCTACACAGAGGCAGCGTCATGGAGGCTAGGAACACAAGCTTTGTAGTTGTGAAGACTTAGAGCTGTGATGTGACCAGCCCCCGCTCCCATCCCAAGCCTTGGTCTCCTCATCTCTAAGATGGGACGATAATATCCCTTAGGATTTCCATGAGTATTAAATGAAATAGTGCACCTAACGCTCTGAGGACAGCTGCAGATATCAAACACCCGATCAATGGTAGTTATTACTATTGCAAAGATTTCTGACTGAAAAATCTGTAGCTCTGTCCTTCCCAGTGCTTATACTTCCAGGAGAGATGATAATCTGAGTAACCTGTTATTTCCTATCTGTCTTAGAGATGACCTCATTTACCACCTTCTCCTACACCTGCGCAGGATGCTACTGTTCCGGCACGGATTGTCGCTGTTCACTGTTACAAGGTTGTTTCTGTTCCCTAGTGCCTTACGGAGAGATCCACGGAATGGAGCACTGGAAGCTGCCCAGTTAATGGTACCAAACAGAAAAGGAACCACAGGAGGCACAAGGAAGATTAATGAACACACACGTCGCAGGAGGTCATAGCACAGGTCAGGAAAGCAGGGCACCACAGTACCCACTGGTGCCCAGAAACAGTCTGAAAGGCTCTCTGGACAGGCTAAGATGGAGGAAGGAAGGAGAGGGCATTGCAGAGACTAAATCAAAGCCCGAGAGACGAGCACTCTCTGTGTAACTGCCAGAGAGGTCGTGGCCTCCACATCTCGCTGGTAATCACCACCACTGAGCACCGCTGGAAGTTCCATGTGTACTAACCAGTTCAGTCTTCCCAAAACTGTGCAGTAGGTGCTATTATGTTCCCACTTTGCAGATGAGGACATTGAGGCTCAGTAAGACTTAAAAGAATAGATGAATAATACTTGTTTCTGGACCACTGTAATCGCCCTCCTGGATCCCTGCCGTCTGGCCCCATATCCTGGTTAATTCCAGTGCTGCTCTGAATACACGCCTCTCTGAATGGCCATCGTTTCCCTGAATCCGACCTCCAGGCTGCTCTGTACATCATGTCCATCAACCTGACTCCCACTCCTTCTCTCGCCCAAGTCCTTCTACTGGGCTTTGAAGATCCTCTCCATCAACAGTCAACACCCTTCACCTTCATTTACTAGGCCAGCACCTTAGGAAATAAACTGGAGGTTATGAAGGGAATGGAGAACTAAGTTGGCTCATTAGTTTCACCAAGCAGGCATAGAAATAATCATTCTCTACTTATCACAATCAATGCTAGATTGAATTAAGACATGGTTGAGACCCTGGTTCTATTTTTGGTCTTGCCTCCCTGCCTATACACTAAAAAACTTACATATAACTGAAAAAACTAGTATTACTAAATATTTCTGATCACTGACCTTACCTGGGCCCCCGGTTCTACCTGATAATCTTAATCTATTTCTCTATTATTCTCCCTCTCCCACTTTGCACAAAACCTGTTTCATACCTTCTCCATTTTCTCAACATTTTAAACTTCCTTCCACTTGCCTCACTGTTAGGGATGCCCTCACATCATTCATCATGGAGAAAACAGTTGCATGGGAACCTCCTCACCATGCCAGCCAAATCTGTAAACCTACCTGCACCTGAAGCCGTCTCACCTCCCTCCAACCTAGCATGAGATGATGGTCCCTCTTCCTGGCAAAGGCCATCATCTCCACATCTCTTTGTGTTGTTTCAGGGAGCTGCACCACTGATGGCCCTTACGTGCTCTGCAAACTCTAGCCGCTTCCTCGCTACTTCCCCTTGACATCCAAACATCATAAGAACAACAGCGTACGAACAGCCTTCCCTGCACTCCACGTCTCCCTCCCGTCCTCAACTCCCTCCATCTCCCTTCACAGCCAAGCTTTCCCAAAGAGCTATCTCCACACTCTGTCTCCATTCTCTCACCTCCCACTGACTCCTCAACTCACTTCACCTGGGCTTCATCCTCAGAAACCCCTCCGCAAAGGGCTCTTGCTGAGGCTCCTATGACTTCCGTGTTGCTGAACCCTGTGGATGCTGATGTTCTCATCTCTCCGCCCTCTCTGCAGCAATCAACATAGCTGACCACACCCTCTTCTCATGGCTCCATGACACCACCCTTTCTCGGTTTCCACCAATAGCTCTGGCCCTCTTTCTTATCTTCTTTGCTGGCCTCTCCTCTTGTGAGTGGTGGAGTCCTTTGAGGCTCCAACCATGGTCCTTCTCTCCTTACTGTGGCCTCTCATCTTAGGTGATCTCATCCACACCTGTGGCTTTTGTTGTCTTGAAGATAGACTCTCCTCTGAGAACCAAAACCGTATAGACTATGCCCTGCTTTACGTGGCTACTGGCTGTATCTCCCAAGCATCTCAAACTTAACATATCCCAAAGTGCACACTTGACCCTACCTTCCCCTACCAAAACCTGGTCTTCTTCCAGGCTTCCCCATCTGGGAAAATGGCACCCCTGTTCATTTGGGACCTTAGCAGAAACTTGGGGCACAAGAACCCAGTTCTCCTGATATGTGGTTCTCGGCTAACTGAGGCAATGTTAGTAAAAGCTATGTCTCCATAGGAACCCCGCTTGTACTATTCATGAGTCCAACCCAGGGGTCTGAAATCTGCTTTGAAATAATGGAACACTTACTTATCTCTTGATTTTCCACAAAGCAGTGGCCCGAAGTAAAACCTCTCCATGCTCACAATATACTTCTTAAAGATGACCTCGTTTGCCTTCATGTCCCTCTTCTGCTGAGGGAAGACCACTCTGAACACAGGGGAGGAAGAGGAGAGGAGAGCTGTCTGAATTGCCTCCACATGATGTATACATGAACCCAACACTCCTTGTTCAGCAAAGGGTCCAGGTGTCTGGAGACAGAACGACTCTTAATTTGAGGACATTTATCGAGCCTTTATTCCTGTACCCTCCCATTCCCAACCCCGAGTGAAGATAGTACAGTTTGAACTTGAGAAAAAAGATTCCCAGTGGTGTCTTTCACTGCTGATGATGGGTGAGCTGGATCCTTTATCAGCTGATGGGGCTGATGATGGAGCTGAGCTGGATTTCCGGTTCTAGTGTGCCCAGCTAGAAAAAGTCCTGAGAAACCCTATGGAAAACTAGTTCTGGTGGATCTTAACCAGCTTCTGAATTCTCTGCCCAACGTGGTCCATTGGTGAGAACTGCAAAAAAGCTCCTCTTGGTGGACAAGCTATAAAAGGCCCCACTAGCTTGCTCAGTAAGGTGCCTTTATGTGGTGCATAAGGGACTCAGTGTTTGGTAGCTCAGGGAAAAATCTCCTGCCTGTGGAGATTCACACATATATGGATAGTATAGGATAAAAAGTCCTACAGTAAATATAAAATCGGTTTACATTTGCTATATAGTTAAATAAGCAAACTAACTTGTCACAGGAAGACTTTCCCCCCCTCTTCACTCCTATTAGCTTTCTCTTTATTTCAGTCTCATGGTACCATATCATTCCTGTGACTTAGTCAATGTCCAAGACTTTGGAGCCCAACACAAGAGGGCCTGAGATGCTGTCCCAGTTCCACATTTGTATTCAGAGCCACCTTGTTCAGGGCACCATGGGGGAAAACGAAAATGTATCTGTCAACCTTTTCTTTTCAAAACAAAGTACACTTACTTTGGGTCTTGGCAAATGTATGGGTAAGTGCAGACACCTCGGCAATAAAGCTGGTACTGGCGGTGAGTTCCAAGGATCTCAAAGTTAAACGTTTGGTCAAAGATCCCAAGATCACTGGAAGAGAAGTGCACTCGCAATGTCACCTCACCATTGGCTGGTACGATCCACCGGAAATGGTTCAGCCTGAAAATGACCACACAGGCTTTTGAAGTGAGAACGCTTCCTTCGGGCCAAGAGAAGACAGGATTGGTGCCTGGGAGGAGTCCGGTCCTGCTGGGGTTATAGGCATGACCGCCCTGCTCCCATCTGGTGCTGTGACAGCCACACCCTCCATCTGGGGCTTCAGCCTTCCCCTCCCTGGGCTGCTCCGAGGCCCACCTGGGGAATTTCTCCTGTGAATGCTGCCCAGAGAAGTTGTTCTGCTCTACATCCGACAGGGGAGCAATGGTTCCAGAGGTTCCCCCAGAAAGGCCCTTCCTGTTGGAGGCCATGCGACGTTTCTCCTTCTGAGTCTCGCGGGTCTGATCTGTTTTTTCTTTAGTTTTCTGTCTGCTCCCCTTAGATGAGGTGGTCTGCTCCTCCTGGGTCTTAATTAAAAATGAGCACCGGGTCTTAAACATTCATCTTATGAACACAGGAGCAGGAGACAGAGACACCCACGACATATGCCTGCAGTCTGCGGTGACCGCGCTGCAGGTTCAGGAGGCTGGAGGCTGCCTAGAGCAGCAGGGCCCAGCCTATGACACTAGGGTACAAGGGAAGAGGTAGAGTGGAGAGAGTCTAGTGCTTTCCTTGGCACCCCATTCCCTGAGAAGGAGGCCAAAACTCCAGAGGACGCTTGAAGCTGGCAGGGAGTAAGTTCCTATACTGCATTTTGTTGTTGCACTTCCTTAGTATCTTTTAATCTAGACCCCTCCCTCCCTCCCAACCACACTGACTTTTGGCAGAGACCAGATCTGTATTCTTACAGAACATGCCATAGTCTGCAAAATTTCTAACTACTCTCAGAGTGTCACTTAACTTATTCCTTTACTTCCCGCATTTCATGTAAACTGAAAATTAGATTTAAAAGCTTGATTAGCTTCAGAGATGATGCTGTGTACACCACACTCCATCACGATGGGAGACAAACAATGTCAGGCTGACCCCTGATTACAGACGCAAAGTGTGTTTGTGTGGCTGCAGCGGTGCCCGCCAGATCTTGGCCATGGCAAAGTGGACCTCCCCCTTTGCAACCAGCCGGTCACTTGTGGGGTGGTGCTCTGGCTCAGAGGGAGAGTCTTGTCCCCTGACAAACCAGCACTGTGGGTATCCACTGGCGCTCCTTAAGCAATTATGTCCTTGGGTACACCAGTACTTTTTAAATTCTACCAATCTTCCTATAATTTTAGCTGCCATTCTTCTAGAAAGAAGCGCTTTCCTTCATCAATTGGAGATGAACTAGAGTTCCTCCTAAAACCGTAAGTTAAAGAATGCTAAACTCTTTCCTCTTAATGGTCAATTTTCAGAAAAGAGGTTGGTGTAATAGTCACCTCTGATGGTGGCAATATTTTCTTCTTTATCTTTTTTATTAGACTCTGCTCAAGTAAGGCCCGCCCACCAATGCTGTGACCTCAGATGTTGATTTCCTACTTACTTATTAAACTGAAGTTTGGGGCTCTCTGTTACCTAACTGAGCTGTAGGCAGGGCCTACAGGTGACCTTATTTGCCGGTGATTTTATTTGTTTTTTGCTGACATGCATGGTTTATACGAAGCAGGCTGTGTGGGGAGATTCAAATTTTGGGCCCCCATACTCCTCTGGGAATAAAAAGCCCCTCCATAATTTTTAATATCCATGCATTCTGCATATTATCGGTCAAATCTATTTTTCCTTTGTGAGTTATTCCACTAATTGTATATGTAATATATATTTTCTACTTTTACATGATTTCATTTTGATCGCTTATATTTTTAGTCCAGGTGGAATTAATTTTACTGTATTATGTCAGGCAAGGAGATTAAAAAGCAACTTTTCCCAAAATATCCAATCTTCCCCATATAATTTCTTTAATAATCTGTCCTTTCTCTAATGGTGCGTGCTGCCTTAACTTGTATCTGTTGATTCTTGTATTCTTATGCACTCTGTGAATTACCTTAGCTTCACAATACATTCTGATATCTCTTTAAAAGAGCTAGTTTTGCTGCTTACTTTTTCTTGCAGATGAGCTGCAGAGTGATTCGACAAGTTCCCTAAACCATCCACAGGAATTGCAAAGGTTGGAAGGTAAGAATCAGTCATTTTCAGTCTCTTCTTAGGGGAGTAGGAAGAGTCAGACCTGGCGAAGGTGCAGCTTAGGGAGGCTCAGGCGGAATCCCCACAGAGTAGAGGGAAACACCCCAGTGAGCATGACACCCAACACTGCTTTTTTTTAGCTACGTGGCGGGCCCGACTGAACTCCCGCCAAGGTCAGGAGGACAAGCTGCTCCCTTTACCTTTGAGGAGCCTGGGGTGGCTGAAAGCTCTGCTTCTGCTTCCACTTCTCTTTTCTCCTCCATCAGGGAGAGCTCTTTGGACGGTGGAGTTACAAACACGAAATGCTTCAGGATTTCTGTCATGGCCAAAGGCAGCCGCTTCACAGGGTAGGAGACGAGTGAGAATAAGGTAGGCGGCGGGATGGGTGGTCCAGAGGAACCCAGGCCCAAGAGGTCTAGGATCTAAAGGAAAAGCCCAAGATTAATTTCCTGTGCAGAGGGTGGGCTACCCCTAACTGCCTCCCTGAGTGAGCACAGGACGCTCAGACTCTCCCTCCTTTCTCTCAACTTTCTGATGCCCTGCGATGGGCTTGGGTCAGGGACAGCATGTAAAGGGTCTCTGACACAGCCCTGCAGGTCCTTCCAGATCCCCACGCCCCCAGACCCGGCTGGGGCTCTTGCTGTGGGCTGCAGGCTCCCTCTCTTATTATAACCCTTGTCACTTTATTATAACTGTCTGTCCTTGCAACTCAACTGTAAAGCCCATTAGGACCGGAACTGGGCGATTCCATACCACATGGCCTAGCACACAGTAGGCACTCAAAAACCATCTCCGTGTAAAGAGACCAGCTCCTAAGGTTCTGATGTCTATAGCATAGAGTTGTTTCATTTATTTTCAGATCGCCTGTTAATTTTTCTTTTACCTTTAAGTGTTCTTTCCTTCCAAAGGTGAAAGAGAGTTAGGGCTGGAGTAGGTCATATACAGCAAAGAAAAAAACCCAAAAAAACCCACCAAAGATTCTGGGAATGGGGTAAGAGATGGGAATGAAGAGGGAAGTAAAAAAAGAGACTTGAGAGAGAGACAACTTACCCCTAGAGCATTTTCCCATTCTACTCTGATATATGATAAATGAGAGCATTCTCCAGAGCAGCTGGCTTGAAAATCTAGTAGTAACTTCCTTCTCAGCTTGTAAAACCCTCCGAATAAGGATGCTATCCCCTGATTAATTGTTGTCATCACAACAATTAGGCCATCTGAGTGCCCATTCTATGGACTAAATGGGCTATTAGGCCTAGCAAGTAACTACCTTCATGTAATCTTGTGTTTCTAATTCTCTGGGTCAGACAGCAGAAGACATTTCCTGACTAACATGTAGCTAGAGTTAACTCCCAGGATTTAGAACGTCTGTGAGGAAAGGAATTAATAATTTGTACCACTTATTAAATTAATAGAGGCAGGGAGTCTTTAAGCTACAGTCTGACCTAGCACTCCTCTCTGGCTCCACTCCCTACCTTTTAAGGTTGCATCTAGTTTCTGATAAAAACTAAACCAGAGGGACTTCCCTGGTGGCACAGTGGTTAAGAATCCACCTGCCAATGCAGGGGACACGGGTTCAAGCCCTGGTCCGGGAAGATCCCACATGCCGCGGAGCAACGAAGCCCGGCGCCACAACTACAGAGCCTGCACTCTAGCGCCTGCAAGCCACAACTACTGAGCCTTTGTGCCACAGCTACCGAAGCCCATGTGCCTAGAGCCCGTACTCCGCAATAAGAGAAGCCACCGCAATGAGAAGCCCACGCACCACAACGAAGACCCAACACGGCCAAAAATAAACAAATAAATAAATTTATTAAAAACAAAAACAAAAACAAAAAAACTAAACTAGAGGTGGGCAAACTGTGGCCCCCTGGTGAAATCTCACTTGCTACCTGCTTTTGTAAATCAAATTGTATTGGAACAGAGTCACGCCCGTTCATTTACATATTGTTGGGGGTCAGGACAGAGACTGTATGACCTGCAGCCTCAAATATCTGCTTTCTGGTGTTTCACACAAAAAGTTTGTCCCTGGACAAAAGGCTGTAATAACCATCCCCTCTAAACCACTGCCAAAGGGGCTTCTAGATATGCGATGGTTTTGTTTCTAGCAACAAAAAGCTGTCTGGTAGTATAATTTCTGTCACTGGTGGAGGCCTGTGGGAAAGAAATTTTAGAATAGTTGAGCCACTTGCGTCACCCCAAAGTATACCTGCCTTGCCAACCCCTAACACAGGATTGTCAATGTTAAAAATCAACTTTACAGGTGGCTTTTTACGAGGTTAGATGGAATAGTTGAGATCTGTGGAACTTTCTATGGACGTTTCACCACATAGAAAAGGTCCTTTTAGGCATTACTGTCTTATATCCAAAGGGGCATCAGAGATTAATGGAATAAAGGGGATATGGATTTTGTGTTGAAAGAAACACTTTTATGAGGATTAGCACCGCACAGCTACCTGGCCACCTGACTCGCTACATCCCCGTCCTGGAGAAGAGCCTGTACCTGACCCTCTTTGGGAAGCCTGTCATTCTCCAGGGCCTGCTTCCAGCTCGAGCCTTCGGAGTCGGGCAACTGGATGTTTATGAAGGGCACACCAAGATCCTTCTTCCCTTCGTGGTCCTCCTCCTTGCCCTCGCCCCCGTCGCGGCGCTCCTCCTGCGTGCGGAGTTTCTCTAGCCGCTCCCTCTCGGCCCTCTCCCGCTCCAGGCGCTCCCTCTCCGCGCGCTCCCTCTCCCGGTCCTTGCGGCCTCGGCGCCCACCCGACGACGACGGAACCTGGCGCTGGTCGGTTCCGTCCTCATGGCTCGCGACCTCGGCCCCGGTATGATGCAGCAGAACTCCTTGCTTCCGGTCCCAGTACGTGAGGATGTTCTGGATGTCCTTCAGAGACAACTCGTAGGTCTTAAACTTCTGGGCCATGTTCTTGTCAGTGTCCTTCGGGAAGTCCCCTTCGCTGTCCTCTTGTTCCTGGGCAAGAGGACACCCAGGCATGTTGACATCTGACAGCTGGTTCTTCTTCTTCTTGTTCAATTCCTCCTTCTCCGCAGCCACCTGCTCCCTAACGGAGACTTTTCTTTCTATCGCGTCATTCTTCAACTCTAGTTTGGAAAAAGTAAGAATCTAGGAGGCAAAACACATAAATTATTCTTAAAAGAGTTCTTTAAGGGAGAGCAAATCGCGTAAAGAAGAGCAAGAGGGTGTTTTGTTTTGTAAGAAGGCCTCATACAATTCCAGGCACCCGGTATACACACTAGGGCTGTGCCTAAGAATCGCCCGGGGGCCTTTCTCAACATATCTGCTCTGTGGTCCTTCCCTGTCATACAGCTGGCTGGGGCCTGGCATTAGGCACTTGGTAAAAGGTGCACAGAACCGTGATGTGCACTCGTGGTTGAGAGCTGCTGTTTTGAAGGATCAACGGGAAAGGATTCCCAAAATGATCTTCTCTTTGGGAGAGGCCAGAGCGTAGAGGTCCAATCCCGGCGGCACCGCTTGCTAGCTGTGTGATCTGGGGTGAGCAATTCACATCTCTGTCCTATCTGTATAATGTTGATAGTAATATTAATAAGTACCCCAGAGGACTACTGAAGATTAAATGTGTGAATACATGTAAAGAGCTTATAATAGCGTCAATCCCAATTCCTCCCACCCCACCCCTTTCCCCCTTGGTATCCATACATTTGTTCTCTATGCCGGTGTCTCTATTTCTGCTTGGTAAATAAGGTCATCTGTACCATTTTTCTAAATTCACATATATATGTTAATATATGATATTTGTTTTTCTCTTTTTGACTTAACTTCACTCTGTATGACTCTAATTGACACATATACACTATTGATACTATGTATAAAATAGACAACTGATGGGAACATACGGTATAGCACTGGGAACTCTACTTATGCACGGTGGTGTCCTAAATGGGATGGAAATCCCAAAGGGAGGGGACATATGTATATGCATGGCTGGTTCATTTTGCTGTGCAGTAGAAGCTAACATAACATTGTAAAGCAACTATACTCCAGTAAAAATAATTTTAAAAAAGCTTATAATAGTGTCTGCCACAGAGTAAAGGATCTCTTAATGTCAAGTTATTAAAATTATACAGGTTATGTATATAATCAGTATTGTTGGGAACAGATGAGGGTTTAGAATCTGGCTGCACTCCAGCCTTTTAAACAAACCTGTATTTATATAATGAAGCTGGCATAGAGAAACCAACCTTATTCTCTTTCTTACTGCCCTTTTAAACCTGCTTTGTGGGCTCTGATTTTCTCTTCTCCAATGAACTCCTCTGGGAGGCTTCACAGGCTTTCGGGTCATTCTTTGATGACATGAAGTCCAGTTCAGTCTAACGATCACTGCCTGCAGGACAGCCCAGTGACAGCTCTGTTCCTGCCTAAGTTCAGGCTTGGAGGCAGCGGCCCAGGTTGGCTATTCCCCTCACCGCACTGCATCAGCTCCTCCTCCACTTGTCCCTCTCTACAGCCTGGAGAGAACCGTTGGCAAGGCTGCCTGCCGGCGGCAGTGGCTCACCTTAGTTGTGTAGGGAGGGGAGGGGCTTGGCGCCTACTGTATTATTCCCCATCTGTAGGTCACTGCCAAGACACCGAGAGTTCTGTTTGGATATCCTGTTCTAAGCAGAAGTGGATTTTGCGTGGACGAATAGGCCTGCTGAGGGGAGGACTTGTACCTGGAAGGTGGCAGGAGTCTGAACTCCAGGCCTGCTTGTTTTGGTGCTGAAGTTCTGTGCACTCAGACCCTGCTCCTTCCTGAGCTCTACCTGATGGGGATCCCTGGACACTGAGTCCTTTGCCCTTATGTCTACCTCCTGGGACCAGTCTGCACCTCATCTAGGAGTCTGGCTTTAGTTTCACCCTCAGAACTCCCGGTGCTGGAACGGCCGCTGTGCACACCAGCTAGCCACACCCCTCGGCCACCAGCGCCATCCTGGGCATAGCTCTGGCCATTCTGCCCTTCCCGTATCACGGAGGGCAGAGACGTGACAGCTGAGCTTGGCAGGCTGATAAACGCAAGGACAGCTTATGCTGGAGCATCTCCCTTGACTGTTGTCAAGGATCAGCCCTTGGTTGAACACACTGACTTGCTGGCTCACTGGAGGCAACTCTTTCCTACTAGCCTATTTAGCACCATCCGGGGGACTGCAGGGGACAGTGGAAAGAGCCAGGTCTGTGCTCACGCACAACCGGTATGGCTTTATCCTGTTCAACCTCAGATGGGGTTCATGTCTATGAACCTCCAAGGGAGAGCAGGATGCAAAAGGGCAGGAATATGTGAAGCATAAGACAGCACTGGACACAGAGCCAGTGATCAACGAATGTTGGTCCCTCTCCTCCTACCTTCTGCACCACCACAACATCTACACAGTCTTGGGTCAGTTTTTTCGAGGGGAAATGTGCGGGGCTGACTGGCCGGTTGCAGTGGTGGACCACCCTGTGCCTGCCTTTTGCTAAGGGACGAGTGAGGGTTGCTACCTGCCGACTTGGTATCTGAGATTTCTTCATGGGCGGCTCCTCCTTTACGGGTCCCTGCTTTGGCTTTTTGTTCCTCCGTTTTAGCTCATCTTCTTCCTTCTGCCGCTCAAGCTCCTGCTGTAGCTTCTTTTCCTGCATCTCCTTTGCCAGTCTCTCCAGCTCCCTTCATCAAGTCAGGCAGAGAAAACAGAGTTCAGAGGCCCTCCTGCCCGAGCCCCTCCCCTGCCTGGGATCACTTGGTGGGAGAACATGGGGCAGAGCTTTCTCGGGCATAAAAAGAAGGAACAAAGAAAGCTGGGTATACAGGAAGGAAGGAAGAAGGAAGGGAGGGAAGAGAAGGAAAGAAGGAAAGAAAGGAGGAAATGATGGCTCACATCTATCTTTGAATGGTCATTCAGCAAAACTGATAACTGAAGCTCAACTAAGAGGAATTCTCAACTAATCTGTATTTCTATTCCAAACTCCTTTCATAGGAGAGTGAGGCAAGGGCTGGAAATAAGCTTGATGTTAGCACTTTTAAAAAGCAACTTTCAAAGATCGTTCTGATAGCGGTACAGATGAGGCCCAGCTTCCTTCCTACACTCATGTCGTAGGTTTAGATAAGAAGAAATGGTGTTTTTAAGAGCAGTCCCCACCCTGGCTAGCTCGGAGCCATGGTGCTGGAGCTGAAAGCCACATTCCTCTCTTTCCTTCTCTTTCTTTCCTTTCCAGCTATGGATTCAAACGTGTTTGCCCTGCTGCTAATGGCAGAGAGGGCACCAAGCCTGGGCACCAAGTACAAACAAGAGTGGAAGGGATAGCATTTCTGAAGATATGAAATCCATCTATGTTCATCTCTGGGAATCCCTAGTTGTTCCCGGCTGCTGTGGCTCTCTGTCCACTGAAGCTGACTCATCATGACTTCATGACTTCGTGTGTGTGTGTGTGTGTGTGTGTGTGTGTGTGTGTGTGTGTGTGTGTGATACAAACAAGTCACTGCTGACCTTGGAGGATCAGATTTGCATTTCCTAAGTCCACTGTGAGATGAACACCTGAAAGTAATGACCTGGATGAGAAAGAAAAGCGACTCCTTTGAAATCCCAAAGCTGGGATTTTCATACCTCTGAAGGACTGGGCATGTTTACAGTAGACCATGCAGGAGAAGAGATGAGGGTATATGTACTGCATACTGCAGAGGACATAAAAGCTCTTTTGGGGCCAGTGGGAGGAGTCTGGAGGTGGAGGGAGAGGACAGAAGGGGGTTAAATTGTAGGCAAGCATCTTGGTCTTCCCCCTCCAATGTTTGGAATCCTAGGGTGGGGTAGGAAATAGACGCCCCCTCCCTTGGCATGTTTGAAGATCTGAGGGCAGAAAGGACATATTTCTCGCTGCCCACCTGTATCTGAGATGACCTGAGATAGTGGCCTAAGTCTCTTGGGTGGTGTGGAGGGGATCCAGTCGTTCCCGTGTGGTCTCCAGGGATAGGCACAGAAGGTGGCTGAGAGGACTGGCTTGGGAGCCTGCCCAGGGTCTCTGGTGAACTGCCCAGGCTGAGGATCAAGGGACAGAGGCGGTGAGACCTCAGGGAATGGACAGCACCACCAAAAGCCAAGATGGTAGCCAGGGAAGGAGGAGAAATGGCTGAGTTATGCGGGGGCAACCACCATACCCATGTCACAAGAATGTCCCCTGAGTCACCAGCTGTGGACACCTGAGCACAGAAGTTGATGAGCCACAGTTGTCACGGGGAGCCAGCAGGAGCCCCAGGACAGCACAGGGGCCAGAAGCCCCTCCCCTCATCACATTACATAACCCTTCCCTGAGTCCCAGCTGTCCCCAAGAAAGAAGGAAGGAGAGGAGAATGAAGACCTGGCAAGGCTGCAGCAACCAGCACCCTGGATGTGCAAGATATGTGTTTCTGCTCTCAGCAGTTCATCCTCCCGGGTCTCCTGTGGCCATTGCTCCCCGGCTCCTCCACCCCCGATGACCATGGTCTCTGGGATGGGCCGTGCGCCTCACGGAAGTTGCTCCCCGGGGCTGCGCTTCCATTCTGACAAGCCCCTGACACTGACCTTCTCTTCCTCTCCCGGAGGGCCTGCTGAACCTCTCGATTGAACACTATTTTCTCCTCCTCTGTCAAGGCATCATATTCTTCCTCATCCATGTTTTGCAGACGCTCCTTCTCTCTCTGAAGCGCTTCCCTGCGTATGTGCTCTGTCGGGGGAACAAACAGGAAGGTGGGGAAAACTCACTCAGCAGCTTTGGCTGCAGGGTCCCCCTGTGGTTTAGCTCTCAGCCTACACAGGCTGCGGAGGGTGTGTGACAGTGAGAGGTGGCTGGTGCCACAGGCGGCATTCCTAATCGCTGGTGGGGTTTCCTGCATTCACACAGTTCCCAAATTGGTTTCCATCTGTGGCAGGCTGAATAGAGGCCCCAAAGCGGTCCCCGTCCTAATACCCAGAACCTGTGAATATGCTACCTTACAGGGCAGAAACGACTCTGCAGATGTGATTAAATTAAGGACCTTGAGTTGGGGAGATTATCCTGGATTATCTGCGTGGGTCCAGTATAATCAAAGAGGTCCACTACAGGGAGGCAGGAGGGTCAGGCCCAAAGAAGATGTGACGACGAAGCAGAGGGAGAGACGGAGATGTGACAATGGAGGCAGGGGTCAGAGAGCTGCGAGGCAGGGACCATGAGCCAAGAAATACAGGTGGCCTCTAGAAGCTGGAAAAGGCAAGGGAAAGGATTCTCCCCTAGAGCCTCCAAAGGGACGTGGCTCTACTGACACCTCAATTTTAGGACTTCTGACCTCCAGAACTGTAAGATAATAAATCTGTGTTAAGTCACCAAGTCTGAAGTAATTTGTTATAGGAGCAAAGTAACATACCACCCACTGACTTTACCTATTATTAGCATATGCCACCAAAGTGCTCAGGGCGAAACAACCATTTGCAGACCAAGGGGAACCGCCTTCCACACCCTACATGTCCTGAAGTGTGGTTCACACTCGGCACGAAGGCACTCAGCTTCTTCTGCACCTTCAGCAACACCACATTCTCACCTGACATTTCTGTAAGGTTGAGCTTTGGGCTCGGAGATCTACATCCTGAGTTCTTTCTCTGACACTTACTGAGGGCTAGTAATGGATCAGAATAATAATTCCTCCTTCATAGGGCTGTTGTGGAGATCACATAAGCAATCGTGTAAGGCACCTAGCCCAGCGCCTGGCACATTCATAAATGTTCAATAAAAATTAGATTTTAATATAATAATATTGTTATTGTACGTTGCCTCAGGATTTTTAAAAATGATTCAGGGAATAGGAGCCCATATGGCAACTGTGAAAAACTAAAACTTCAATCTACAGATGATTGAGAAAATGAAAAGAGATACTTTTTTCCAAAAGTGGATCACTGAGCTTTCTGGAAAACTAGGACTCTAGATGTTGAAATACTGCTGAGAGATGCCTGGTCATTCTTTCTCATTTTTCTCTGCATGAGAATAAAAGGAGACAGTCTTTGAGTTCTGTTTAAGAACTAAGAAAGCTCAGTGTTTGCAAATGTTTCCTTAAATGGAAAAGCATTATGATTGGTGTAGATTGTTCTAGAAGAGAGAAGTAAGGCTGAGTGAGGAAGGGCAGTGATGTGGCCAGCTGGGTCTGCTTCTGACTAAACTGGGAACTTAAGCTAACATTACTTTCTTTGTGTGTGTGTATGTATTTTTCAATCGTTGAAAATTTTTTCCAGGCCACTGATGTAATGACAAAAAAGAAAAGGGTTCAGAGTTACACAGACCTTACTGATTTGCGACGTGACCTTACACAAGACTTTGGATACCTCTGAGCCTCATTTTCCTCATCTGTAGAATCGGGGCAGTAATCTTCATAGGGTTGTTGTGAGGATTAAATGACCCAAAGTGTCATTTAAAGACATTTACAGTGTACACCATGTCTGCTGCAGTGCGTGGTACACAGTAGACTAAAATGTAGAAATTGTTTCATAAAGTGATCAGCACCTCTGGTCTTACAGGAAATGCACAGTTGACTTAAACAAAACCGACAAGCTAATGCGTCAACTGAGTCAGGATGGGACCTGTGATCGGGTCGCCTCAGATAGGCTGTAATTACAGAGAAGATGAAGGGATGCAGTGTGATGTCGGGGGAAAGAGGAAGGTGCCTGCAGTCAGAAGATCTGGGTTCATCCTTCCTTCTATAATCTCTCAACAGGTCACTTGTGTCTCAGTTTGCTCACATGTAAAGTAGAAATAAGAACTCCCAGCCACCTTCCAGGGCAGAGGTGGGGTGCCAATGAGATGGCAAATGTAATAGTTTCATGTAAGCCATGGCATAGAAGCACTGTAAAAAGCCTAGAGCTCTGTTTAAAGGAAAGACCTGTAGGGCTTGGGACGGACAGCCTAGGAGGGTATGGGCTTGCCTTCTTGCTCCTTTTTGGCCTTCTCCTGGGCCTTCATGGCTGCATAATCTTGGGCCATGTTGATGACATAGATATGCTCCCGGGTGCCAATGGCCTTCAGCAGGCAGAGGAGAGCAGCAGCCGCATTCCGAGCAAAGAGCGTCTCCAGGCTGTCAAACACCACTCCTCGGTAGCAGTCACTCAGCTGAAACCAGAGAGCAAAGACAGTTACTGTGGCCACAAGATCATCTGTTCTCTAAGGAGAAAAGTTGCTTGTTCTTTTGTTGGTGCTTTTACTGGTGCTGCAATTGGTTCTGCAGACCTACTGGGTCCGGATGAAAATCCCATTCAACTGCCCTTCCACCTGCTAGATTCCAGGGGCTGTAATTAAATAAGAGAAAAAATAAAAACATTTTAGCAGTCGTGAAAGATCTTTACCATACATATTTGTAGAGTAAAGGATTTATTCTGTCTCTATAGAGATAAAGAAAACAAACTAAATGTTAAAGCGAGGGTCTGGGAAGATCCATGAAGGACAGGGAAGGAAGATGCAAAGGAAAGGTGTCCCCATGCAGCAAGGGCAGCTGTGGCAGATGGGCCATTTGTATCTTCCTTAGTGGTACTCCTGCCTTGGAGTGTAATGGTTTTGATAACGTTAACTATTGTAGAACAGCCTTGGCTGTGCTGCAGTGTTACTTAAAGTGTAGTGCACAGACTGGCCACCACTGGCTAGGAACTGATTACTACCAGTTTTTGACAAGACAAGAATCTTGTGTCAGAAAATCAACTACTACAATCAGTAAATACACTATTTAGTTTAGCTGCTGTTTTTTTGCCTTGTAGGAAGACTTTGTCAATAAAGGAAGCAGTGCAAGCTCCGTATCTCATCAGAGGCCAGTACTTTGAGTAGCACAGCTCTCCTGGCTTATTTTGGGCTTTACCAATGATTCTCAGCCTTTATCTGGGTGCATGAAACACCTGCACACTTACTAGACCACTTAGCTCAAATCACCTGAGAGCAACAGTACCTTTAATGCAGTAGCGAGTTCAAACCTTAACACGAATCATTTCTGGTGATGACATTCCTCCTCTTCCGGGAACCTCAAGTCTAATTTTGTTATATTTAAATGCACAATTAATAGTGCGGCCCATTTTTGAAAACCAAAGCAAACACAGAACTCTAGGACACGGTGAACAATTTAGTTCTCTGTAAACCATAAGCAGCAAACCCTCCCAAATCCTGCGGATTTAGTTTTCTTTTAACTGTACACCACTTATGAAAAATCAAAACAAAAAGAAACAGTTATTGTGTTTCTGATTTTAAGAGCAATATATCATTATAAAATAATTCAGAAATGTATGAAGATTAAAAACCTATAATCTTGCTATTCAAAGATAACCACAGTTAACATGTACTTTAAGTGTTTTTACTATGTGTATGATATACATTTGTAAATATTTTTAGAGAAATATAATTGTGCTTTACATACTATTTCATAATCTGCTTTTTTCAGTTAATAACATATTGAAAACTTACCTTTACCACAATTAACATAGCTCCAAATTCTAACTTTTCATGGCTCCACGTTATAATTTTTAACATACCACTGTAGGGCTGTACCATGAGTCTGTCTTTGTGTGTGTGTGTGTTTTGAAGGCGCTACCTTCTGCCCACTGGTCCTTTAAGGTGAATGGCTTCAGGCAGCAGACTGAGCCAGGGTCAGAGACTGACAAGGGCTGTGTCAAAAGGACAAAAGAGGGTGAAGAAACCCATCTTTCCTCTCCAAGACCCCTGGGTTCTGAGCTGCTGTGGGTGGGTGATGGCTCAGAATCTCAGCTCACAGCATGGGGACGATGTGTGAGCCCTGCATCTCTGTGCAGGTGGGTGTGGACGGACCTGAATACGCTCGGCCAGGATCTGAGTGAAGAGCTCCTCAGGGAGCACGCAGCTCACAAGCCCGGTATCACCTCCAATACTGGCGCTGACGCTGAGCCGGCGCTGCGTGGGTCCCGAGGGGAGAGGGCTGGAGGAAATCTGTTCAGAAAAAGAAGGATCAGGAGTTAGGACCCAGCTTGGTGTTCCAACAACTCGTACACTTACGAGTCATGTTACCTCGGGAAAATCATCTAATCTCTCTGGGTCTCATTTCCTCATCTGTAAAATGGGGATTGCGTTGTAAAATGGAAGACTCCTATCTCCCTTAAAGAACTTCTGCAACCGTCAAGCAGGAACACTGTGGAAGGTGCTTTGTATGTGTACCGAACAGCAAACATTTGTTCATGCATTCAACAAATATTTATTGAACACTTTGGATGCACCAGGGACCCCTCTAGTACCAGGGACACAACCACAAACAAGGCTGGCAGTGTTGCTGCCCACGTGGTCCTTGTGTTCAAATGCGGGGTGGGAGACAGAAAAGGAGCACATGAATATACAAATCACTGATATAATATCAGATAGTGATGAGTGCAAGGAAGAAAACAATCCCTTAAGGGAATAAAGAACCATGACAGGGTTTAACAGTGGCTATTTAGAGACCAGATCCTGAGAGACGGGTCTTTCTGAAAGGGAACAGCAAGGTCCCTCATCATGAGTGTGCTGTGGGTATGTGGGAAGCACACAGGAGCCCAGGGCGACTGCAGCTGAGTGAGCAATGGGGAAGATGGTCAGGCTTAAAGTCGAAGATACAGTCAGGCCAGAACATGCAGGGCTTGTAGGACGGTAAGGAATTTGGATCTTATTCCAAGTATTATGGGAAGTTGTTGGCATGTTTGAGGCAGATAAATGATCCTGTTTTTCTTTTTAAAAGACCACTCTACCTGCACAAGGTAACAAGAGTGAAGCAGGAAGATTAGTTAGTTAGATATCTCTGTGGTCAAGGCAGCAGATGATGGCGGCAGGGACGAGGACAGTCATGGTGGAAGTGCCTGATACAGGGTATATTCTGGAAGTAGAGCCAATAGGATTTGGGATGGGATATGAAAGAAAGAGAGGCATCAAGCATGACTCCTTGAGTTTTGACCTGAGCAAGTTGGAAAGTGGTGAAGTTATTTATTAAGACAGGAAAGACTGAAGGAAGAACATTTGCCTTCTCTTGTTTTGTTTTTTTTGGGGGGAAAGTGTCAATTTTTGGACATAAATTTTGAGACATCTTGAAGCCATTCAGTAGAGATATTTAATGTGAGTTTGGATATATGAACCTGAGCGTGGGGAGAAATTAGGGCTGGAGATAGAAATTTAAGGGTCATAAGGATACTGAAAATATATTTAAGAAATGAAGTGGATGAGATCATCTATAAAGAAAAGAGTAGATAACTTAGTCCTAGCCTACTCTGAAAACCTAGGAATCTGGAGGAGATGGAGAAACTGGAGGAGTGGAGGGAGTCATTAATGAGGTAGATGGGAAAGTAGAAGCGTATGGTGTTCTGAAATCCAAGTAAAGAGAGCGTTTCCAGGAGGAGGGGGTTATCAGCTGCCAAAGAGGTCACGTGAGGTGAGGACAGAAAACTGGCCACTGGATTGGACAAGATGAATGCCAATGACCTTGAGAAGAGTAGCCAGTGGAGTGGTGAGGACAAAGGCTCACTGGAATAGGTGGAAGAGAGAACGGTGGAGAGGACGAGGAGGCAATCATCCAGCAACCCTTTGGAGGAGTAGCTATGGAGAGGAGCTGAGAGACGAGGTAATACCTGCAGGGGGATCTGGGGCTGTGGGAAAGTATTTTAAAGATGGGAGGTAATACAGCACGCATAGACGATGATAGGAAGGATTCAACAGACAGGGGAGAAAAAACGAATGAGACAGAGGACACAACTGCAGGGATTTTGCCCTTGAATGAGAGAGAAGGGGTGGAGTCCAGTGCCCATGTGCAGGGGTAGGCTTTGGATGAGAGCAGGGGCAGTTACTCAGGTGCAGGGAAGGCATAGCACCAGGTTAGAATGAAGGTTGGCTGGTAGGTTTGGTGGTGGGAGGATAAGGTGGTTGTCTTCTGGTTGCTGCTGTGCACTCCATGAAGTCAGAAGAGAGATCAGTAGCTGAGAATGAGAAAGAGGCAAGTGTCTTAGAGGTTTGGAGAGTGGTAATGGCAATAAAACAGCTATCTTGAAGAGATGGATGGCAACTGTACTAGGGCAGATCTGAGGGTCCACTTGAGATTTGTGGCCTTAAATTTATTTAATTTTTTAATTTAATTTTTTTTAATACAGCAGGTTCTTATTAGTCACCAATTTTATACACATCAGTGTATACATGTCAATCCCAATCGCCCAATTCAGCACACCACCACCACCAGCCCCTGCCGCTTTCCACCCTTGGTGTCCATACGTTTGTTCTCTACATCTGTGTCTCAATTTCTGCCCTGTGAACCGGTTCATCCGTACCATTTTCTAGGTTCCACATACATGCGTTAATATACGATATTTGTTTTTCTCTTTCTTACTTACTTCACTCTGTATGACAGTCTCTAGATCCATCCACGTCTCAACAAATGACCCAATTTCGTTCCTTTTTATGGCTGAGTAATATTCCATTGTATATATGCACCATATCTTCTTTATCCATTCGTCTGTCAATGGGCATTCAGGTTGCTTCCATGACCTGGCTATTGTAAATAGTGCTGCAATGAACACTGGGGTGTATGTGTCTTTTTGAATTATGGTTTTCTCTGGGTATATGCCCAGTAGTGGGATTGCTGGATCATATGGTAATTCTATTTTTAGTTTTTTAAGGAACCTCCATACTGTTCTCCATAGTGGCTGTATCAATTTACATTGCCACCAACAGGGCAAGAGGGTTCCTTTTTCTCCACACCCTCTCCAGCATTTGTTGTTTGTAGATTTTCTGATGATGCCCATTCTAACTGGTGTGAGGTGATACCTCACTGTAGTTTTGATTTGCATTTCTCTAACAATTAGTGATGTTGAGCAGCTTTTCATGTGCTTCTTGGCCATCTGTATATCTTCTTTGGAGAAATGTCTATTTAGGTCTTCTGCCCATTTTTGGATTGGGTTGCTTCTTTTATTAATATTGAGCTGCATAAGCTGTTTATATATTTTGGAGATTAATCCTTTGTCCGTTGATTCGTTTGCAAATATTTTCTCCCATTCTGAGGGTTGTCTTTTCGTCTTGTTTATGGTTTCCTTTGCTGTGCAAAAGCTTTGAAGTTTCATTAGGTCCCATTTGTTTATTTTTGTTTTTATTTCCATTACTCTAGGAGGTGGATCAAAAAAGATCTTGCTGTGATTTATGTCAAAGAGTGTTCTTCCTATGTTTTCCTCTAAGAGTTTTATAGTGTCCAGTCTTACATTTAGGTCTCTAATCCATTTTGAGTTTATTCTTGTGTATGGTGTTAGGGAGTATTCTAATTTCATTCTTTTACATGTAGCTGTCCAGTTTTCCCAGCACCACTTATGGAAGAGACTGTCTTTTCTCCATCATATATCCTTGCCTCCTTTGTCATAGATTAGTTGACCACAGGTGCATCGGTTTATCTCTGGGCTTTCTATCCTGTTCCATTGATCTATGTCTCTGTTTTTGTGCCAGTACCATATTGTCTTGATTACTGTAGCTTTGTAGTATAGTCTGAAGTCAGGGAGTCTGATTCCTCCAGCTCTGTTTTTTTCCCTCAAGACTGCTTTGGCTATTCAGAGTCTTTTGAGTCTCCATACAAATTTTAAGATTTTTTGTTCTAATTCTGAAAATAATGCCATTGGTAATTTGATAGGGATTGCATTGAATCTGTAGATTGCTTTGGGGTAGTAGAGTCATTTTCACAATGTTGATTCTTCCAATCCAAGAACATGGTATATCTCTCCATCTGTTGGTATCATCTTTAATTTCTTTCATCAGTGTCTTATAGTTTTCTGCATACAGGTCTTTTGTCTCCCCAGGTAGTTTATTCCTAGGTATTTTATTCTTTTTGTTGCAATGGTAAATGGGAGTGTTTCCTTAATTTCTCTTTCAGATTTTTCACCATTAGTGTATAGGAATGCAAGAGATTTCTGTGCATTAATTTTGTATCCTGCAACTTTACCAAATTCATTGATTAGCTCTAGTAGTTTTCTGGTGGCATCTTTAGGATTCTCTATGTATAGTATCATGTCATCTGCAAACAGTGACAGTTTTACTTCTTCTTTTCCAATTTGTATTCCTTTTATTTCTTTTTCTCCTCTGACTGCCGTGGCTAGAACTTCCAAAACTATGTTGAATAATAGTGGCGAGAGTGGACAACCTTGTCTTGTTCCTGATCTTAGAGGAAATGCTTTCAGTTTTTCATGTTTGAGAATGATGTTTGCTGTGGGTTTGTCGTATATGGCCTTTATTATGTTGAGGTAGGTTCACTCTATGCCCACTTCCTGGAGAGTTTTGATCATAAATGGGTGTTGAATTTTGTCAAAAGCTTTTTCTGCATCTATTGATATGATCATATGGTTTTTATTCTTCAGTTTGTTAATATGGTGTATCACGTTGATTGATATGTATATATTGAAGAATCCTTGCATCCCTGGGATAAATCCCACTTGATCATGGTGTATGATCCTTTTAATGTGCTGTTGGATTCTGTTTGCTAGTATTTTGTTGAGGATTTTTGCATCTATATTCATCAGTGATATTGGTCTGTAATTTTCTCTTTTTGTCGTATCTTTGTCTGGTTTTGGTATCAGGGTGATGGTGGCCTCATAGAATGAGTTTGGGAGTGTTGCTTCCTCTGCAATTTTTTGGAATAGTTTGAGAAGGATGGGTGTTAGCTCTTCTCTAAATGTTTGATAGAATTCACCTGTGAAGCCATCTGGTCCTGGACTTTTGTTTCTTGGAAGATTTTTAATCACAGTTTCAGTTTCATTACTTGTGATTGGTCCGTTCATATTTTCTGTTTCTTCCTGGTTCAGTCTTGGAAGGTTATACCTTTCTAAGAATTTGTCCATTTCTTCCAGGTTGTCCATTTTATTGGCATAGAGTTGCTTGTAGTAGTCTCTTAGCATGCTTTGTATTTCTGCGGTGTGTGTTGTAACTTCTCCTTTTTCCTTTCTAATTTTATTGAGTTGAGTCCTCTCCCTCTTTTTCTTGATGAGTCTGGCTAATGGTTTATCGATTTTGTTTATCTTCTCAAAGAATCAGCTTTTAGTTTTATTGATCTTTGCTATTGTTTTCTTTGTTTCTATTTCATTTATTTCTGATCTGATCTTTATGATTTCTTGCCTTCTGCTAACTTTGGGTTTTGTTTGTTCTTCTTTCTCTAGTTCCTTTAGGTGTAAGGTTAGATTGTTTATTTGAGATTTTTCTTGTTTCTTGAGGTAGGCTTGTATAGCTATAAACTTCCCTCTTAGAACTGCTTTTGCTGCATTCATTAGGTTTTGGGTCGACGTGTTTTCATTGTCATTTGTCTCTAGGTATTTTTTGATTTCCTCTTTGATTTCTTCAGTGATCTCTTGGTTATTTAGTAGAGTAATGTTTAGCCTCCATGTGTTCGTATTTTTTTACGTTTTTTTCCCTGTAATTGATTTCTAATCTCATAGCGTTGTGGTCAGAAAAGATGCTTGATATGATTTCAATTTTCTTAAATTTACTGAGGATTGATTTGTGACCCAAGATGTGATCTATCCTGGAGAATGTTCTGTGCACACTTGAGAAGAAAGTGTAATCTGCTGTTTTTGGATGGAATGTCCCACAAATATCAATTAAATCTATCTGGTCTATTGTGTCATTTAAAACTTCTGTTTCCTGGGCTTCCCTGGTGGTGCAGTGGTTGAGAATCTGCCTGCTAATGCAGGGGACACGGGTTCGAGCCCTGGTCTGGGAAGATCCCACATGTTGCGGAGCAACTAGGCCCATGAGCCACAACTACTGAGCCTGTGCGTCTGGAGCCTGTGCTCCGCAACAAGAGAGGCCGTGATAGTGACAGGCCTGTGCACCGCGATGAAGAGTGGCCCCCTCTTGCTGCAACTAGAGGAAGCCCTCGCACAGAAACGAAGACCTAACACAGCCAAATAAATAAATAATAATTAAAGGTGCTAATAATTTTTTTAAAAATGTATAAAACTTCTGTTTCCTTATTTATTTTCATTTTGGATGATCTGTCCGTCGGTGTAAGTGAGGTGTTAAAGTCCCCCACTATTATTGTGTTACTGTCGACTTCCTCTTTTATCGCTGTTAGCAGTTGCCTTATGTATTGAGGTGCTCCTATGTTGGCTGCATATATATTTATAATTGTTATATCTTCTTCTTGGATTGATCCCTTGATCATTATGTAATGTCCTTCCTTGTCTCTTGTAACATTCTTTATTTTAAAATCTATTTTATCTGATATGAGTATTGTTACTCCAGCTTTCTTTTGATTTCCATTTGCATGGAATATCTTTTTCCATCCCCTCACTTTCAGTCTGTATGTGTCCCTAGCTCTGAAGTGGGTCTCTTGTAGACAGCATATATATGGGTCTTGTTTTTGTATCCATTCAGCAAGTCTGTGTCTTTCGGTTGGAGCATTTAATCCATTCACGTTTAAGGTAATTATTGATATGTATGTTCCTATGACCATTTTCTTAATTGTTTTCAGTTTGTTTTTGTAGGTCCTTTTCTTCTCCTGTGTTTCCCAGTTAGAGAAGTTCCTTTAGCATTTGTTGTAGAGCTGGTTTGGTGGTGCTGAATTCTCTTACCTTTTGCTTGTCTGTAAAGCTTTTCATTTCTCCATCAATTCTGAATGAGATCCTTGCCAGGTAGAGTAATCTTGGTTGTAGGTTCTTCCCTTTCATCACTTTAAGTATATCATGTCACTCCCTCCTGGCTTGTAGAGTTTCTGCTGAGAAATCAGCTGTTAACCTTATGGGAGTTCCCTTGTATGTTATTTGTCGTTTTTCCCTTGCTGCTTTCAATAATTTTTCTTTGTCTTTAATTTTTGCCAATTTGATTACTATGTGTCTTGGCATGTTTCTCCTTGGGTTTATCCTGTATGGGACTCTCTGTGCTTCCTGGACTTGGTGGCTATTTCCTTCCCCATTTTAGGGAAGTTTTCGACTATATTCTCTTCAAATATTTTCTCTGGTTCTTTCTCTCTCTCTTCTCCTTCTGGGACCCCTATAATGCGAATGTTGTTGCATTTAATGTTGTCCCAGAGGTCTGTCAGGCTGTCTTCATTTCTTTTCATTCTTTTTTCTTTATTCTGTTCCACAGCAGTGAATTCCACCATTCTGTCTTCCAGGTCACTTATCCGTTCTTCCGCCTCAGTTATTCTGCTATTGATTCCTTCTAGTGTAGTCTTCATGTCAGTTATTGTATTGTTCATCTCTGTTTCTTTGTTCTTTAATTCTTCTAGGTCTTTGTTAAACATTTCTTGCATCTTCTCGATCTTTGCCTCCATTCTTTTTCCGAGGTCCTGGATCATCTTCACTATGATTATTCTGAATTCTTTTTCTGGAAGATTGCCTATCTCCACTTCATTTAGTTGTTTTTCTGGGGTTTTATCTTGTTCCTTCATCTGGTACATAGCCCTCTGCCTTTTCATCTTGTCTATCTTTCTGTGAATGTGGTTTTGTTCCACAGGCTGCAGGGTTGTAGTTCTTCTTGCTTCTGCTGTCTGCCCCCTGGTGGATGAGGTTATCTAAGAGGCTTGTGCAAGTTTCCTGATGGGCGGGACTGGTGGTGGGTAGAGCTGACTGTTGCTCTGGTGGGCGGAGCTCAGTAAAACTTTAATCCGTTTGACTGCTGATGGGTGGGGCTGGGTTCCCTCCCTGTTGGTTGTTTGGCCTGAGGCAACCCAACACTGGAGCCTACCTGGGCTCTTTGGTGGGGCTAATGGCAGACTCTGGGAGGGCTCACGCCAAGGAGTACTTCCCAGAACTTCTGCTGCCAGTGTCCTTGTCCTCACTGTGAACCACATCCAGCCCCTGCCTCTGCAGGAGACCCTCCAACACTAGTAGGTAGGTCTGGTTCAGTCTCCCCTGGGGTCACTGCTTCTTCCCCTGGGTCCCGACGCGCACACTACTTTGTGTGTGCCCTCCAAGAGTGGAGTCTCTGTTTCCCCCAGTTCTGTCGAAGTCCTGCAATCAAATCCCGGTGGCCTTCAAAGTCTGATTCTCTAGGAATTCTTGCTCCCATTGCTGGACCCCCAGGTTGGGAAGCCTGATGTGGGGCTCAGAACCTTCACTCCAGTGGGTGGACTTCTGTGGTATAAGTGTTCTCAAGTCTGTGAGTCACCCACCCAGCAGTTATGGGATTTGATTTTACTGTGATTGTGCCCCTCCTACCGTCTCATTG
Organism: Balaenoptera physalus; assembly: GCF_965194825.1. NCBI lineage: Eukaryota > Metazoa > Chordata > Mammalia > Artiodactyla > Balaenopteridae > Balaenoptera > Balaenoptera physalus. The sequence continues at coordinate 54,450,589 of NC_138900.1, read as the reverse complement.
TGGCTTCTCCTTTGTCTTTGGATGTGGGGTATCATTTTGGTGAGTTCCAGTGTCTTCCTGTCGATGATTGTCCAGCAGCTAGTTGTGATTCTGGTGTTCTCGCAAGAGGGAGTGAGAGCATGTCCTTTTACTCCGCCATCTTGGTTCCAATCCCTGTGGTCTTAAATTTAAATTAAGACCATTCAGGAGAGATGAAAGTTTTCTCTAGCTACGTTCAACTGCCCTACATGGAGGAGGTGGAGAATTGAGAGTACGATGAAGGGGAATGGGAAAGGGAGCACCTATAGTGATGGACTGTGAATCCAAACTGAGTAAGAAAGGAAATGAAGGGGTTGGTAGGCAGTGAAGATGTGAATTGGAGGTTTCACTGGGACCCATTATTTACCAGAATAAGTCATCCGGAAAGTTAGAAGATGGTTGTCAAAAAGTAGGATGTGTGATGTAGAGATCACGAGTCTACAGGTCACAGTGAATAAGGTCTAGAATATAACCACGGTAGTGAGTAGCTGAGGAGGCTGTGGACTTGAAGAGCCAGGGTGTTGGATTAAATATTGAAAAGATTAGGATTTCAAACTGGTGTTTTCCTGGAACAAGGTGATTTATAAATAAATGACCTTATATGACAGGTCATTTTTTCATCATGTGACATAGTACACATTTCTTCCATTTGCACCGTGACTAAAATTTCCATCATTGAAGAGTTCATGCTTTAGGAGAGCTTCAAGAAAACCAAACAGCCATCTCTAGGAAAAGCACTCTGACAAGGCGACAGCTGTCCAAACCACTTGATCCTGTAACACTGGAGCAATGCAGGAAGACACATGTGCAGTGCAGGTGGGGGAAGGTCTTTGAGCTCTGATTTCTACTGTGATATTGAACAGGTTTTAAGTTCCTATTTAGATAGGAGTCAGAATTGGGATTTTCTGCTGCCTTTGATACGTTCTAAAAAGCTTCGCTTTACTATCCAGATTGGCAGAAATGAACCAAAGAAAATCATTTCCCATGATACCCTATTTAAGAAATATATGGGTTCAGTTCATCCATAAACATCTAAGTAAAGAATATTATATTAGATCTTGGAGAAGAGGATTAAAAGGATGATGCTCCAGAAGAAATTGAGTCAATGGTTTCAGTTTTCAAGGTGCTAGAAGAACATGCAACTGAAGTGAAGATCATGTGACATCATCTGGCATAAATCCCACCCCATGGATGCCCCATCCAACCAGCATACCTCCTCTTACACAAAACCTTCACCTCCACTCTGTCCACATGCCCCATCCAGTGCTCTACCATCTACTTGCCCCAACAACCCTCCATTCACCTGCCCCATCCAACACGTGTGATTCTCCTCTCCTCTGCTCCATTCACCTCAGCAACCTTCTCTGAAATGTCTACCTCTCCCATTCCCCCTATACAGCACTGTCAGACTGAAGCAAGACCCACAGACCCTTTTACTCTTCCTATTTCTCCCATTCTATTGTCCTTCTTTTAATTCCTTCTCTACCTAGGCCAGATTTCCTATACTGATGCCACTCTCAACTCCCTTGACCCTTGTTCTGAGCACACCCTCACACCTGCAATGATGACAACTTCTCCCTCTGCCTCTGAATAAGGGCTGCCAGGGGCTGCTTAGGGAAATCTTACAACCGTGAAGTTATGGCTTCACATCTTGCCTGGGCCATCAGCACTTTCAACTATCTTTTCTTTTGTCCACCACCAATTTCTGGTTCTATCTTCACAGTGGACACATCAGTGCTTTCTTTACCATTCTTCTCAAGCATGCTATGCAACCCAACCTCCTCAACACTGCCTGCAAAGACCATGCATCCTGCATACATCTTAGGGCCATTCAGCAAGACCTTCTCCAACCTCCATTTTCCACCCCGCTACCCCTACAAGTAGCTGTATCTATTTTCACCTTTATTGACTCTAGAGGAAGATGGCTCCCAGCTCCCTCAACTATGCTTAATCCTGCCCTCCCCGTTTCCTCCTGGAATCTCATTCCCTCTTGGGTAGATCATCACCTTATACTTCTCCAGGAGCTATCTTAATAGACCTGCTTGTGCCTCCACCTCCTTTCAGAGAAAGAACTCATTGACTCTGGGTTTGCTCCTCTAATGACTACTTGATCTCTTTTCCCTTTTTTTCAAATATCTTAGAAGCCTATACTCATTTGACTCGGCTTTCCCACTCACAACTCATCATCCACCTGTCTCTCACTGCGCCACCCACTGTCTCTGGCTTCAGCACCTGCTATTCATCTCACCTGCTGAGAACGTTTTTGAAGTCCCTCGGCATGTGACTCAAACTCTCTGGCTTCTTTATGACTTTCCAAGACTCCCCTGCAGCTCTCCCACAACTTATATTCATGGTTCCATCCTTCACATGCCTCTAGTAGTAGTTTGAGCCATATGAAATTGCTGCAATAGAGTTCCCGAGTGGTTGAATATTGGCAGTTTCATATGGTTCAACCTAATTCTTTTTACACACCTCTTTTGTCACCAATCTCTTTTTATTGCATATATTTGAATGTGTGGTTATCACCCTTATCAGACTCTTAGTGCAGCTTGAGTGAAAGAATTTTGCTTTATTTATCTTCACTTTGCCAGCACCCAACCCAATGCCTATAACATTAAAGGCACTTGTTTCACACCTGCTAGATGAACACTCCATTCAGGAGTGGTACAGGGACAGCACTCAGGCCTGCCTGGCAAGGGCACCTGTAGGAATAAAGTTGTGCTAACCTGGATGCAAGATGCCGAGGAGGAGGAGAAAAAAGAGAAGAGGGGGAACGGGGAGGAAAAATCCCAACCTTCCTTCCGGGAGCCCTGATTTGTACCTGTGGCGTTTCGGACGAGTGCTGGTGATGCTGCTTCTGAGACACAGAGCTGTGGCTGTCTGCTTTGCCTTTGGTAATGAGCACGCTCCCACGCACAGGCTTGGCAGGTTTAATTTCGGGAGTTACCAGAGTGGATTCTGAAGTTAACTTCCCCAGGGTCTCACTGCTCAGTCCTATTTGTCCCATGGCATTTTGGCTCAAAGCAGCAGCCTCCTGGGCTACACAGAGAGAGAGGGTTTATATTAAAAGTCACCTTAGGATAATAAGGAAATAATAGCGAGGATGGCAAGTTGAAACGTACTGTGATTCTTTTGAAGACTACAAAGCCATCTCCACCTGCAGCTGGCTGAGCAGGGCTGAGAGAAGAGGCTCCACCCACTGAGGATGGATGATGATGACGGGTGTGTGCAGAGCCTGGCCTGGAGCCCCGGGCTCTTCCCTGCTCACCTTCCCAGGGGATCCCACGATACTCTCCCCCGCTTTCTCTTCCAACCCACAGGGTAATCATTTCTGAGATTGCTGGTACACTACAGGCCTGACTGCCCTGGAAACCTACCACAATGATTACTGTGTTGTTTTACCAGTCTTTTATTCTTACTACATCTTCAAAACCCAGCATGTATTGTATACTGACAGCACATCTCAGTTTGGACTAGGCACATTTCAAGGGGCCAGTGGGTCCTGCGTGGGACAGACAGGTTTAGACTGGTCACTTCCACTTCAGTACAGCCTGCTGACTCCACAGCAAACAGCAAATGCAGGTCTGGGTTTAACCCCATCACTGAGAGGGTTTTCTCCAAAGTCGCCAGTGACCTCCGAACTGTGAACTACAGCAGCCCTCTTCTCAGGGCTCATTCTATCTGAACCTTCAGCCACCTCCGATTATATTCACTTACTGATTTAACACATGTTTATAAATCTTTACTCTGTGTCTACTATGTGCGAAGCACTAGTCCAGATGCCGGGAATACATTAGTGACGAAAACTAACACAAATCTCTGCCCTCCGAAGCTCACATTTTTGGCCGGGGCGGGGGTGGGGGGCGTGGAGGAGGCAGACAATAAAATAAGTAAATAAAATAAATAGTCTGTTAACTAGGGGTAAGGGCTATGAGGAAAATAAAGCGGGAAGGGTCCCCCAGACTCCAACCACGGCTCCGGAGAGACGCGAAAGTCCTTCTGGCCCCCTCCCGCCTGTAGCTCTCCTGACTGCCCACCCTTCTGACCCTCACTCTGCCTTCTCCGCCTCCCCTGGCTTCTCCCCCTGCCCCCACCTCCTCCTAAAATGTGAAGTGTTCCCCAAGCTCCCATCCTGCCCTATCCATCCCTCTCCTCTCTTTCTGGAACTTTCTGGGCTGATTTCCTCTACTCCAGCAGCTGCACTCCTCACCTTGTTGAGGAAGTCTCCCCCAGTTATTAAGCCTTTAGCTTGACATTACTTTCTCAGGGAGCTCAAATTCATGATTTGTCACGGGATATCAACACAGCTCCAAAGACTTCTGTGAAATGCAGTTTATTTGACAGAAAAGGAAACAAAAAATCTAAGAGAACTGGAATTGTGATGCAGCCTGGGGTTCCCACTAAATGGTATCAGAATATGCCACCCCAAAATATGACTACAGGAGTTCAGGATATGCCACCTCAAAATATGCTGCTTTGGCATATTGGTTATTTTGAGCTGTAGGCACCTGAAAAACAGTAAATGCAGGGAGTGGCTTTCCTTGACCTCCCCTTATTTGCTTAAAGACAGAACCTCCAAAAGAAGCTCCACTGTCACAAGTCCCCTTCCAGAGAGTTTCATCAACTAGGGAGATGGACTCTTATCACAGGAGAGGAGACTCAAGTCCATACCACACCCAGAAAGACTTTATCACAAACAGCCACACCTCCCATCCATTCTTGTAAGGGTCCCTCATCTTTCCTAAAAGCCATTTACCCTCCCCTAAGAGGACTACATCCCCCTTCCCTTTCCCTATTAAGGTGGTATTTACTTCTGAATTCTAAAGCCATCCATTTTCCCCTGAGTATCTCCCACGGTACATGCGGTATACATGTTAATAAACTTGTTTGTTTTTCTCTTGTTAATCTGTCTTTTATTACAGGAGGGCTCAGCCAAGAACTCAGAAGAGTAGAGAGAAAATTATTCTTTCTCCCCTAGACCACTAAAGAGCTGTTTCTCTTCTCTTCCCAGCAAAGAATCTTCCATTTCTCTAAGCATCCCATGCAGAGGTATCAAGGGGAGGGGACCCCCCTGAAAGCCCCAGCCAGTTTTATCATCTAGCAGGCATGGGACACTAACAGGAATGACGGCATGCTGTTCTAAGTATTTATATAAAAAACATTCTACTCCGAGCAGGTATTCTGCTTTATATTTGATAGATTTTCCCACTGAGCAGCCACCCTCCTGCCCTGTAGGTCTTTAGAGGATTCGGGAGAGCCAGGATTCTTAACCTCTGGTAGGTAAGGCCTCACTACTATGGGGTTTAAAAACTCAAGTAATTTTCCTTTCCAGTAAACTTCCTCCTCCTCCCATGTTCCCTGTCTTGGTAAATGACATTGCTCTCTTCCTGGTTTCTGTGACCAGAAATCTTGGTGTGAACATCTTGAATGTCTCCCCCTCCTTCAATTCCCTGCCATGCAGGTGGCCATCAGGTCAGCCAGCCCAGCCCCACTCATATTCAGCTTCACCTCTCTTCCATTACAAGACATCACTAGAGCTCCTTTCCTACTGCAACTTTCGGACCATTTCTCCCACAGGGTGAAAACTGCCCAACTCCTCTTTTCCTTCAAAATAAAATTGAAATTCCTAATCTTGGCATTAAGTCCAACTATGATTGGCCTTAACCTGCCTTCCCACCTTTCATTTACCATCAGCTTCCCTGCTTTCTTGGTCTGGAATGTCCTTATCTTCACCTTTGCCTGTCAACATTCTCTTCCTCCTTCAAAGCCCACTTCCATGAAAACTTCCCCAAATCATGCTTGCTGGAACCCAACTATCCCGCAGTTGGTCTTTCACAGAAGCTGGCAGTTCTGTCACATTATTTTCCTCTGCTCTGAATGAGCACATGTCTGCTCCCCTCCAGGTGTCTCTCCCAAAGGTGTGGGCCACATCTCTTCCGTCGCCCTGCTCCCTGCCGAAGGGCAGCCAGGAGAGCCACAGGTGTCTGCTGGAGAGAAGTCTCTGGGCTGCTAACTGGCAGCATGTTATAAGTCAGCCTTCAATGGGGCTGTGGAGAAAAGCTCGGTGGGGGAAACTGAGAAGGTGCGTTACCAGTGGGGTAAGGGCCACTTGGCCACAAAGAGTCAGGGGAAATGGCTCTCACCAGACTCCTCTTCCTTCATGGACTGCTCTATGGCGGCCCTGATGCAGAGCTCACGGGCCCGGATCCCTGCGATGTTGTTGCCATCGGAGATGGCTTCCAGCACGATGGAGTCGAAGTTCAGGCAGGCTGCACTGTAGTACTTGGCTATGCTGACTGCGGTGGCTGACTTTCCTATTAAAAAAGGTCAGGAGGTTGAATTTCACAGCTCTCATTTCCTCAGTGCCCTAGACAGAAGAAGCTTCTATAACAGAGGCTACTGGAAAGTGATCTCTCCAAGGTCTCTGCCTCTAAGTCTCTCGTGTGGCCAGAGGTGGCAGCAGAAAAGAGAGGCAAGAGCTGAGCCAGGAGTTAGGACTGTGGATTCTGGTCCTAATTCTACCCCTGATGAGCTGTATGCTATGGCAACCCATATCCCCTCTGGATTTTCTCCTCGGCTTAAAAAGTGATTCTATCAGCTGAGCTTTAAAAAATCTTGTAGCTCTTACTGTCTCTGATTCTAATGGGAAGAGACTTTTTTGGTTTAAAGAATAACTTGTGTTGATTTTTTTTCTCATTCAAAATACCTGCTTATTAAAAAGAAAGCAGAAAATTCAGAAATAACAGCAGGGAGAAAAGAAATTTGATCTTCCAGAGAGATTACAGTTAGCATATGCCTGCTAAGTATGCATATGTAACTATTTTATTCATATTTCTTATAAAAAAAGAATGGGTTATGTGGTAGGTTGAATAATGCCTCCCCCGCTCAGATGTCCACATCCCAATCCCTGGAACCTGTGAATATGTTACCTTATATGTTAAAGGGACTTCGCAGGTATGATTAAGAATCTTGATGTTGGAGATTGCCCTGGATTATCTGGGTGGGCCCAATGTAATAACAAGGGTCCTTTTAAGAGAAGCAGGACGCTCAGAGTAAGAACAGGTGATGCGATGATGAAAGCAAAGAGAGAGACAGAGTGAGAGAGAGGACAGACAGACAGACAGACTACAAGATGCTATGGTGCTGGTTTTGAAGATGGCGGAAGGGGCCATGAGCCAAGGAATGCAGATAATGTTTCTAGAAGCAAGAAAAGGCAAGGAAATGGATTCTCCTCTATAGCCTCGAGAAAGGATGCAGCCCTGTTGACCCATTTTAGACTTCTGACCTCCAGAATTCTAAGAAAGTAAATTTGCATTTTTTAAAGTCACTAAATTTGTGGTTATTTGTTACAGTAGCAATAGGATATTAATACAGATAACAAATTGTAAGCATGGCATTTTTTTTTCTCACTTAAAACGATATATATCATGAGCATTTTTCTATTCATTCAATACACTTCTATGGTACTTTTTTATTGTGATAGTATACATACAAAATTTACCATTTTAACTGTTTTTAAGTGTACAGCTCAGCTGCTAAGGATATTCACATTGTTGTGCAACCATCACCACCATCCATCTCCAGCACGTTTTCATCTTCCCAAGTGGAAACTCTGTACCCATTAAACAATAACCTCTTATTCCTCCCTTTTCTCAGCCCCTGGAAACCACCATTCTACTTCATGTATCTATGAATATGACTACTTTAGGTACCTTATATAAATGGAATCATATAGTAGTTGTTCTTTTATGTCTTGCTTATTTCACTTAGCATAATGTCTTCAAGGTTCATCTGTGTTGTAGCATGTGTGAGGATTTCCTTCCTTTTGTGGGTGAAAAATATCTCATTATACCACATTTAGTTTATCCACTCATCCATCAATGGATACTTGGGCTGTTTCTACCTTTTTGTTATTGTGATAATGCTGCTATGAAAATGGGTGTACAAGACACTGTTTTTCATGGTGATATAATTCACTGCATGAATGTACTACGGCTTAATTAACTAGTCCCGCATATTGAACGTTTCAAGTGCTCCCAAATTTTTAGTATGGTCAACAATGCTGCAGTGAACACTCACGCAGTTAATCTTTGTCGACGTGATTCCTAAGATAAATTTTTAGAAGTAATACTGCCAGGCCAAAGAGTTTGCACATATTCTTCCCCTCTCTTTTTAAATAACTTAATGTCTTGGATTTTTCTTTAATATTTTAATGTTATTAAATTATTGAAAGAATGCAAGCTCCAACAACTCAGAGATGTATTAATTAAGAATGAGGTGTCCCCGCTCTTTCTCTAACTCCATATCTCTGAAGTTGGCAATTTAACAATTTGGGGATAATTCTTTGGTATATAAATTTCAAACAGAAGAGTCTTTTACTGCCTCAAAAATTACACATGCAGGACTTCCCTGGTGGCGCAGTGCTTAAGAATACGCCTGCCAGTGCAGGGGACACGGGTTCGAGCCCTGGTCCGGGAAGATCCCACATGCCGCGGAGCAACTAAGCCCGTGTGGAGCAACTAAGCCCGTGCACCACAACTACTGAGCCTGCGCTCTAGAGCATGCAAGCCACAACTACTGAGCCCATGTGCCACAATTACTGAAGCCCGTGCGCCTAGAGCCCGTGCCCTGCAACAAGAGAAGCCACCACAATGAGAAGCCCACGCACCACAACAGAGAGCAGCCTCCACTAGCCACAACTAGAGATAGCCCACATGCAGCAACGAAGACCCAACGCAGCCAAAAATAAATCAATTAATTAAAAAAAAAAAAATTACATGTGCAAACTTCACCATAAACCCCTCAGGGCTGTGCATACCTGACAAGGGCGTCCCATGGATGATGATGGCGATGCCTTTCCGGTTCTTGGCCATGCGGCCTTCTGCAGAAATGTCAATGCCCAGGTGGCGAGCAATGGCCTTGCTCACTGGGTTGTTCTCTACTTCTCCAACCTCCTCTGGAAAGTGGCTGTCAATGCTCTGAATCTTGTCAGCTGCAAATTAAATATACATGTGTGCGTGTGTGCATGCACATACATGCGGACACACCCAGACCTCACCTGGGTTCTGAAGGAAGTGGGGACGACTTTTTCTTAGTAAACGTCCTATTTTAAAATGACAAACATAATCTGCTGCAGATGTTGCCTCACTCCCCCTGTAGTGTATGAAAGTGCCCGTTTTGGCTAATAATCTGTCCATAGCTACTACAATTGAAAATACAGATACTCTTTGACTCTTAATCCCACTTTGGGGAATCTCTTCTGCTGAAAAATAATATTGGAAACTAGCAATACTGTTACATATGAATATGCAACAGTAAGGGAAATGACTAAATAAATGATGGCATATTCACATTGTAGAATTAATACATAATAGTGCTAGAAAGATGCATTTTATGGAGAAAGGTGAAAGGCACTGAACAGCCTTCCCACTTTTGCTTAGAGAGAACAGGTACCCAAACATTAAAATGCCTGGTTACTTTGAAACATGATTTTTTCCAGGCTTTCTTCATCCTCCTCTTCATCTGGGTAGGTCTTGGACTTGACCATTGGGATATGCCGCTCTTCCAGGTTGGATGTGATAGAGATCCCTCGGCTAAGCGAGGTCCTCTTCGTGCTGGCAGAGGTCCCCTGTTCTGACAAGGGACCATCGTCCTCTTCTGCAAGGGAGCAAAGGATGGAAACACGCAGGAAGAGTTGGGAGGAGGACAAGGGAGACAGGGCAGAAAAGGGAAGAGAGACAAAGAGGAGAATCACTGAACTGGTTACCATCACTCTGGACTATCTGACCCAAATAAACAAGAACTGCAGTCAGTCTGCTGTTAAATTTCTCTGCCCAGAGTGTTTCTACATTTTAACATTAAAAAAAATTACCAAAATTATACATTTGGTTTAGAAAATTTGGGAAATTCAAAAGAGCAAAAATGACAATATTTAGCTACATAAAGAGATATAGATAAAGAAATGGTGATAGAGGAATAGCAGCTTCATCTTATGATACCAGTATAGGAGAGCGGCAACCTCTCAGATTTTTAATTTTTCAAAACTGAAGTTGGGATCATACTGTACACATACCAATTTGTAGCCTGCTTTCCCCCTTAATTTACCATGAACATTTCTCTATGTCATCGTTGAGCACACCTACTACTTTCCCTGCCCCGCACCCTCCACAGAGTTTCAGTGGGTGCATTGGGCTGTCATTGTACAAGGTGACCCAGCTCTACCCTGGAGCCAAGACACCTTCTTTGTTTAATTTTGAATTTGAGTCAGAGAGGTTATAGCTCTCCTGGGAATGGCAATAACATGACTTGTAGCTGCTGGCCTTCCCTGGACGTGGTCTGGAAGCAGAGAAGGACGTGTACTCTGTGACAGCAGAGTAAGCAGATGCTCAGAGAGGTGCTGGTGAGAAGCAGAGGGAGCGCCTCCCTGGACTTCTACTGACCCTCAGGTCCTGGCTCTAGATCACCTTTCCACGGGCCAAATGGAAAAATGAACCCACAACCAAGGCGTGTAGGACAGGGATGAGAGCGATGGGCCTTTCTCAGCTCTCACTAAGTCCTCTTTACACTGCAGCCCCTTGTGACTCTCTGCCTCAGGCCACTAGGCAGTCCTGAGTTTAACTATCTATCCCCCCACCCCCCCCTGACTTTGAGCTCTCAAAGGCAGGGGCTGATTTCATTGATCTTTCTTCCACCACTTCAGCTCAGTGCTTGGAACATACTGGGTGCTTGTTATGGGCTGAACTGGTTCCCATAAAGTTCATTTGCTGCAGTCCTAAGCACCACCCCCGTGCCGCACTCCACCCCCTGCCCCAGTATGCCAGAATGTGACTATTTGAAGTTAGGGCCTTTCAAGAGGTAATTAAGTTAAAGTGAGTGTCCTAAGCCATCCATAGTCCAATATCACTGGTGTTCTTATAGGAAGAGATTAGGACACAGACACACAGAGGGAAGTCCTTGTGAACACACAGGGGGAAGACAGCCATCTACAAGCCAAGGAGGGAGGTTCAGTAGAAAACAACTCCACCAACACCTTGATCTTGGATTTCTGGCCTCCAGAATTATGAGAAAATAAGTTTTGCTTGGTTAAGCCCCCCAGTCTGTGGTATTTGCAGTGGCAGTTCCAGTGAACTAATATGCTCAATAAATACAACCAGGAGACTGGTAGACAGGCAGCCTTCTTCTCTCATCTTCTCCTTTTAGGGCAGATTAGTGTTCTCCGACTACCTTCTGTCTTGAGAGACAACAAGACAGGTCCAAGGGCAGGAGAAATGGACTTCATTCATTCATTCATTCACTCTTACAGAAACATTTATCAGGCACTACGATGTATCAGGTGCTGGTCCATGCACTGGGTTTACACTGGGGGATACATGATCACTGCCTTTATGGGGGCTTGTCTAGAGGGGAGACAAGTGTGAAGAAAACACACGTGATGACTATTATGCAGAAGAAGAGAGCAAGTAAGAACAGGGAGGGCAAATTTCCAGGATGTGGGCACAGGGAAGCAGAGAGGAGAAGTGAGCACCCCAACAAGCGACACGATCCCATAGGTCTCCCTGGAGCCTTGACGCTCAAGTGCACACACGGGGGGTCCTGGGTGGATGACGGATAACCCTGGGGTGCTGCGCAAGAAAGGGCAAGACTGTAAGAGCACAGGCCAGCTTTGTGATTGAGTTTTGGCCTTGAGGACCATGGAGGGTCTTTCCTCATGTGAACTCCCACCCCCATCTCTCGCAGGGCACCAATATCTCCCGTGCATGATGGATTACCTTGCATCACCTAGGCACAGATGTGGAGGCTGTGGAGTGGAGTGGTTATTGTCGTGGACACCAGAGTCAGAGAGACCCGGGCTTGAGTCCTGATTCTGCCACTTAAATCTGTGGACCTGGCCTCTCAGTGCTTCCTCTCTCATCTGTACGTGTGAAGCCCCCAGCACAGGGCTTGGTATCTAGCAAGTGTCCTTCTATATCTGAATTAGCTGTTTTTAAGTCTTAACTCTCCACCAGACTCTAGTGAGAGCAGAATGTGACCCCGTCTCCGCATCCATACAATGGGGACAACAGGACCATTTTGCAAGGGTTAGAAATGAAATCCATAAGGTGCTCAGTAACTGGTTCGTCTCCCAGCAGAGATAATTCAAAGAAGCCAGGGGAGTGGCTGGAGCCGCGGGCTCCAGAACTGTTGAGTTCTCACCGTTCTCCTGCGCCAGACCCTCCAGATATTTCATCTTCATCTGCTCCTCTTTTGACCGCTTCATCTCCTTAAAGTATTCATACACCTCTGGGGGCAACTTTTCCCCCGGAAGGCGGGGAGGCAGCAGCAGGGAGTTGTAGGAATCATAGCCCTTCAGCGTTCGCAAGATCTGCTCAAGGAGAATGGGAACTGCTGTTGGTCCCACTGGAAGTTTCCTCCCCACAGTCCCAGGTGGGTCTGCCATCCATCTCATAAAAACCCTGCACCTGCCTAAGGCTGGGGCGTATACAAATACTTTCTGGATCTCAAAGGGTAGGGTCCTTTGCAGAGGTCTAAAGTGTAAGGCTGAGCCCTGGATCTGTGGGGATATAGAATTTTTATTTTGCCCCATTTGTGCCTCGGCATTTCCCATGTGGAAAAGAATTTTCTCCTTGTTTTATAAATAACATATACTGGGTTTTTTGTTGTTGTTGTTGTTGTTTTCCATTGACAAAAGTACAGAACTCAATTATCCACTTTGAGTGACATGTTATTGAAAAATATTGTGGTTAGCAATATTGTCTTGGTAAGGTGGTTGTCTCATAAATAGAGGATCCAGAGAAAAACAGGCAAAATGGCTGTTTAGGTATGTGTGTGTGTGTGTGTGTGTGTGTGTGTGTGTGTGTATGTGTGTGTGTGTGTGTGTGTGTGTGTATTTGAGAGAGAGATAGACAGAGAGGGATGTATACTAGGCTTGTAAGATGAAGTACAAGATGCCTAGTTAAATTTAAATTTCAGATAAAAAAATGAATAATTTTTAAAGTATAAATGTGTCCCATATTGTTTATCTGGAATTCAAATTTAATTGCGGCAACCTGTTTTTCTTTCTGCTAAATCCAGCAACACTAGTGTGTATGTATATTTATAAAACACAGTAAAATCAACTCCTAGAAAGCAATTACTTCCTATGCAACCTAATTTACTGGTGTGAAAAATCAATTAGGTAACCCTTCTCCAAGATCACCAATTTTAGTTGTTTGAAAACCAGTATTAATGAGCTTACTCTAAAATTTATATGGAAGAACAAAGGGCTAAGAATAGTTGAAATGCTAATGAAGAGAAATAGAGAGGACTGTCCTACCAGATATCAGGAATTATGAAGTTGGAGCAATAGACAGGGTGGTATTGATGTTGAATAGAGAAATTGACCAATGAAATGGAGGTGAGAGCTTAGAATAGACCCACGTGTATATGGAGCTTTGACACAGGACAGAGGTGGCATGGCAGATCAGTGGGGAAAGGAAGGACTATTCCAAAGGCTGGCTGATGTAGAGACACAAAGGCCTGGCCAACTTGCTTCAACTGAGACGACTGTAAAGAGCCAGCCCAGCTGCAGAGTGTCCTGTGGGATCAGCTGAAGTCTCTGTGCAATGTCATCACAGTTTACTTTCTCTGTCTGCCTAGGTCTAACGTTCCTTATCCTTTACAGGTGTTGTCCCTGAGAGTACTCTCTGATAAACCTTCTGCATGCAAATCTCAGAGTCTTGGATTCTGCTTTCCACTGACCCTGACCCACAGCAGAGGATGCTGTGCCAACACAAGCCATTGAACATCTAATAAATACCTAATGAAAAGACTCGAATCCAGAGGGACAGAGTCCAAACCGGGCAGAGCACAAACACTGGATGTAAAGATGATAGAAGATTCAAAGGCCAAGTTGGTGGAGAGTCCAGAGGAAGCAGACCATCTTAGCTAAGCCATTCGCAAATTCCTGACCCACAGCAAACATGAGATGACAAATGTTTATTGTTCTATGTTACTAAGCTTGGGGGTAATTTATTTTGCAGCAATAGATAGCTAATATAACATCAGACTTCATGAACAGCAAGACCTTATGAGAAAACAATGGAGCAATGCATTTAAGATATACGAGTGCAGAAAATGTGAGCCAAGGATACTGTATCCAATCAAACCGATCTTCAAGCACAAAAGCCAAGGAAAAACAGTTACGAACACGTGAATACTCAGGATATATTGTTCCCATGGTCCCTTCCTGAGGAATCCACTAGAGAATGATCTTCTGACAACCCAGTAGCGAATGGAGAAGCTTCATCACAAGGACTGGTGTTGAGCATTAAATATGTTCAAGTGTAGAACTAAGACTAAATGATGGAAATTAGGCTCTGACATCTTAATATTGTAAGCTCTGACACTATAGATTTAATACAAGAAGCAAAACACGGAGCAAGTGTACATGAGATGATTACCCAGTAGGCATTAACTGGAAGTAAAGAAATATCATTTTAAATTAGAGGGTGGTGAGGAGAGGTAAAAAGAGATTTTTAGCTAATTTCATTATTGCTCATAGTAGGGAACTAAGGGGCAGTTTCTAAAAAGTAGGGTACCAAGGGTATTAGATAAAGGCATAGTTTATACAGATCAGCCTCAAGGTAGGACAGCAGGGTAGAGGTAGTAAAAATGAACTTGGATAGGTCAATGGAAAAGAACAGAGATCCCAGAAATAGACCCAAATAAACATAGTCAACTGATCTTTCCTAAAGGAGCAAATGCAATACAATGGAGCAAAGAGTTTTTTTTCAACAAATGGTGCTGGAATTGGACATTCACCGGCAAAAAAATAAATCTGAGTGGATCTTATCTTCATAAAAATTAACTCAAATGAATTGTAGACCTAAATAAAAAACATAAAACTATAAAATTTCTAGAAGACAGAATAACAGAAAATTTAGATGACCTAGAGTATGGTGATGACTTTTTAGACACAACTCCAAAGGCAGAGTCTATGAAAAAAATAATTGATAAGCTGGACTTCATTAAAATGAAAAACTTCTGCTCTGCAAAAGATAATGTCAAGAGAATGAAGAGACAAGCCACAGACTGGGAGAAAATATTTGAAAAGACACATCTGATAAAGGACTATTATTCAAAATATGTAAAGAACTCTTAAAGCTCAACAATAAGGAAACAAATAACTCGATTAAAAATTGGGCCAAAGACCTTAACAGATACCTCACCAAAGAAAATATACAGATGGCAAATAGGTGTATGAATGGATAGTCCACATTATATATGCCTTCAGGGAAATGCAAATTAAAACAACAATGAGATACCACTACACACCTATTAGAACAGCCAAAATCCAAAACCCTGACAATATCAAAAGCTAGTGAGGATAAGGAGCAACAGGAACTCTCATTTACTGCTAGTAGGAATGCAAAATGTTACAACCATTTTGGAAGACAGTTTGACAGTTTTTTACAAAACTAAACATACTCTTACCATAGAATCCAGCAATCATACTCCTTGGCATTTATCTAAAGAGTTGAAAACTTATGTTCACACAAAAACCTGCACACAGATGTTTTTAGCAGCTTTATTCATAACTGCCAAAACTTGGAAACAACCAAGATGTCTTTCAGTAGGTGAATGGATAAATAAACTGTGGTATTTCCAGACAATGGAATATCATTCAGCACTAAAAAGAAATGAGCTATCAAGCCATGAAAAGACATGGAGGAAACTTAAATGCATATTACTAAGTGAAAGAAGCCAATCTGAACATCTACATACTATATGCTTCCAACTATATGGCATTCTGGAAAAGGCAAAACTACAGAGACAGTAAAAAAGATTAATGGTTGCCAGGGGTTGGGAGGAGGGAGGGATGAATATGTGGAGCACAGAGGATATTTAGGGCAATGAAAATACTTTGTATGGCACTATAATGATTGATACATGTTGTTATACATTTGTCTAAACCCATAGAATGCACCAAGAGTGAACTGTAATGTAAACTATGGACTTTGGGTGATTATGGTGTCACATAGGTTCATCAATTGTAAAAAATATACCAATCTAGTGAGGGATGTTGATAATGGGGGAGGCTATGCATGTGTGGGGGCAGGGGTTATATGAAAAATCTCTGCATCTTCCCCTCAATTTTGCTGTGAATCTAAAACTGCTCTAAAGATTAAAGTTTAAAAAATGGACAAGGAGGAGCAATTGTAAAATATACAAGCCAGAACAAACAGGAAAAAAAAAAAGGCAGATTTAAGCCCTAACGTGATTACATTAAATGTAAATGGTCTCAATACACCAATTAAAGACAAAGACTGCCAGAGTGTATTAAAAAGATGACCCAAATATATGCTGTCTACAAGAAACTCATTTCAAATATAATGACTATGGCATACATTCTTTACTGTTTGAATTTTAACATGAGCATGTATTAGTTTTTAAATTAGTTGTTTCAAATGTATAATGAGATCACAAAGAAGAATGAATTCTGCTTAGGGCAAGGGAAGTAGGTCAGGAAAGACTGCAAAGTGATCTTTAAATTGACAGGGAAGGGTTCATAGGAAGAAGGAGCAAAGGTGAGGAGGAAGTTGTCCAGGCAGAGAGAAGAGTATCTGTCAGGGCCCAGCATGTGTAGGAAAATGGAGGTTGGTTTTGGTCTCTGCTCACCTTCTCTTCTACAAGATATTGCTGGTCAAATTCTAAGGAGTAAAACTCAATGGGAAAGTTGCAGGGATTCTTCACCACCACCTCGGCCTCATCTCCAGGTGCATAAGGCAGCAGTGGCCCCAGCTCCAGAACTGAGGGACTAAATTCCAAGCATGGCTCTAGACCTTGCCCCTGTGCCAGTAGAGTAAGCTTTTGAGCACTCTGGGCAATCTGGAACACCAAGGTTTGGCTGTAGAATTTCTGGAAAATATAAAAAAAAAACAAGCAACTAAATTCTTTTCTGTTATGTGACATGTAAAACTGATAACCACTGGGGGACAAAATTGATCCTGTTTAGATTAACAGAGAAAACTTTTCTTATAAAATTGCATGAGAGCAATTTATATTAGAGTGTTAATACTGGGTATCTAGCATGCCAGGCACTGTACCAAGTGCTTCATCACAGTCCTGTGAATGCTGTTCTCATACCCCTCAGATCCTCCAGTGTGCTCAGATGTCCCACTGCCACTATCTGCATCTCTGGGCTCTCATTTCATGGGCCCTGCTGCCCATGGGTAGGGCAGGGCAAGGCAGAAGTGTCAGAGAAGTAACACCTTCTGGGGACAATCCTTAACCAATGACTCTCAGGAGTTACTGTATAAAGACTCCTGAGAGGGATAATGCTAAAATGTGCACTTTGTATATTTTCTCTGAGTTTCCACTGGGATTAAGATCCAGTGTCCAGGACTTCCCTGGTGGCGCAGTGGTTAAGAATCTGCCTGCCAATGCAGGGGACATGGGTTTGAGCCCTGGTCCGGGAAGATCCCACATGCCATGGAGCAACTAAGCCCATGTGCCACAACTACTGAGCCTGCGCTCTAGAGCCCACGAGCCACAACTGTTGAGCCCACATGCCACAACTACTGAAGCCCGTGTACCTAGAGCCTGTGCTCCACAACAAGAGAAGCCACCGCAACGAGAAGCCTGTGCACCACAACGAAGAGTAGCCCCCGCTAGCCACAACTAGAGAAAGCCCGTGCACAGCAATGAATACCCAACGCAGCCAAAAATAAATAAACCAATAAATCAATCCAGTGTCCAAGGTAGCTGGCTCACTCACACACCCTATTAGCTGCCTTCCTTTTCCTTATCACCTTCTACTTCTCTTTCAGTATTCCCTACACTTCCTAAATAATCCGCTTGCACTCAAATTCTTGACTCCAGGTCTGTTTCTTGGAGAATCTGAATGACCATATTTCCATTATTTAAAGATACAGTTAAGCAGCTAGTCAGAGATGATCAGCTAGTGTAATCAGTTCATCTGATACAATTACAATCCAAATACCAGTTGATAATGATACCAATTATCCTAATCTGGTTTCACTTAGGAACCTATTAAAATGCATATTCACAGGCCCATTCCTAGAGATCCTGACTTGGTAGGGGCAGGGTAAGGCTGGGGATTCTGTAGTTTTAACCAGATGCCCAGGTTGTTCTGATACTGTTGGGCTCATGGCTTGGGTTTGGAAAGCATGATTGGCTGAGTGATTTGGAGAGCTCTTAACTACCTTAGCTCAGAGGGAAGGAAAATCAGATGGAAAGAATGTGTAAGGACATAGATACAAGTTCAGAAAAATACCTGTTGTTGGAGATAGTAAGAGAACAAATTATTGGCTAAGAAGGTTTTCTATATAGTTATGGGTTTAGCACCTTATGTGATCCAAACTTCTATATTTTAACCGCTTTTTAGGGAAATATTTCTTACTTTTTTTTTTTTTTTTTTTTTTGGCTGCATCAGGTCTTTGTTGCTGCATGTGGGCTTTCTCTAGTAGCAATGAACAGGGTCTACTCTTCGTTGTCGTGTATGGGCTTCTCATTGCGGTGGCTTCTCTTGCCGCGGAGCACTGGTTCTAGGTGCGTGGGCTCAGTAGTTGCGGCGTGCGGGCTCTAGGGTGCGTGGGCTTCAGTAGTTGTGGCACATGGGCTCAGTAGTTGTGGCTCACGGGCTCTAGAGAGCAGGCTCAGTAGTTGTGGTGCATGGACTTAGTTGCTCCATGGCATGTGGGATCTTCCCAGACCAGGGATTGAACCCATGTCCCCTGCACTGGCAGGCAGATTCTTAACCACTGCACCACCAGGGAAGTCCCAGGGAAATATTTCTAAAACATTTCATTCATCTCCTTGTCTTCTAACACAAAGTATTCTGAACACATGTTATAATGTCTAGGAGTTGTTAATGTGGACATCAGTGTTTCTCTGTGCTGCTGATGCTGGTGAAGATATAGGTGTGGACTGTATGGGTTGCAAGGCTAACCAGTTCCTTGTATACGGCCAATAAATTCCTCTCCCAAACTCTAATTTGAAAAGATACATGCACCTCAATGTTCATAGCAGTACTGTTTACAACAGCCAAGACATGGAAACAACCTAAGTGTCCATCAACAGAAGAATGGATAAAGAAGATGTGGTATATATGTACAATGGAGTAAAAAAGAATGGAATAATACCATTTGCAGCAACATGGATGGACCTAGAGATTATCATACTAAGTGAAGTAAGCCAGACAGAGAAAGACAAATATCATATGATATCGCTTATATGTGGAATCTAAAAAAGTGATACAAGTGAACTTATTTATAAAACAGAAATAAACTCACAGACATAGAAAACAAACTTATGGTTACCAAAGGGGATAGTGGGGCGGGGGGGAGAGATAAATTAGGAGTTTGGGATTAATATATACACACTACCATATATAAAATAGGTAAACAACAAGGACCTACTGTATAGCATAGGGAACTATACTCAATATCTTGTAATAACCTACAATGGAAAAGAGTCTGAAAAAAATATATATATTCATTGTAAATTAACTATACTTCAGTAAAAAATGATACTTAAAAAAATTCCTATCCCATTTGGTGGAAACATTTTATTAATTTTGACCAATGCTAACTCAACATTTATGGAACTGCCCAAACAAATCTTTTTTTTTTTTACTATATTTACTGATATTTTTTTCAGTAAAACATCCAAAATCTTGAGTAAACCTGCTGGCAGTCTTAAGACTCTCTCAGAATGACAAACACATTAGTTTTCTTTTCTTTTAAAAGGGTTGGGGAGATTTTGATAATGATAGAAACAGGGACTCTATTTTAGAATCAGATATGAAGTCATTCTCTTTTCTTTCTTCTCATTGTAGATTCTGAAGCATTTCCTCAAAGCTGTTACCAGGAAAACGGGAGTTAACCATGGGTATTTTATAAAACACACATCGATTTCTTCTTTTAAAAGAATAAAGAAAAACATCTCCCAAATGCCTTAGGCTTTCACCAAAAGTCTTTACAGTGTAACCTCTTGAGATCCTCTCTGGTTCTAGGATTTTTATTATTTTTTTACTGTATTCTTTGTCAGGAGTAGCTTTGTGCTCATGGTGTTTGCAAAAGAAACACTTGTGAGGCCCAGGGAGTATGTCTATCAGGAAGTACTTATTATTATCACAACTACTGATGATAATAGTAAATAGATATTGAAACACTATATATAGAGCAGTATGCTATGCATTTTATTCACATTAATTCATTTAATCTTCAAAATGACCCTTAGGAGGTAGCTACTGCAGGTTGATAATGTCTTATCTGAAACCCTAGGGGCCAGATGCTTTCAAATTCAGAGTTTTAAAAAGGTAAACACAGAGCATATACCCTATGTTACATAGTATCCTTAGCAGCGTCCCCTGTAATCAAACACATTAATATTTCTGCAGTTGCAGTGTTTGAGTCTGCAAACCAAGGGGGATAAATAAAGGTTAAGTAGTCTCACGTCAGTTCAGATTAGGTTTTTCTGCCAAATGAGTTTGGGTCTGAAACTTAAAAAATTTTTTTCCCCAGTTTTTAGAACTTATTGGATTTTGGAATTGCAATAAGGGATTTTGGACATGTGATATTATTATTTTTCATTTTATCTATGAGCAAACTGAGGTTTAGCGAGGCTGAATAATTTGCCCAAAGCCACGCAGCCTCTAAGTGCAGAGGCAGAAGGCCACTAAGCCAGGTCTGTTGGTAAAAGTCAAAGTGTTAGATAGATCTGCCGATTCCAGAGCTGGTGCTCCTAACCACCAGGACACAGCTCCTGCATGAACCAGAGCACTGAATGCCATAATCAGAATAGTGAGGGACAGGTCACTCAAAGTTTCCCTGGAGGCCCAATCAAGCATGGACTTCGAGTACAGCTCAAAGAGATCCAGAGAGTCTGAATGAGACTACATTTCTTTAAAGCTTACCTCTTCTTTGGGCATGAATTTCACTTGCATGTTGGACCTCTCACCAGGATCCAAGACCCCAGAAGTGGGCTGAATCTCAAAGATCCGTGTCTTTGGCTTTAATTCAGCACATAGTTTCCGTCTTAAGTACTTTGGCATGTGTTTCTCCAGCTGGTAAATAAATAGTAGACAATTAGACCATTTTCTTTGGAAAATGCCTCCACCCTCCACCCACTCCATCTATGTTTACTGATTACTTCCCAGGTGTCAGGGGATGTGTGGATACCCGGGGCACAGAGATAAATAAGACATTCGTGAGATAGCATGGCCTGATAGTCCTTGAGTGCTGGGCTGAGGGCCTACATTTTATTCAGGGGGCAATGGTTGTCACTGAAAGTCTTTGAGCAGAAGGGTGAAATGAAGAGAGTGAAGGATTAGAATTATAAATCTGACTTAAATGGAGATGGAAAAAAGGGGACAATGGGCCACAATTCATTTACCTTGCTAACTTGCTTATGGGTGTGGATAAACCATTCACAAGGCACTTGGAGGTGATTGGAAAGCTGAATAGTTTCCACGAGGCACTGTCCACACTGAATTGTGGCAAACTCCACTTTTCCGCAAGACAGTGTCATACTGGGAATGGTCACCTTGGCTTGGAGACAGATGTGAACTGTTGGCCCTCCAACCACCTAGAGTGGGCATAAAATCGTTGTTACCACGTAGCATGGGATTGGAGGAAGAATCACGGCTCTGAAATAGTAACTGGATCATCACAGGGGCGATCAGCAAGCAGAGCTGGAAGCTGGGGAGGATCAGCTGGGCCTAGTGAGGCATCTTACCTTGATGGGCAGAATGACCTTTTTGTTTCCAACAGAAAGACTGGCCCCTTGGGCATCAAATCTCACTTCAAATGTTTCCGTTTCACAGTAAGGCAGATTCTTCACACGATCTAGCTCAATACTGAAGCCTGGACCAAGACAAACAAAATTTCTTTGTGGAAAAGAAAAGTAGCAATCAAGAGCTGCTCTAGACACAGCCCATCGGAGGCAGGATGACCACTCAAAGTATCAATTAATGGCCCAACAATTCTTTCAGCTGATCCCAGAAGAAGCACTCCAGGACAGTACAGATGGGCATCGTGTTAGAAATGACAGAGTGCAATAGGAAAGGTCTCCAGCCTGGTTACCTGTGTCGTGAAGGACACGCTTTTCTGCATGGAAGGACACTGGGAAGTGACTGGTGTTGGTGATCTTGATGATGTGGGTTCGGACGTCACCAAGGATGATGTAGCCAAAGTCTAGGATATATTCTGGCAGCTGGACTCTGAAACGGTTAACAAGGTCTTCTTACCACTCACATTTCCAAAAGTGCGAGAGTGTGAGGCTCTCTTCCATCTCCTCTGCACAATTCTATTCTCTGGAGTAGAGAACCACCACTTTCCAGAATGGAGACTAGGAACAAGACACTTCCCCCAGAAGACCACATTGCTGCTTTAGCCATCATCTCTAAACACATTCAGTGCTGGTCCTTAAGGACCTGAAACCGGCCCATCTATTCGACAAAGTGGGAGGTTTCTGAATAAGAGGCAGAGACCTGCCTGGTTGGCTGGCTGCTAGAGAACGGCGGACATGTAAGGTGAGTGGATTTCATCCCTACATAGTCAATCATTAATTCAGGGAGCACTCAGGTGGAGGGCACCGCTGGCTCTGCTACACTCTAAAACAAACACGACATGGAAGGGCGCTCACTTGATTGGTTTGCGGTGACTCCGATGGCAGAGGTTGTCCATGGAACCAAGGACAATTGATTTCTGATGTTCTGTGGCATAGTCTTGGACTATAAGCCGCTCTACTTCCATCTGGAGTTGAGCATTTAACTGGAGCAAGAGAGAAGAGCAAGTAAGCAAATTCTTTGAGAACATGCATTCTCAATGGGGGCAATACCACCCCTAAGGGGGCGAAAGTTGCTTCATGGAGGGGAGAGTGAGAAAATCTTAGATATTACAATGGCTTGTGGCCCTCCAAAGGGCCACAGTAAATAAATAGATATACAGTATATCTGTGGTGTTAAAATTTTTGTTGGGGTTTAAGGTGGTTAAACAAACTATACATCTATGCCATGGAGTATTACTGAGCAATGGAGTAAGGAATGAACTATTTATGTTGATGGATCTCAAGGGCATTATGCTGAATGAAAAAAAAATAATCTCAAAAGGTTACATACTGTATGATTCCATTTACATAACTCTTCTATACTCATAACAAGATTATAGAGATGGAGAACTACAGTGGTTGCCAGGGGGAAGGGGTGGGGAGATTGGGGATGGCTATAAAGGAGAAGCATGTAAAGGCAAAAACAAATTAAAAATAAGAGACTCAAGGGAGTTCCCTTGTGGCCTAAGTGGTTAGGATTCCGGGCTTTCACTGCTGTGGCCCTGGTTCAATCCCTGGTCAGGAACTGAGATCCTGTAAGCCATGAGGTGTGGCAAAAAAAAAAAGAGGCTCAACTCTCCCTGTTGAAAATAAGGGTAGACTTCTTCCAGCTTCATTTTCAAGAAAACTTGTAAGTTCTTTCTCTGTCTCTTGGAAATATATATAAATCTTTTCATAGGCTAAGACTTTTTATCAGCTTCACAACCCAGGAACATCTTCCTTAAGGACCTGGGAACCATCTCTTTGACATGTCATCATCAAGGAAGATAGAGCCCCATCTCCTACTCTCCCATTTCTGTGGGAGGATAGGAGCCCAACTTCAGAGGACCCTGTCATAAAAACACAAAAGGTTTGTTTTCCCTTTGGGTAAAGACAATTAGCTAACACAGATGGTCACCCCAATTACCATGTGAATTCAGCATGAACTAAGTGTGACAAATGGTGCTGTCAAGTCCTCTTACTTGAGGACTAGTTATAGTTTTTACTTAAGGACTAGTTACTGTTTACCTTGAGAACATGTATATAATAGGTTGTATCTGCTTGACTCTATAAAAGACTGAGATTTCTTTCTGTCTTTGCAATCTCCTAGCAGACTGACAGAGACACGGAGCACTTTCTGCTTTAATGCTTATCAATAATAAAGTTGGATTCTTTCTCTTCCACCTTTGTGGAGAGATTTTGTGGGTTGGAAAGAGATTTTTGCTTATAATTCTATTTCCCCAGCGAGCACAAGGGATACTTACGGAGATGGAACACTTCTGTATCTTAATTGTGGTGGTGGATACACAAAGCTACACGTGAAAAAATTGGGTTAGAACCACACACAGATGCAGATATGCAAACATACAGAGACATGCAGACATGCAGAGAGACAGACCCACAAGTACATATAAAACTGATGAAATCTGAATAAGCTCTATGGCTTGTACCAATGTCAGTTTCCTGGTTTTGATACTGTTCCATAGTTATGCAACATGTTACCACTGGGAAAAACATTTTTTTGCAGCTTCCGGTGAATCTACTTCCTGTGCAGAGTGAAGCCAATCTTACCTCAGAAGGGTCATCCTCAGGCACTTCCTCAGGTCTCTCTAAGTGGTCAAACATTTCATATTTGTTTTTTTCTAGGTTTTTTCTGGCCTGATTTAAGAAGATTTCATACTTCTCACATCCTGTGGGGGTTGGAAGGAGAAGGAAATCTGAATGGCTAGAAATATATGAATTATGCCTAAAACACAGACTCTAAGCTCAGGGTAAATAAAGTGAGAAGGGAAGTGAACTTTGTGATACTTAGCCTGCCATGTTTTCTCTGCTTCAGAGGATAATTTGTGAGTGAGTAGAATTTGTAAAAGAGAACTCACTGAGTTTTATGAGATTATGCTTTAGTGGACTACCAACTATTTCTCAAGAACTTAATGACAGTAACATCCTGAGTCACTCATAGGGTGACCAACTGGATCCCAGCTTACTTGATACTTTCCCAGTTCTAGCACCGATGGCTGCACCACTTGGGAAACCCCTCCATGCTGGACAAACCCAGATGGATGGTCACCCTTTAGGTTGGTCTTCATGTTTATTAATTCTCTGTTAACAAAAAGACTATATTTGGTTCAAGTTGCTTTAACTATGACTAAATAAGCTACAGTCCCCTGAATCAGGCAGGCTGGGCAACGGGGGGAGAGATTTCACCAGTTCACCAGTAAGCCAGCGCAAATTCAAATGCTTGAGGGGCAAGGTAAGCAAAGTAATTAAAGTGCCTTCTATGAAACCATAGGAAGTGCTGGGACTGTGGTGAACTGGAGTACAGAAGACCCAACTAGTATTCAGATTTAAATTATTTTAAAGCCCTGTATTGGGCAAACATGTCTACTGCCATCATGAGGCCAGCTGGGCACCCAGTTTTCAACCGTGTGGCAAAGGCTTTTCTTCTTGACAATTATATGTAGAGTTGGACTAACCTCCGGCTGGCTGGAACTCTAGATACTAGAGTGTAACATGGTCTTAGATTTATTAATATTTGTGTTCATATTATCAGGGAGCAGACAATTAGGATTTAATGCATGATCATCAACAGGTGAGTTAGTGACTTTGGGGAGTGGGGTAGGAGGAAAGGCTGAGGTGGGAGGGCTTAGTCTGAAGCTGCTTAGGGAATGTAGATTTCAAAGAGCTTGAAGAGGGTTCATGAAGAAGAGTGAGAAGTTTCTCTTGACTCTTCAACCTGTAGTCCATGTCAGGAAGAAAGAGCCAGAGTCAGTTTGTGGTTAAAAGAGCTGCTGAGTTGAGCTTCAGGATCTGCCAAGACAGAAATATTCTGGTACAGAGGGATGGCTCTGGGTACCAGATGTTACCCAGAAAAGCCTTGGCTAAGGATGTGGGCAGACAGTTAATAAGTCTAAATTAGCCTCGAAACTGTAATGCCAGCATAAGGGGTTGGAATCTTAGCTGCCTTTCTGTACAGTTTATATTGATATTTTGAGAATTGTATTCCTTGCAGTACAATCAGCCTTTGCCTTCTCAATGGCCATCTGTGAGTGACAACTCAGTGACAGAGTGTAGCTGGAAGGAACATGTGATGGAGGAAAAGGCTTCTGGAAGTACAATGTCCTGATCCCTCTTTAAGTAATTTAACGATGGCAAAATTGGCCAGGGGTCTTAATTTGGGACTACCATGGACCCTATCTTGTCTTACTCAACTCAGGTCACCAAGTCAATTTCAACTCTTGACGTTTTTTGCAATGCAGGAATAACACAAAAGGGAACTTGTGAGGACTGCCAAACAAATAATGCGAGTTGCCATCAACCTTATAATAAGCAGCTAAAACACATCTTGTCATCCTATAGAGGGTAGAAGTACCTTTGAGGTTCCTGGGGAGATCAACGCAGATTCGGGGAAAGATTCCCTCTCCACTCAGAGTAATATTTTCTGGGTCCAGGTGGGCAATCTGTATCTGGAAGCTCCTTTGAAAGATCTCAGGTACTCCAGGTAAGTAGTAAACCTTCAACACCTGCTCTTTATGGGAACTGATAAAACCCTATACAGCAGAAAGACCAGAGAGAATTTTAAAATTTACGTAAAATTTACGCAAAATTTATGTAAAATTTACGATGGACTCTTGCTTCTGGCAGTTTGATGGACTAGATAATCCCAAGGGCCTAGTGTGCTATACTGTCCACTCACATTCCTCCTCCAAGATTCATTCCTATGAAGGTACGAGAAAATGACAAACAATAGAAAAATAGGCAGCATACATGGGCACGCATTTCATAAAAGAGGAAACAGAATGGCAAACAAACAGTAAAGCTGCTTATCCTTATAAGTAATCAGGGAAATGCAAATTAAGATCATAATGAAAAAAATTTTAAACCATAAGATTGGCAAAGCTTGCCAAATTTGGTAAGACTATGCATCAAAAGAAACTCACAGTTCAATACATCTGGTGGGAATGTCAATGGGAAAGATCACTGTGAAAACTGCTTTAGTGGAGATAGCTTCAGATGGTGGAGGAGTAAGAAGTGGAGATCACCTTCCTCTCCACAAATACATCAAAAATACATCTACATGAGGAACAGCTCCTACAGAACACCTACTGAACACTGGCAGAAGACCTCAGACTTCCCAAAGGCAAGAAACTCCCCACGTACCTGGGTAGGGCAAAAGAAAAAGGAAAAACAGAGACAAAAGAATAGGGACGGGACCTGCACCTCTGGGAGGGAGCTGTGAAGGAGAAGAAGTTTCCACACACTAGGAAGCCCCTTCACTGGCGGAGATGGTGGGTGGGCAGGGGGAAGCTTTGGAGTCACGGAGGAGAGCGTAGGTGCAGAGGGCAAAGCGGAGAGATTCCCGCACAGAGGATCGGTGCCCACCAGCACTCACCAGCCCGAGAGGCTTGTCTGCTCACCCGCCGGGGCGGGCGGGGACTGGGAGCTGAGGCTCGGGCTTCGGAGTTCAGACCCCAGGGAGAGGACTGGGGTTGGCTGCGTGAACACAGCCTGAAGGGGGCTAGTGCGCCACAGCTAGCCTGGAGGGAGTCCGGGAAAAAGCCTGGACCTGCCTAAGAGGCAAGAGACCATTGTTTCGGGGTGCACAAGGAGAGGGGATTCAGAGCACCGCCTAAATGAGCTCCAGAGATGGGCGTGAGCTGTGGCTATCAGCGTGGACCCCAGAGACGGGCATGAGATGCTAAGGCTGCTGCTGTAGCCACCAAGAAGCCTGTTGCAAGCACAGGTCACTATCCACACCTCCCCTCCTGGGAGCCTGTGCAGCCCGCCACTGCCAGGGTCCTGTGATCCAGGGACAACTTCCCCAGGAGAACACACATCGTGCCTCAGGCTGGTGCAACATCACGCTGGCCTCTGCCGCTGCAGGCTCGCCCTGCATTCCGTACCCCTCCCTTCCCCGGTCTGAGTGAGCCAAAGCCCCCTAATCTGCTACTCCTTTAACCCCCTCCTGTCTGGGTGAAGAACAGACGCCCTCAGGCAACCTACAAGCAGAGGCAGGGCTGAATCCAAAGCTGAACCCCAGGAGCTGTGCGAACAAAGAAGAGAAAGGGAAATCTCTCCCAGCAGCCTCGGGAGCAGAGGATTAAATCTCCACAATCAACTTGATGTACCCTGCATTTGTGGAATACCTGAATAGACAATGAATCATCCCAAAATTGAGGCGGTGGACTTTGGGAACAACTGTAGACTTGGGGTTTGCTTTCTGCATCTAAGTTGTTTTCGGTTATCTTAGTTTAGTATTTAGAGCTTATTATCATTGGTAGATTTGTTTATTGATTTGGTTGCTCTCTTCCTTTTTTTTTTAATATATATATTTTTCCTTTTTCTCCTTTTGTGAGTGTGTATGTGTATGCTTCTTTGTGTGATTTTGTCTTTATAGCTTTGCTTTTACCATTTGTCCTAGGGTTCTGTCTGTCCGGTTTTTTTTGTTGTTTTTTTTTTTAGTATAGTTTTTAGCACTTGTTATCATTGGTGGATTTGTTTTTTGGTTTGGTTGCTCTCTTCTTTCTTTTGTTACTTTTTAAAAAATAATACATTTTTTATTTTAATAACTTTATTTTATTTTTCTTTCTTTCTTCCTTTCTTTCTTTCTTTTTTTCCCTCCCTTTTCTTCTGAGCCATGTGGCTGACAGGGTCTTGGTGCTCCAGCTGGGTGTCAGGCCTGAGCCTCTGAGGTAGGAGAGCTGAGTTCAGGACAATGGTCCGCCAGAGACCTCCTGGCCCCACATAATATCAAACAGCAAAAGCTCTCTCAGAGATCTCCATCTCAATGCTAAGACCCAGCTCCACTCAACGACCAGCAATCTACAGTGCTGGACACTCTATGCCAAACAACTAGCAACTCAGGAACACAACCCCACCCATTAGCAGAGAGGCTGCCTAAAATCATAATAAGGGCACAGACACCCCAAAACATACCACTGGAGGCGGTCCTACCCACCAGAAAGACAAAATCCATCCTCATCCACCAGAACACAGGGACCAGTCCCCTCCACCAGGAAGGCTACATGACCCAACGAACCAACCTTAGCCACTGGGGACAGACACCAAAAACAACGGGAACTATGAACCTGCAGGCTGTGAAAAGGAGACCCTCAGACATAGTAAGTTAGGCAAAGTGAGAAGACAGAGAAACACACAGCAGATGAAGGAGCAAGGTAAAAATCCACCAGACCAAACAAATGAAGAGGAAATAGGTAGTCTACCTGAAAAAGAATTCAGAGTAACGATAGTAAAGATGATCCAAAATCTTGGAAATAGAATGGAGAAAATACAAGATACGTTTAACAAGGACTTAGAAGAACTAAAGAGCAAACAAACAATGATGAACAACACAATAAATGAAATTAAAAATTCTCTAGAAGGAATCAATAACAGAATAACTGAGGCAAAGAACAGATAAGTGACCTGGAAGATAAAATAGTGGAAATAACTACCACAGAGCAGAATAAAGAAAAAAGAATGAAAAGAATTGAGGACAGTCTCAGAGACCTCTGGGACAACATTAAACGCACCAACATTCGAATTATAGGGGTCCCAGAAGAAGAAGAGAAAAAAGAAAGGAACTGAGAAAATATTTGAAGAGATTAGAGTTGAAAACTTCCCTAATATGGGAAAGGAAATAGTCAATCAAGTCCAGGAAGCGCAGAGAGTCCCATACAGGATAAATCCAAGGAGAAACACGCCAAGACACATGTTAATCAAACTATCAAAAATTAAATACAAAGAAAAAATACTAAAAGCAGCAAGGGAAAAACAACAAATAACATAGAAGGGAATCCCCATAAGGTTAACAGCTGATCTTTCAGCAGAAACACTGCAAGCCAGAAGGGAGTGGCAGGACAAATTTAAAGTGATGAAAGGGAAGAACCTACAACCAAGATTACTCTACCCAGCAAGGATCTCATTCAGATTCAATGGAGAAATTAAAACCTTTACAGACAAGCAAAAGCTAAGAGAATTCAGCACCACCAAACCAGCTCTACAACAAATGCTAAAGGAACTTCTCTAGGTAGGAAACACAAGAGAAGGAAAAGACCTAAAATAACAAACCCAAAACAATTAAGAAAATGGTAATATGAATATACATATCGATAACTACCTTAAATGTAAAAGGATTAAATGCTCCAACCAAAAGACACAGACTGGCTCAATGGATACAAAAACAAGACCTGTATATATGCTGTCTACAAGAGACCCACATCAGACCTAGGGACACATACAGACTGAAAGTGAGGGGATGGAAAAAGATATTCCATGCAAATGGAAATCAAAAGAAAGTTGGAGTAGCAATTCTCATATCAGACAAAATAGACTTTAAAATAAAGGCTATTACAAGAGACAAAGAAGGACACTACAGAATGATCAAGGGATCAATCCAAGAAGATGTAACAATTATAATTATTTACGCACCCAACACAGGAGCACCTCAATACATAAGACAAATGCTAACAACCATAAAAGGGGAAATCGACAGTAACACAATCATAGTAGGGGAATTTAACACCCCACTGTCAACAATGGACAGATCATCCAAATTGAAAATAAATAAGGAAACACAAGTTTTAAATGATACATTAAACAAGATGGACTTAACTGATATTTATAGGGATAAATTGGGAGACTGGGATTGACATATACATACTACTATATATAAAACAGATAACTAATACGGACCTATTGTATAGCACTGGGAACTCTACTCAGTACTCTGTAATGGCCTATATGGGAAAAGAATCTAAAGAAGAGTGGATATATGTATATGTATAACTGAATCACTTTGCTGTACACCTGAAACTGACACAACATTGTAAATCAACTATACCCAAATAAAAATTTTGTTTAAATTCCAAAAAGGAGCCAACATTGAAAAAAAAAAACTAGGGAAAAATGCTAGTATAGGTTCAAGCTATTTAGAAGTGTTTTAAAAGTCATTTTTGAAGGGGCCTCATAATTTTGAACATATTTTATTGTTTTTTGATGTTACAAGTGATATATATTCTTTGAAGAAAAATTAGAGAATGAAGACAAGAAAAAATTTAATGAAGATCACTAGTGCTTACCACTGACACATAAATAATGATTAACACTGATTGGTGGATATCAATCTAGATTTTATTTAAATACACATACACACCCACACACACCCTGGGGGTCCATGAGCCCACTAGTGTTAATAAACTTATCTCCAACCCTTAAAATGCCTGTGACAGTTAAAAATCATTGCCATCATTTCTATGAGAAGCCATTGCCTAATTCTCTTGCTTCTCTTGGCCTCCACTCTCTCACTTCCTTACATGCTATCTGCTTCACTGAACAGAACTGAGCCTTGTCACCAAATTTCACAGTACACTCACTCACATGAAGCATTTTATGAAATTCTGCACATTTTATGGAATGTGTGAGTGTGAGTGTGTATGTGGGGAGTGTTATAAGGTGGAATCAAATTGCAGTGTGCAGTGTTTCCCAGGATTCACCCTCTCACCCTCATTCTCTCTTCTCCTCACCCCTCTCTTGAGCAATCCACAAAATTCTCTTGTTTCCTACAAAATTCTCTTTTTTCCTGCACTCAGTGCCCTGGAGAGTAGTGGGGTGGGTCTCAGCTTTTATCTTGAGCAGTAACAATGTATTTTTCCAATAACCAATAGTTCTTTCATGTTATTCTGGTGGAAAATTTTTCTCTATCTAGTTACATGTTCAAGCATTCACGTACACTGCAGGACTCTGTAAACATTTGTTTTCATTATAAGAATCTGGCCTTATAGCAGGAAATCTGGTAAATATAGAAAAGGAAAAACATACAGAGAAAAAAATCCCATTCGGAACCATAAAAACAACGTCCAGTTCAAAAGAAGGGGGAAGTGCAAAAAAGAGTTAACATAGCAGTCCTAAAACTGCTACTCTTAGAAAGGCCTGCTTGCAAAGTTGGTAAGAATGGCTCACTGTGCCTCAACTTTTTTGTGCAAACAACTATGGTTTATGCTGAACACCTGTTTTCTTTCTGGGAGACTGGAATTTTGGTATGCGCCAGGCAGAGGGTGTCTGTGTGACTGGGCCCCACTGGCACTGAGCCTCCAGTGGGCTTCTGTGGTAGCTCTCATATTGTGTAGTCACAGCTCATTGCTGGGGGATTAGGAGCATCTTGCGTGACTCCACTGGGAGAGGATTCTTGGATGCCTACACTGGGTTTCTTCTGAACTTTGCCCCATGTGCTTTTTCCCTTTGCTGATTTTACTTTGTATTCTTTGGCTGGAATAAATCATAGTCACTAGTACAACTTATTGGTGAGTCCCCCTAGAGAATCGTTAAACCTGGGGGATGATCCTGGGGACCCATGACACAGGGATGATTCTGAGGAATAAGAGCAAATATATTCTATGAGTTCCTATAAGAAAGAAGAAAAAATAAGATAATATCTAATCCATGATCTCAATCAGATTCAAGAAGCCACTGTGTGTAAACAGCAGGAGCAGAGAGTCAGGGACAGGGAGTAACCCCAAACCAGGAAAAAGTATATGGGGATGAAAAACCCTTCTACTTCTGGTTCTGCAAATGCTGGTGACTGCACTGTTATAGCTCCCTCTCATGCTACAAGTGTAAGGATATTCTGTGTAAGGCACAACAACAACAAAGGCAACAACAAAACTCTCTTTCAATATATAGTGAGCTTGAAAGAAAATAGATCCTCTGATGTGAAAAAGAAACAGAGGGAACCTAGCCAGTGTGGTTAAGTTCTGAGCCTTTACTTGGTGGCCACGGGTGACCTCAGACCCAACTACAGTCCCTACCACCCAAGGACTGAAATAGAGGGATGCAGCCTGGACCCATGTGAGGTGGGCACACAGGGCAGATCCCTGCACGAGGCTGGAGCCATGAAGGGCGGCCACTCCTGTTATTTCTCTGCACTTCAGGGAAGAATCAAGGAAGCTTGTATCTCTCTGGGATCCTAGTTGGGGAAAATATGTATCCCATGGGAAACAGAATGCCCAAGACTGTACCATGCATATGCGTGGAGTCTTCACGTACACTGACAGATCACTGTGGTTAATCCAGGTCAAAACATTAACTCAAGTAAAGCAACTATACTCCAGTAAGAAAGAAAACAAACAAACAAAACATTAACTCAGAATCTGACCCCTTGGGGTACTTGGCAAAAACAACTGCAACGCTACTGTAGCACCACCCTGCAATCCAGGGTGAATGAGGCTGTTTCAGAGAAAACGGTCTCAGTGGAAGATGATCCCAAGTCAAAAATTACATATCATACCGGGAAAGCATTGATAATGAAAGGGAGTTAACAGTCACACAAATAGGAATAATGGTTTCCCTAATAACTCAATTAGAATAACTTAAAAGAATCTACAAAATGATTAGTGATGAATGAAGAAATTAAAATCCCAGTGAAAGAGGTGAATAACAGGTGGAATTTTTGAAATGAAAAATATGATCACTGAAATTAGGAATGCAGAGTAGGGTTAGGAATGCAGAGTATAAACAGTAGATTATACTCAGCTGAAAAGAAAATTAGTTAACTGAAAAAGCTGAGGTAATTATCTTGAATGCAGTTTAGAGAGATAAAAAGTAAAGAGATACACATGTGACATATAGGTTTAGAAACATGGACAGAATGAGAAGGTCCAACATATGTCTAAAAGTTGCTTTAGCAGAAAAGACTGGAGAAAATAGGGGAGAAGCAATACTTGAAGATATAATAAATGAAAGACACATATCCTCAGAGTGAAGGAGTGGACCCACAGCCAAAGAAAAAGATACTTGTGATTACTATGAAATGTATAGAAGTGAACCACAATAAAAACATAACATACCAAACCTTGTGAAAGACAGCTAATACGGTACTTCGAAAGACACAATATTAATACCAAACAAAGAAGAATTCAAAGTAAAAAGCATTAAAAAGGAAGAAAGTGGCAATTTAAAATAGATAAAATATACAGTACAGGATGAACACTTAATAGTCATTAAATCTTGTGTGTTAAATAAGACCGAAATGAAAATGGATAAAACAAAAATTTATATATATTTTATATACCATTTTTAGTCTTTTATATACCAAAACCCTTTATAAACCATTCTTAGTCTTAGAAAACTTTTTATATACCATTCTTAGTCTTAGAATAATTAAACAGAAAAAGGGATACAAGATTTGGATAATATAATTTAATAGAGGTTAATTTAATAAAGATTCATCATAATCTGCATTCTATAGTCCAGACAACATTGTTTCCAAACATTCACTGGTATTAAAATATCATTTTAGACCACTAAAATATATATTAACAAACTAATAAAAGTAGGAATTGAGAAGGTCATATTACCTGGCCATGATATGAAAAACTCAGTATTAACTTCACATTAATAAGAGTTTAAATAATGAAAAGAAAAAGCTGAGTCATTTGGAAATTTGAAAAAGAGAAAAATATACTTTAAAATTGCACTTGTAGATAAAACTACAATTCTAGACAACTTAGAAATAATTAAAATTATAATGGTTGATATTAAAATGTATAAAATATGCAAAGTTAACTTCCTTTTTTCAACCTATAATTTTCTTTAAAATTATGAGATGGAGCTAAAGGTGTACTCAGGCAAATGTGTACTCACATTTTTTCATTATTAATTTAGAAAGAAAGAAAAGTAGGCATTCAACTTAGGAAGAACATAAGAGTAAAATTCAAAAGAATATCTAAGACAAATTGGAAAAAGAAGAATTAAAAGGGAGTTGACTTAATAGACATTAAGATGTATTTTAAAGCTATAACACTTAAAATAGTATATTATGGATGTAGGTACAGGCAAACAGATCAATAAAGAATAGAGAAACTAGCAATAGACCCAAATATATGTGATAATTTAGGGGAAGAATAGACTCTATCATCCAAGATGACAGCACTTTTATCTTTGGATTGTAAGATTATGAACAATTATAATTTTATTCTTTATCCTTTTTCATATCTTTCAATTTTTCTATAACAATTATGTATTATTTTCATGATGAGAAAAACTCGACAAAAATTCCTTAAAACTGTTAGATTAACATAATATGTACAAGGAACCATCTCTTCCATTTGCTTCTAAAACCAATGCGGCTCACTGCAGTCTACTGGTGTTTTCACTACTGCTAAGAAAAAGCTGCTTTTATTTGTTGTAGTCAGAGTAGAGGAGGCCCTCGGCTTCAAGGAATTACAAGGGAAGTGTGAGGACATAAGTGGAAATAAACTATTCTTATAATCATGAAAAAAAAATCCATGGGATTGTATATCTTGTTCACTGTTTAACCCCTGGTGCCTGAACAGTGCCTGGCTAATGGAGGACACACTAAATAGTTGTTTAAGGAATGAAGGAAGGGCTTGGATATATTTATTTTTCTTGTCTCTGAGAGCTTGTTAGTTTTAATTAAAAAAAAAAAAAATCACACCCATAATCCTGGCAGTGAATGTTTAGCATAATCTCAGCCTCTGGGGTGTGGCTTGCAGGTCTGGGTTTGGGCCCCTCCTACCATCATCAGGTGGCCGTCATGGGTTGGGGGGTGGGGATGGGTTACTTACTGAGAGAGGCTGGATGAGTGGCACTCCCGGCAGAAGGTTGTCTGGCGAAGACTGGGGGTCAGTCAGAACGCTGAACTCAAAGCCAACTTTCCCAGTGTTCTTGAGTGTGATTTCACTCTCTGTGACATGGTCGAACAGCTTGAGAGGAGAAGAAGGAGAAGAGTGACTCCTCTGTCACCCACCCTCTGGGATGCTGCTGTCATCCCGACAAAGGCAGGTAGACAAGCATGCCTCACAGACACGGATTTCATTTTCCACGAGGTAGATGCTGGCCAATCCACATTTCAGGATCACAACCAGGTGCCTGCTGGGCGGAAGGAGCACTCGACCCTGGAGACTGGCTCTGTCTTAGGTCTTCTAACAACTAATTTAGTTTAGCACGGCTGTGGGGTGAGCATTTCACCTCCCTGAACCTCTGTTTCTTCACCACAAAGAATTCATATTAGAAGATCTTAAAGTAAGCTTTTTTATATTATGAAGATTTGCTTTTTTAGATAAGATTTGAGTTCAGAATTTTCTAGAATGAATTTTTCTATTTTTATGGAGAGACAGGAGAGTAATAGGCCAGCCATATTCTTTTTCCTGAGATTTTGCTAACATAATTCAGAGGGTCAAATAACCACAAACTGAAGCCACTTCGGGGGCTCTTAGGACAAACTAGGGGAAGAACTAGTTGCTACAAAGGAAGCACTCTGAGCTGAGCCAAAACCAATTGCCCAGAAGACCCTGGAGATAAGGAGTGAAAGAAAATTCTGTTTGGTCAAAGTAACGCACAAGGTGTCAATAGGTGTTAGGTGAATTTGATTTTAGGCACAATTTTTAACCTGTAAACATATATGTACACACACAATTCAGTAATAATACTGAATAATAAAAAAATAATAATAATAATGCAGTGGCTATATAATGGGGGGTCTAATTCCCATTCATATTTGGTAGGAGATATGGTATCTGAGTACATAACACAAATTCTAATTG
The DNA here is from genome assembly GCF_965194825.1 of Balaenoptera physalus. NCBI lineage: Eukaryota > Metazoa > Chordata > Mammalia > Artiodactyla > Balaenopteridae > Balaenoptera > Balaenoptera physalus. The sequence continues at coordinate 54,414,200 of NC_138900.1, read as the reverse complement.
GGGAGAGAAGATGTACAGACATAGAATTAACTGACAATTATTCCAAAGCAAGATTTAGAAAGTACATTATATTACGGCACAGACTCTAAGTGCCAAGAGAATGTAGTGTAAGAGGAAGATAACTGAGGGATGGAGGTGAGCTGGGTCTTACAGTATGTGTGACTGTGGAGTTGGCAGAGCGGAGGATGAGATAGATAATATAATAGGAAAAATGGAAGCGGAAAGGGCTGGGCTGCATTAGGGCCAGTGGGTAAACCAGCTTGGCCATAAATGAATGAGCGGTTTATAATGGGAAATTATGAGAAACAAAGTTTAATACGTAAGGAGCATCAGTTAATAGAGGGGCTTAGGATACCCTTACTCAGGTGGAGGAACCTGGCTCTGATCCACAGTGACTCATGATTGAAGGCCTTCTCTGACTCAGGCACAGTACTGACCAGACACTTTACTTAAGTAACCATAACCACCTGGTGAAATAGGAATTGCTACCCCATTCCCATTTTAGAGATGAGGGATACTGAGACTTGGAGAGGTTAGGTATGTGCCCAAGGTCATAGTCAGTAGGGAGTAAAAGTAGGATAACATCCCAGTTCTTCTGACTACAAAACAATGCTCTTTTCTCTAAGCAATCATTTTTGCTCTTTTCCCAAGGCAATTTTGGGAAAATCTACCTGGCAATGATATTTAGATCAGTTATTGATAGAAGCCAGAAATGCACTGTAATCCCTTGCTTCCATGGGTCCGTGGACCAGCAGCATCGACATCACCTGGGAACTTGTCAAAAATGCAGACTCTCAGGCTCCACCCTGGACCTACTGAATCAGAATCTGTACTTGAACAAGATTCCCAGGTGATTCGTATGCACATCACAGTTTGAGAAGAACTGCTGTACTAATTTAGGCATGGCTTGAGATCCTGCAGTGTGATAATCGCAGTGGTGATGGGAAAGGAAAACCAACTCAGAGGAATCATGCTTGATGAATTAGCAAACCCCGGGCCTGTAAGGATGTGGGGAGCTGAAGGACAGAATGCAGTGGAAAATTCCTTGGAGGTCGTAAACTCAAGGGACTGAGAAGGGAGTAGTCCTATTGAAAGAAACAAAGAGGGTGGAATGGGCTTTTGGACTGAGAATAAAGATGTAAATTTTAACATGCAGAATTTGAGGAGACAATGAGAAAAGCAAGTGAAAACGTCTGGTAAATGGTTGACAGTGGGGGGATGATCAGGCTTAGGAAGCAGCTTAGGGGTCCAGGATAGGGGTGATGGTGAGACTATGCTGACTGGGGTTCCAGGAGAGATGAGAGCACAAAGACTATGACCGATGTTTAAGGCAAACCCAGAAAATCTCCTCCCGATGGCTGGCAATACCTGTGATCCACAATTAATGTCCTTGGTGTCAAAGGAATAGTTGACCAGGGAGGCCTCTCCCCTTAGTATTATCTCATAGGTGGGCCCTCCTTCCACTTCACACAGAGCTTTAGCCTGTGCAATGATGTCACAGTGTCCATAGAAGGTGAAAGACATCTGGTGGCTACTGTGTGGCCGCAGCACTCCATAGAGAGGCAAAATATCAAACACCTGCAGAGAAAGTTATTCCATATGAGAATCTGCAAAGGGCAAGCTAAAGTTCAGCCAATTTACAGATTGATTCTTGACTTTACCTTGTTTGACTCCATGAAAGGTGACTAGCCTAGCACCCTGAAAATATATGATGATAAGGCAGTAACAGTGCTCGGGCAAATTTAAATTTCTAACTTGGGGCAGGGGCTCAGTAAGAAGAATTGTATCAGATGACTCTAGGGCCCATGAGGTGTTACTTACCTCTTCTATCCCAATGGAAAACATTTCATCCCGTTCAAAGATCCATGGTGATTCCTGAAACTCCGCCTGGCTCTGGTTTGTGTCTATTCTTTCTGTTTCAGCAGAGTTCATTTTTAATCCCTGGGAATTAGAGGTGTGAGGAAAAACTCGCAAGCATTCATAATCTGTCATCAATGTGCTCCTCCCCCTCGCTGACAGAAAAATGAAGTATGTTGTATATATTTTTAAAATAGCATGGGTTTTTTTTCCTATGGAGATAATTGGGGAGGTGTCCAAGATGTACGTACAAGGATGTTTACTTCAGTGTTATCTGTAATAGCAAAACTTTGGAAGTAAACCAAATGCCTATCACTAGGGGATCACTTTAAATGAAGTGTGTGTGGTACTGCTATCCACGGAGGATGACGCAGTGTATATTTATAAACCAGGGATGATGCGCCCAACATATTACTGAGTAAGAAAGCAGTTCCAGTTATGTAATATTACACAGGCCTATGTACCACACCTGCAAGTGTGAGTGTGTATAAATTCACTCAGAGATCTGCATATGCAAATAGAGATATCTGGGAGGTTATTTGCTGAAATTTTTCTATGAATGGTGGGATTTTGAGAATTTTTGCTTTCATTTTTCTGTATTCTTGAATTTTCTATGACATCTTTCAAAATATATACAAAAGAAAAGAATTAACATTTAAAAGACAAGTGTTTTATATGCACACACATACTTATTCTAAAAAATGTGGAAAATACAGAAAGCTTCAAAGAAAGAAATACAAATCAATCATTAGATTATTCTGCAGATATATATGTGTGTGTGTATAGTGTGAGTATATAGGTATATATATCTGTATTCTGATTTTTTCAGTTAACATTATAGCATGAGTGATACCTTCCCATATGACTAAATATTCTTTACAAGCATCATTTAAAATACTTTAAAAAACAGAACATGTAGTATTTTTTACTTAATATATCAGAGATTGCTCCAAATCAGTAAAGAGAGAACTTTTTCATTTTCTAAAAAGGATTTCATAGTACTGCCTTGTGCAGATGTAATTTAATTTATTTGACCAGTCTCCTATTGGGGGAATTAAGTCGTTTCCAATTTTTCTTGCTTTTACCAACAAAGCTGCAGTGTACAAGGATACTTGCATGTCTTTATGTAAACATAAAGGTGTATCTGGAGAATAATATTCTAGCAGAGGAACTGTGCATTTTAAATTCTGATACACCTGCCAGATTGCATGTCATAAAGGCTACACCAATTCATACTCCTACCTACGAAGTGTGAAAATGCTTGCTTTCCCCGACTCTGCCACTATTGAGACAAACCTTATTTAAAAGATTGCATAGTATCATGGACATACAGTAATTTTCCTAATTTTTTGCTAGTTCTAAACTGTTTTAACACACATCTTTGTATTTCTGATGATTTCCTTAGGCCATCATTCTAGAAGGAGAATTTAAGAGTATGAATTTGTAAACTCTCTCAATCTCCTCTTTCTTTTTACTATGGAAGACAGTTCTCCTTTTGTAGCCTCTATCTAGGGGCTGGGAAGAGCACAAGATCGCCAAGGTTAGAGGTAAATGGCTTTTCCATTACAGAAAAAATCTATTTGCTGAGGTGTCTGGGTTCTCACTGAGGTGTTGGTTCTGTGGGTGTTTGGTTGGGAAGTAACCCGGATAAAGATGTGCAGCCCACCCACCCCAGGGAAAGGAAACCATACATCTGAGATGGCCATGATGGATACTTGTGCTTTTTTGGTCTCTCTTTCTTCAGATCCAACTTCTTCGTCCACAAGGATAGTCCTGGGGAGTTTAATGAAAATGTGGAGAATCACTCATTTGGCAACCATCACAACACAGTTTTCAGCTGCATGATGGCCCTGTCTTCCTCTCCCCTCTATGGCGCCCCAAAGAATAAGTGGGGTTCTCATTCAACGGACACCTTTCTCAAGGGTCAGCTGGTCAGTGCTCTGTTACTACCTGCCCCCAAACATGCAGTCTAGGGCATCAAACTGGTCCATTTTCCATAGGCCCTAACCCTTCTTTTCCTGGGCTATCAAGCCCTTGTCTGACTTACAGAAAGTTCTCAGAAGCTCTGGCAGTTCTTCAGACAACTTGGGTGTGTCCCCAGGGCCGGAACATTTTATTGTGAGAATACAACATGTGGCCAATTGTCATATGCTTTTCTGCTTTCTACCCTTGACCTGACCCTGGCTTGGCAGATGGAGAGGGCAACATGATCGGAAGGGCTCAGTCCCTCAGGACTCAGGAGGCTATGATCCCCTGAGAGCAGAGATGACTTTCAACTCTGTATCCCAGATGCCCCCTCCAGGGCCTAACACAGAGAAGGCACTCATTAAACTGCTGGATGAATACATGAAAGACGAGTTTGAGAATGTAAGTCAGTGTAGAGAAAAGAATGCTATATAAAGAAATCCATTCTGGCTTTGCCTTTGCACTTACTTAACAAAATCACTCAGATCCATCTCGGGGGACTCTATTGCTGGGACTGCTGCCGAGCTGACAGATGCCAAGGTTACTGGGATGGATTCCACCTGGGACAGGAGGGCACCGTGGGGCTTCCTTGGCCACGTCACAAACCTACAAAGGCATGGGGATGGAGGGAAAGAGTCACATCAGCTGTTGCAAGTCAGTGCCTGGGTAGGCTCTTGGTTTCTAAGGCCAAACTCCAAATCCTAGACGAGGCAGGTTGAGAAGGGACTGCCCTACACCCTCTCTTGGATTTACCTTCTTCAAATCATATCTGAGGTTTCATTTTTTCCAAAAGATTGCTGACCACCCCCTCCCACTCTGGGTCCAGTGTCTTTCCTCTGAGAACCCACGGCACCCGGGTTTCCCCTCTCACACTTGTTTTTCCCCTTCCTGCTAGACGGTGAGCCCCCTGAGGACTTGTATCTAATACACCATCTAACACAGTGCCTGGCCTGCAGGGGGCACTCAGCATGGCTAGGAATGAATGAGTCACCAGGGCTCCTGCCCCCAGATAACCAGAAAGCAGGATGAGGATGCGAGGCACTCACTCTCGGGTCCTGTTAGTGAGGGCGCAGCCTCTGTGGGACCCCGCCTCCCATCATGCTTGCTCTGGGCGCCTGGACTGCTCCACCCTGGTCCTGGCCCTGCGTTTGCTTTGCTGCCACTCCAGTTCTCAGAGCAGAGGGCCGAGGGGGAAATTGGTGACTGCACCAGCTGGTGCTGAAGCCCTTATGCCCAGGTTTCATTGAATTGACGTCATAAAGGCCAAAGTGGTGGGGTTGCCCCCATTCTTCCTGTTTCCCCAGGGTGCATGTGGCATTTTTAGGGACTCCTCCCCTCCCCCATCTCAGGCCCCTTATATTAATTTCAACCCAATTTCACTTTGATATTCACTCTTGCCCCACATGCCCTCTACTTTTTCTCAGAGGCTCAGCAGAGAAATGTTATCTATTATATGAAGGTCCCACCACTCTCCCATCTTCCCATTTGAAGAACTTTTTCCTGCCTCTGAAGTTTCACGGCATTTCATATGCACATCTTTTAGGATACTGTCCACTGTCTACCACGTACCTGAGTACCACTACCGGGTGTTCGACTACCAACTTCATGATTTCTGCCCTGTTGAGTATCATTTAATAAATCTATTTTACTGAGGTATAATTAACATACACTCATTTTATAAATACAGTTTCGTGAGTTTTTGCAAATACATACATACCAGTGTAACCACTACCATATTAATATACAGAACACTTAAAAAGTTTATCATTGGGCTTCCCTGATGGCACAGTGGTTAAGAGTCCACCTGACAATGCAGGGGACATGGGTTTGAGCCCTTGTCCAGGAAGATCACACATGCCATGGAGCAACTAAGCCCAAGCGTCACAACTACTGAGCCTGAGCTCTAGAGCTCGTGAGCAACAAATACTGAGCCCACGTGCCACAACTACTGAAGCCCGGGTGCCTGGAGCCTGTGCTCTGCAACAAGAGAAGCCACCACGATGAGAAGCCTGCGCACTGCAACGAAGAGTAGCCCCCGCTCACCACAACTAGAGAAAGCCCACGTGCAGCAACAAAGACCCAAAGCAGCCAAAAATAAATAAATAAAATAAATAAATAAATAACATTAAAAAAAAGAGCAATGTACTTGAAAAAAAAAAAGCTTATCATCTTAAAAAGTTCCCTTGTAGCTGGAGGAATCAGACTCCCTGACTTCAGACTATACTACAAAGCTACAGTAATCAAGATAATATGGTACTGGCACAAAAACAGAAATATAGATCAATGGAACAGGATAGGAAGCCCAGAGATAAACCCACGCACCTATGGTCAACTAATCTATGACAAAGGAGGCAAGGATATACAATGGAGAAAAGACAGTCTCTTCAATAAGTGGTGCTGGGAAAACTGGACAGCTACATGGAAAAGAATGAAATTAGAACACTCCCTAACACCATACACAAAAATAAACTCAAAATGGATTAGAGACCTAAATATAAGACTGGGCACTATAAAACTCTTAGAGGAAAACATAGGAAGAACACTCTGACATAAATCACAGAAAGATCTTTTTTGATCCACCTCCTAGAGTAATGGAAATAAAAACAAAAATAAACAAATGGGACCTAATGAAACTTAAAAGCTTTTGCACAACAAAGGAAACCATAAACAAGATGAAAAGACAACCCTCAGAATGGGAGAAAATATTTGGAAACGAATCAACGGACAAAGGATTAATCTCCAAAATATATAAACAGCTTATGCAGCTCAATATTAAAAAAAACAAACCCAATCCAAAAATGGGCAGAAGACCTAAATAGACATTTCTCCAAAGAAGACATACAGATGGCCAAGAGGCACACGAAAAGCTGCTCAACATCACTAATTGTTAGAGAAATGCAAATCAAAACTACAATGAAGTATCACCTCACACCGGTCAGAATGGGTAGCATCAGAAAATCTACAAACAACAAATGCTGGAGAGGGTGTGGAGAAAAGGGAACCCTCTTGCCCTGTTGGTGGGAATGTCAATTGATACAGCCGTTATGGAGAACAGTATGGAGTTCCTTAAAAAACTAAAAATAGAATTACTGTATGACCCAGCAATCCCACTACTGGGCGTATACCCAGAGAAAACCGTAATTCAAAAAGACACATGCGGGGGCTTCCCTGGTGGCGCAGTGGTTGAGAGTCTGCCTGCTGGTGCGGGGGACACGGGTTCGAGCCCTGGTCTGGGAAGATCCCACGTGCCGTGGAGCGACTAGGCCCATGAGCCACAATTGCTGAGCCTGCACGTCTGGAGCCTGTGCTCCGCAACAAGAGAGGCCGCGATGGTGAGAGGCCCGCGCACTGCGATGAAGAGTGGCCCCCACTTGCCGCAACTAGAGAAAGCCCTCACACAGAAACGAAGACCCAACACAGCCATAAATAAATAAATAAATAAATAAATAAATAAATAAATACATACATAAAAAAAAAAAAAAAGACACATGCACCCCAATGTTCACTGCAGCACTATTTACAATAGCCAGGTCATGGAAGCAACCTAAATGCCCATCGACAGACGAATGGATAAAGAATTGTGGTACATATATACAATGGAATATTACTCAGCCATAAAAAGGAACGAAATTGGGTCATTTGTTGAGACGTGGATGGATCTAGAGACTGTCATACAGAATGAAGTAAGTCAGAAAGAGAAAAACAAATATCGTATATTAACGCATATATGTGGAACCTAGAAAAATGGTACAGATGAACCAGTTTGCAGGGCAGAAATTGAGACACAGATGAAGAGAACAAACGTATGGACACCAAGAAGGGGAAGCAGTGGGGGGTGGGGGTGGGGGTGGGATGAATTGGGCGATTGGGATTGACATGTATACACTGATGTGTATAAAATTGATGACTAATAAGAACCTGCTGTATAAAAAAATAAAATTAAATTAAAAAAATAAAATAAACACACACACACACACAAAAGTTCCCTTGTGCCCCTACCAGTCAATTCCTCCCCCTCCCCCACCCCCGGCTCCAGACAAACACTCATCTGCTTTCTATCACTATAGATTAAGCTACGCCTATAGTTTCATATAAGTGGAATCCTAAATATGTATTCTTTTGTGTCTGACTTCTTTTGCTCAGCATAGTATGTTTGAGAATCATCTACATTGTAGCAAGGAGCAGTAGTCTCTTCTTTTTTTTTTATCACTGAGCAGTATTCCACAGTATGGATGATGACTAGTGTGTTTAAGCGTCTTCTTTGTTGATGGACACCTTGGCTTTTTCCAGCTTTTAATAATAATGAATAAAGTTGCTAAGAACAATTGTGTAGAAGTCTTTGTGTGGACATATGTTTTCATTCCTCTTAGGTAAATTCTGAGGAAGGGAACTGCTGGATTGTATAGTATATGTATAACATTATAGGAAACTGCCAGTTTTCCAAAGTGGCTTTACACCAATTTACACTACCACCCACAGTGATGAGAGTTCCGGTTGGTCCACATCCTCACCCACACTTGGTATTCAGTCTTTTAAATTATAACTATTCAAATGCTTATGTAGTGATAGCACATTGTGGTGTTAATCAGTAGGCTTATTTTAAAGGAAAATTTTACATCATTACTGTAAATTAAAAACCAATTGTATCTACCATATTTAGGAAAATCAATATGATGGGAAAAATTAATGTTATTATTTTCTTGCCTGGTGAAGACTCTGCGCTGACTCCTGCTTGCTCTTTTTAAGAAGTGAGATCAGTTCAGCTTCCCCTTGGGGAATCACTGGGCTAGCACCATCCAAGAACTGTGAGCTCTTGGAGGGCAGGGTCCAAGGTATTCCCTCTTTACAGCTCACATAGGCCAGGGTCTTATACACAGGGCATGAGCTCAATATCTGGGCATCTCATTGAATGGATGGATGGATGGTTGAATGAGAACAGGTAAGCAGCATGCAGGGTAATTTGGCTATTCTGCACCTCCCTCCACCCCATCCCCACCTGGGATGGCCTCAGAGAAGAGTAGAAAAGCTCTTTTCATCTTCTTGCACAAACTTCCATTTGGCTTCTTCCAGGCCAGGTGCCTCTAGTTCACATTATCTTAGGCTGAAATCACACCATTCTGGGCAGAGGACACAGAGGCTGGGTGCTGGGAAGCTCATTAAAGATTCCTGAACCTCATCCTTGGGTAAATTCCGATTTGGCAGGTCTCAAGTAGGGCCCAGGAGTTAGGTTTTTAACAGTCTTCCCAGGTGATTCTACTGTACAGCCAAATTTAGGACCCGCCGTGGGTAGGAAGGGCCAGAGGACGGCTAAGGGCTGGAGCTGGTAATTAATGTGGGGCATTCACTCAGCCTTACCAGCTAGAGACAGGGAAGATCAGCAGAGGATGATTCGGAGCACTTATTAAATCACCCCAGGGCAGCAGAGACACCTGGGGAGACTCTGCCAGATCACTGCCCCACATAACAACACTCTCATCCAACATTTGCACCCCCCTGGGATGTTGTGCTGAATGAAAAAAAAAAGCAAATGGGGAATATCTGAAAAAGGAAAAATACTAAGCTGTAGAGTGTCTTCAGACCTGAGGAAAAACAACACCTCAGCTGACAATGATACCTGGACAATGGGGAAGCGAGAGGTCTTTTGGAAACAAAGGAGACCAGTAAAGCAGCCCAGCTGCTAATAGGCGGCAGACAGCGAAAACTTCACCATAATGAAGGCTTTAACTTATCAGTAAAATGGAAAACCTGCTCCAAAGAATTGAAATAGAATGTTGGTAGAGTTTTTTGGATCAGATTTTATTTTACTCTCAGGAACAGATGATTACTTTCCTGTTATGCTAACCCAAACGGGATTAGATTCAGTTATTTTTAAAAGAAAGCGTAGCAAACAAGGAAAATCAATACTGCTCCAGTTCCAGAGCTGCCCATATCAGAATCACAGGAGGAGCCAGCAAAGAAATCCTCCCTCAAGCTGTGACAGAACTGCGTGAGTGTCAGACACACTGCCCATCAGCCACACTGGCTTGGGCTCAGCAGTTTCTCTCCCCATATTTTATTTTCAATTCTTGGGTAAGGATCAATACAATCTTTTGTGTTACAAATTAAGAGAAGTCCACCACTCTTGTTTCCTGCTCTCCCTTCACTGGAAGCAGTGTTGCATCAAAATAAAACCCCAAAGAACAGGCTTGTGTTTCAGTTAATGTTGTGTGTTGTGTTTCAGACCACACTTGGAGATGGAATGGTGTATGTCGCACATCTGCTGAATTCTCTGCAGTGCAGCCAAGGTCTCAGAAAAAGGCGGGGGTAGCCTTGTAGTAAACACTTTTAATTCGTTGATTCATTGCACCTGGATTCTGGGAGTATCCATACAGAGGGTGCAAATGGCCACTGGCTGGATAAAAAGGTCCTTCAGGTGTGTTTTGTTTGGCTCATATGTTGCTTAATATTTTTTTGAAATTACTGACAGCAGCAGATGCTGTTGGTGCCCAGACTAGGTCCCCTTCACTAAGACGACGCACCCATCCCCTAGGTGCTGTGGGTGTTGGCTGCACCTTTCTCTGGAGCACTGCCCTGGCTCAGCAGGAGCTGCCTCACCCACCCTGAGCTGCCTGGGAGCTGTTTTTCACCCCCTACAGTCTGAATGTCTTAAGTCTCAGCTACTCCGTTGTGTCCCACCAACTTCCACCTCAGCATGGGTGGCCAGTTGGAAGCATTCTGGGACATAATAAAGGGCTAAGGCAGGCTGTCTTCCATGTGTGTATGTCTGCAGTTTGCTTCTCCTGTTCATGTGGCAGAGCTAGAACGTGCTGATGGGGAAGGCGCTGAGCCAGTCCCATCTGTTTCATCTGTCATTTGCTTCCCAATGTGGAAAGATCAGCAAGTGTAAGACCACAAATATGGAAAAGTGGCTGGAACTTTGTGTTTGTGCTCAGAGAGGCTCAAGAATTTGCCTACTTTTAACATGATTTAAAGTGATGATTATAATCTGCCCCCTTTAGAAGCAGGAACTGGGGGGCCTATCTAATCTGGAGGAGGCTTATGATGTGTAGTCAGAGGAAGGAAGGGAGGGAAAGAGGTAGAGAGAGAGGGGTTTAAGAAAATGAGAGAAGCAGAGGTTAGATAGCTGAGAGGAAGAATGGCAATGTAAAAAACCACCTGATAAGATCTAACAAGTAAAGATGTGTGGTTTGCTTAATGTGGCACACAGATTAAAAATTAAAAGCAATGGAATTAGGAGGTGTAACTGTAGGAGAAAATATCTCGACAATGAAATCAGTCATACTGAATAGCACACATTCATAACCTTGAATTGCTGAAACTCAAACTGGACCTCTGAACCACACTAAGACCATTGATAGGATACCAGTGGCTGCTGTGGGTCACATTCTCATTTTGATATCAAAATAGGGGGAGGGTGGGGAGCAGGAGGCTTGACCCTGAAGGGCCTTGTAAGCCTCACTAAGGAGTTGGCTTTATCCTCAGGAAAATGGAGAGTCTTCCAAAAGGTTTTAAATGGGGAAGTGAAATGATCTAAAAGTTCACTTGGGCTGCAGAAGGGAGCATGGATTAGAAGGGGACAACCCTAGAATGACCAAAACTCTGAACCATGCTGTAAACAGCGATGGAAAACATAACCTAATGGGATGTTTTCTCTTTTTTTATGATTTTTTAAAAAATAAAAATCAGGAAGCCCACACAGAAAACAGTGTTAGAAATCCAGACAAAAGATAATGGCAGCCTTGGTCAAGGAGGTCAAAGGGGAGATGGAGATGGAGTGGGAAGTTCCAGTGCATATTAGCAGGTGGAAGGGCAGGACCATGGCCCTGGGGTGAGGAGCCCATCCTGACAGACCACAGCCCAAGGTCTATGCCCACTACTGCCACCTCCCCAGCCTGTCCACGAGCAAGGCTGAGTGGCTGGCTAGCCAGAAGGGATGCAAGTAAGAGAACAGTGGAGGAGACAGTAGGGGCCACCACAATCACTTGGTCACCTATGTTCCCCCTACATTTGCTGTTTGTGCTTGTCAACCTCCCGTGCCCAAGGCCAGGAGGAAGAGGTGTGCGAAAACAGTAAAAATAAAGTGGCAGGAGGAGGATCAGCACCTCTCCTGTCCCTACGGCTGCTACGCCCCTGTCCTGCCATGCCGGCCTCCACTGCTGGATAGCCCTGACTCCCACCCCACTGCTTCTCTAGTCTCCTTCCTCTTCATCCTCCTCCTCCTCATCATCACTGTCAACATCATTGTCGTCGCCATCATCTGCTTCCATCTGGCACGTACACGCTTCCTCACATGGAAAGCAGCCTGCCTTAGCTCTTTATTATATCCCAGAATGCTTCCAACTGGCCACCCGTACTGGAAGTTGGTGGGACATAACTGAGCAGCTGAGACTCAAGTTACTCAGACTGTAGGGGGTGAAAACCGCATTTTTAAAGGTTCTCAAAAGGAGTTGCAGTTGGAGCTTTTAGAACAATGGTTCTCACTGCAGCTGTCCATTGGAACCACCTGTGGAACTTTAAGAACAACTTCCCAATGTCCAAAACTATAAGAAATAAATGTTTACTGTTTTAAGCCACCCAGTCTCTGGTATTTGTTATAGCAGCCCGAACGGACTAAGACAGGCCCTAATAAAGTAACTGCAGCCAACAGTTATTCATCACTTACTCTCTACCAGGTATTATATTAAGCACTTACTAAGGACTGCCTAGTTAAATCTTCACAACAGCTTGATGAGGTAGATTCTATGATGGTCTCAGTCTTCAGATGACAAAACTCAGAAAGCAAGTAAGTGGCTGAGCTAAGTTAGCCTGGCTCCAAATCTCATGCTCTTAACAGCTTTACTGGACAGTCTACCTGGTCAACAAGAGAAGGCTTCTCCTTGGTTACTTCATGCCATGCCATGCCCAAGGCAGTGACTCATAAAGTAGTTTTTTTCATCCTAAAAGTAATTGGAAGCCACAACATAAGAAACATACAATGTATTGTCTAGAAGCTTTCTTTGGAAGAAAAGGGACCCATCCTGATTGTATCTAGATAAGGAAAAGCAAGACACAGTCGACCTTGTCCCTGAAGTGACTTCCTACAGAGAGTTCTGCTGCAAGGTGAGTAGTGTAGGGATGTGCCCAGAATTTACCTTGAAGCTCTCCAGGGAGAGCTTTCTGTGAGATTTCTCCAGGGATTTCCATGAGAAATGACCACTTCTATAAAAGTTCCAGAAGGTGTCTCCACTGCTACATGCTCTTAGAAAGGCTGCCGAACAGGTGGGCTGTGAAATCTCCCTTATAATCAGCTTCAAAGCTCTTCAGAAATATTTTCAAAACAGGACAGTTTTTAAAGTCAGTTTCTTTTAAAGTCTGGCCTTCAGTAGACAGAGCTAGCTTTGGGGGGGTGGTTAATTAATACAAACATGTGGATAAATCAGATCGCTATACAAAGCAAGCAGACGTCATCCTAACTCAGGTTCAGATATGCACTGATAACTTTCCACTGATTTCTTTAGAAGCCAGCTTAGTTCACAGTGAATATCTAAAAGCCTGATGCCCTCCACTGAATTTTGAGACATTGGGAAGATGTCTTAAAAAGAATGAATCTTATAATAAGGTAACTAGAGTTCTTCTATAATAACATAAAAGCCGTATAAGAAGTTTTATAACACTCAAAATTAAAATGAAAAACAGCCCAATTCATTTCTCTAGGGGGTAACAAATATCTCAGGAAATTGGACTAAACTGAATTGCAAATAGAAGCAGACCACATGATCCCTAACATATTGATCACTTTTAAGTTAAATATGAAGAGAGTGAAAGGTCTCCCTCTTCTTGGATTTAAGTCACTTGCAGGCCCACTACAAAGACAGGAACTTGTTTCTGGAAGCTCAGACTTGAGACACGGTGTGCAGCCCTCCCATTAGTCCCAGAGGCTAATTTGATCCCCTGGTCAGATAAATTAGCTGGCCTATCACAGCAGGAGAGGAGATTCTAGATGGATGGGCTATGGGAGGCCTGGGTGATGGAGGGCCTGGGGGGCTTCCAGGGGCATCAGCATGGAGGATAAGCAGGTCTGCTGGGGGTAGACTTCACACTGTTCTCTTTCATAAGGGGCTTCAAATTTACCAATAATGTTACATTTATAATGGGGGTGATAAGACGTGTATGTTCAATTCATTATTATTCTTAAGCTATGCACATGTGTTATACACACTTTTGCCTGCATGATGTAATTTCACAATAAAACAAGAGTGGATGTCCAGGAACACTGTGGAGTGAGAAAGGGCCTCAACTCAGTAATGAAATCATCACTGAACTTCCAGAGAGGCAGTTTCAGCTAAGTGAGGGGCCAAAAGCCAGCTTAAGTCAAATTAGGGAGTGAAAGGGGTGACTAGTGTATTGTTTTCTTCTGTTTCCTGGTACAGAGATGGTGATGATGCAAGAGGATTAAGAGAAGGGCTATCAAAGATGTGGAGCACTTGTACTGGGGGCAAAGGTCTAGAGAGCTTGGTGGTAGTAAGAGAGATGGGAAGTTACTGATGGAGAGAAGCACGATGGAAAGTCTGGCCTTGAAAAGCAGCAGATGTTGGGGGGAAGGAGATGAGAGGATGAAAGCGGGAGCCTGAAGAAAAGCAGTCTCTGGTGTGGGCCAGGGGAAACCAGAGGGAAGCAAGCTGCCCAGCAGAGTGTGGTGGGAATCTGGGAGGGAGGGATGGCTAGAGCTACATCCTCTGAGTAAGAGGATGGCTAGGAGCTGAAAGGAAGGACCGATCCAGGAAACACTTGTGAGGAAAAACTGGTGGGATGTACTGACCAACTGGGTACTGAGGAAAGAAGAACCTGTGAAGGATGACACAAAACCAGACAGGCTAGGAGGCTGGGCACAGCCTTGGGAATGTTCATGATCAACTACCAGTGAGTGACACATTGCTTTCCAAAGTGATTGTGTCAGTTTACATGCCCATTAGCAATGTATGTGCTTCTAACCTCCACACCCTCAACATTTGGTACAGTCGTATTTAATTTTATCTAATTTGGTGGGTGTGCAATGGTGTCTAGTTGTTGTTTTAATTTCCATTTTCAAGGATGGAACATCTTTTTATATCCTTATTGGTCATTCATATTTCCTCTTCTGTGAAAAAACCACTCGTTTCCTCCCATTTAAAAATTGAATTATATGTTTTTTCCTTCAAAGGCATACTTTATGTATTATGTACTCTAATAATTTGAAGGTAATATGTGTGCTGAAACCTTCTGTCAGTTTGTGACTTGTCTTTTAATTCTTTTTAGGGTGTCTTTTCATGAATAAAAGTTCTCAAATTTAAGGCAGAAATTATGAATAGTTTCTTCATGGTTTGTGCTTTTTTTTATCTTGTTAAAGAAATTCCTCCTTATTCAGAGACCATCAAGGCATCATCCTACATTTTCTTCACATTTAAAAATTTGACTTTCACATTTGTATCTTTAACCCATATGGAAGTAATTTTTTGTATAGTGTGAGTTTAGGGATCCATTTAGGCTTCTTTTTTTTCTCTATAGATACTGGATTGTCCCTAGGTCATTCACTGAATATGTCATTCCTTCTTCTTTGTTTTACAGTTTCATCTCTGTTATGTTTCCATACATGCATGGGTCTGTTTCTGAACTCTGTTCTGTTCTTTAGGCCATTTGTCCATCTGTGCACCAATACCACACTTTTAACATTATTATATTTTCACAATAATGTGATATTCAGTAGAGAAAGACCTCCCAGTTTGGAGGGGCCTGACTAGTCTCGTCTCATCCCTTTGCTCTTTCATATATAGTTTAGAATCAACATGTTGGGATTTTGATTAGAAGTGCATTGAAGCTATAGATAATTTTGGGGACAAATAACATCTTTAACAAATTGAGTCTTTAAATCAAAGAACATAGTATGTCCCACTTTTATTTAGGTCTTCTTTAATGATTTTTAATAAAATTACTTTATACATAGAGATTTTTGCAGTTTTTTGTTAGATTTATTCCTAAATACATTAAAAAATTTGCATTCTCTTTTTTATTTGTTGCTGCTACACAGAAATGCAATTGGCTTTTATAACTCATACTCATCCATCAGTCTCACTAAATTCTTTTGCTAATTCTAATAATCTGCTTGTAGATTATTTTGAGTTTTCTATATAGATAATCATAACATGGCAGTTTCATTTCTTCCTTCCAAATCTAGTCCCTTTTATTTATTTTTGTACCTTCCTGCAACAGCTAGGCTCTTTAGTAAATTGTTGAATAGAAAGCAACTTTGTCTTGTTTGTGATTTTCAAGAAAACAATTTTAACATCTATTGTTTTCTCCAGTTCTCCCTGATTGAATTGAGGAACTTTCCCATGAAGAGTTGTTTAGCTTTATTAAATGTTTTTTCCTTAGTCTATTCAGAGGACAATATATATATATTTTAAATGTGGTAATATGGTAAATTAAATGATTATATTTTCTTATCTTGAACCAACCTTGCATTCCTGGAGTAAGCCCAACTTGGTCATGATAGCCCATCTTTTTATCCTTTGCTGGACTCAGTTTGCTAATATTTTGGTGGATATTTTGCATTCATATTTTTAAACTAATGAGTAAGAATGACATGAAATATTTATGTCTCTGACCTGGCTTAATTGGTCTTAGATTAGTTTCAAAACTAATTAGATTAGTTTCAAACAATGAGTTGAGTAATATTTTCTTCTATTTCTCAAAAGAGTTGTGTAAGTTTGCAAAGGAAACTATTGACAAAATGAAAAGACAGCCTACTGAATGGGGGAAAAATTTGCAAATGATATCACCAATAAGGGGTTAATATCCAAAATATATAAACAGATCATACAACCCAACATTAAAAAAAAACCCAATTTAAAAAAGGGCACAGAGACCTTTAAGATGACGGAGGATTAAGACGTGGAGATCACCTTCCTTCCCACAAATACATCAGAAATACATCTACATGTGGAACACCTCCTATAGAACACCTACTGAACGCTGGCAGAAGACCTCAGACTTCCCAAAAGATATATACATATTTTTTCCTTTTTCTCTTTTTGTGAGTGTGTATGTGTATGCTTCCTTGTGTGATTTTGTCTGTATACCTTTGCTTTTACCATTTGTTCTAGGGTTACCATTTGTTCTAGGGTTCTGTCTGTCCCTTTTTTTTCTTTTATCTTTTTTTTTTTTTAAGTATAGTTCTTAGCACTCGTTATCATTGGTGGATTTGTTTTTTTGGTTTGGTTGCTCTTTCCTTTCTTTTTTTTTAAATTACTTTTAAATTTAAAAAATTTTTTTTATTTTTATTTTTAATAACTTTATTTCCTTCCTTCCTTCCTTCCCTTCTCTCTCTCTCTCTCTCTCTCTCTCTTTCTTTCTTTCTTTTTCCCTTTTCTTCTGAGCCGTGTGGCTGACAGGGTCTTGGTGCTCTGGCCGGTGTCTGGCCTGTGCCTCTGAGGTGGGAGAGCTGAGTTCAGCATATTGGTACAAAAGAGACCTCTGGGCTCCACGTGATATCAAATGGGAAAAGCTCTCCTAGAGATCTCAATCTCAATGCTAAGATCCAGCTCCAATGACCAGGAAGCTACAGTGCTGGACACCCTATGCCAAACAACTAGCAAGACAGGAACACAAGTCCACCCATTAGCAGAGAGGCTGCCTAAAATCATAATAAGGGCACAGACACCACAAAAAAAAACCCACTGGATACGGTCCTGCCAACCAGAAAGATAAGATCCATCCTCATCCACCAGAACACAGGGACCAGTACCCTCCACCAGGAAGCCTACAAAACCCACTGAACCACCCTTAGCCACTGGTGGCAAACACCAAAAACAATGGGAACTATGAACCTGCAGCCTGTGAAAAGAAGACCCCAAACACAGTAAGTTAAGCAAAATGAGAAGACAGAGAAACACACAGCAGGTGAAGGAGCAAGGTAAAAACCCACAAGACCAAACAAATGAAGAGGAAATAGGCAGTCTACCTGAAAAAGAATTCAGAGTAATGATAGTAAAGATGATCCAAAATCTTGGAAATAGAATGGAGAAAATACAAGAAACGTTTCACAAGGACCTAGAACTAAAGAGCAAACAAACAATGATGAACAACACAATAAATGAAACTAAAAATTCTCTAGAAGGAATCAATAGCAGAATAACTGAGGAAGAAGAACAGATAAGTGACCTGGAAGATAAAATAGTGGAAATAACTACCACAGAGCAGAATAAAGAAAAAAGAATGAAAAGACTTGAGGACCGTCTCAGAGACCTCTGGGACAACATTAAATGCACCAACATTCGAATTATAGGGGTCTCAGAAGAAGAAGAGAAAAAGAAAGGGAGTTAGAAAATATTTGAAGAGATTAGAGTTGAAAACTTCCCTAATATGGGAAAGGAACTAGTCAATCAAGTCCAGGAAGCACAGAGAGTCCCATACAGGATAAATCCAAGGAGAAACACGCCAAGACACATATTAATCAAACTACCAAAAATTAAATACAAAGAAAAAAATGTTAAAAGTAGCAAAGGAGGGCTTCCCTGGTGGTGCAGTGGTTGAGAATCTGCCTGCCGATGCAGGCGACACGGGTTCGAGCCCTGTTTTGGGAAGATCCCACATGCTGCAGAGCAACTAGGCCCGTGAGCCACAACTACTGAGCCTGCGCGTCTGGAGCCTGTGCTCCGCAACAAGAAAGGCTGTGATAGTGAGAGGCCCGCGCACAGCGATAAAGAGTGGCCCCTGCTTGCCGCAACTGGAGAAAGCCCTTGCACAGCAAAACGAAGACCCAACACAGCCAAAAATAAATAAATTAATAAATAATAATTTTTAAAAATGTGGCAAGGGAATAAAAGCAACAAATAACATACAAGGGAATACCCATAATGTTAACAGCTGATCTTTCAGCAGAAACTCTGCAAGCCAGAAGGGAGTGGCAGGACATATTTAAAGTGATGAAAGGGAAAAACCTACAACCAAGATCACTCTACCCAGCAAGGATCTCATTCAGATTCAATGGAGAAATTAAAATCTTTACAGATAAGCAAAAACTAAGAGAATTCAGCACCACCAAACCAGCTTTACAATAAACGCTGAAGGAACTTCTCTAGGCAGGAAACACAAGAGAAGGAAAAGACCTACAATAACAAACCCAAAACAATTAAGAAAATGGTAATAGGAACACACATATTGATAACTACTGTAAATGTAAATGGATTAAATGCTCCAACCTAAAGATGTAGACTGGTTGAATGGATACAAAAACAAGACCCATATATATGCTGTCTACAAGAGACCCACTTCAGAGCTAGGGACACATACTTCAGACCTAGGGACACATACTTCAGACCTAGGGACACATACAGACTGAAAGTGAGGGGATGGGAAAAGATATTCCATGCAAATGGAAATCAAAAGAAAGCTGGAGTAGCAATTCTCCTATCAGACAAAATAGACTTTAAAATAAAGACTATTACAAGAGACAAAGAAGGACACTATATAATGATCAAGGGATCAATCCAAGAAGATATAACAATTGTAAATATTTATGCACCCAACATAGGAGCACCTCAATACATAAGGCAAATGCTAACAGCCATAAAAGGGGAAATCGACAGTAACATAGTAATAGTAGGGGACTTTAACACCCCACCTTCACCAATGGACAGATCATCCAAAATGAAAATAAATAAGGAAACAAAAGCTTTAAATGATACATTAAACAAGATGGACTTAACTGATATTTATAGGACATTCCATCCAAAAACAACAGAATACACTTTTTTCTCAAGTGCTCATGGAACATTCTCCAGGATAGATCTTGGGTCATATATCAAGCCTGGGTAAATTTAAGAAAATTGAAATTGTATCAAGTGTCTTTTCTGACCACAACACTATGAGACTAGATATCAATTACAGGAAATAATCTGTGAAAAATACAAACACATGGAGGCTAAACAATACACTACTAAATAACCAAGAGATCACTGAAGAAATCAAAGAAGAAATCAAAAAATACCTAGAAACAAATGACAATGAAAACATGACGACCCAAAACCTATGGGATGCAGCAAAAGCAGTTCTAAGACGGAAGTTTATAGCAATACAATCCTACCTCAGGAAACAAGAAACATCTCAAATAAACAACCTAACCTTACACCTAAAGCTATTAGAGAAAGAAGAACAAACAAAACCCAAAGTTAGCAGAAGGAAAGAAATCATAAAGATCAGAGCAGAAATAAATGAAAAAGAAATGAAGGAAACAATAGCTAAGATCAATAAAACTAAAAGCTGATTCTTTGAGAAGATAAACAAAATTGATAAACCATTAGCCAGACTCATCAAGAAAAAAAGGGAGAAGACTCAAATCAACAGAATTAGAAATGAAAAAGGAGAAGTAACAACTGACACTGTAGAAATACAAAGGATCATGAGAGATCACTACAAGCAACTATATGCCAATAAAATGGACAACCTGGAAGAAATGGACAAATTCTTAGAAAAGCACAGCCTTCTGAGACTGAACCAGGAAGAAATAGAAAATATAAGCAGATCAATGACAAGTACTGAAATTGAAACTGTGATTAAAAATCTTCCAAAAAACAAAAGCCCAGGACCAGATGGCTTCACAGGAAAATTCTAAACATGAAAACATTCAGAGAAGAGCTAACACCTATCCTTCTCAAACTCTTCCAAAATATAGCAGAGGGAGGAACACTCCCAAACTCATTCTATGAGGCCACCATCACCCTGATACCAAAACCAGACAAAGATGTCACAAAGAAAGAAAATTACAGACCAATATCACTGATGAATAAAGATGCAAAAATCCTCAACAAAATACTAGCAAACAGAATCCAACAGCACATGAAAAGGATCATATACCATGATCAAGTGGGGTTTATCCCAGGAATGCAAGGATTCTTCAATATACGCAAATCGATCAATGTGATACACCATATTAACAAATTGAAGGAGAAAAACCACATGATCATCTCAATAGATGCAGAGAAAGCTTTCGACAAAATTCAACACCCATTTATGATAAAAACCCTCCAGAAAGTAGGCATAGAGGGAACTTACCTCAACATAATAAAGGCCATATACGACAAACCCACAGCCAACATCGTTCTCAACAGTGAAAAACTGAAACCATTTCCACTAAGATCAGGAACAAGACAAGGTTGTCCACTCTCACCACTATTACTCAACATAGTTTTGGAAGTTTTAGCCACAGCAATCAGAGAAGAAAAAGAAATAAAAGGAATCCAGATCGGAAAAGAAGAAGTAAAGCTGTCACTGTTTGCAGATGACATGATACTATACATAGAGAATCCTAAAGATGCCACCAGAAAACTACTAGAGCTAATCAATGAATTTGGTAAAGTAGCAGGATACAAAATGAATGCACAGAAATCTCTTGCATTCCTATACACTAATGATGAAAAATCTGAAAGAGAAATTAAGGAAACACTTCCATTTACCATTGCAACAAAAAGAATAAAATAGCTAGGAATAAACCTACCTAAGGAGGGAAAAGACCTGTACTCAGAAAACTATAAGAAACTGATGAAAGAAATTAAAGATGATACAAACAGATGGAGAGATATACCATGTTCTTGGATTGGAAAAATCCACATTGTGAAAATGACTATACTACTCAAAGCAATCTACAGATTCAATGCAATCCCTATCAAACTAACCAATGGCATTTTTACAGAACTAGAACAAAAAATTTCACAATTTGTATGGAAACACAAAAGACCCTGAATACCCAAAGCAATCTTGAGAAAGAAAAACGTAGCTGGAGGATTCAGGCTCCCAGACTTCAGACTATACTACAAAGCTACAGTCATCAAGACAGTATGGTACTGGCACAAAAACAGAAATATAGATCGATGGAACAGGATAGAAAGCCCAAAGACAAACACACGCACATATAGTCACCTTATTTTTGATAAACGAGGCAAGAATATGCAATGGAGAAGACAGCCTCTTCAATAAGTGGTGCTGGGAACACTGGACAGCTACATGTAAAAGAATGAAATTAGAACACTCCCTAACACCATACACAAAAATAAACTCAAAATGGATGAAAGACCTTAATGTAAGGCCAGACACTATAAAATTCTTAGAGGAAAACATCGGCAGAACACTCTATGACATAAATCACAGCACAATCCTTTTGGACCCACCTCCTAGAGAGATGGAAATAAAAACAAACATAAACAAATGGGACCTAATGAAACTTAAAAGCTTTTGCACAGCAAAGGAAAACATAAACAAGATGAAAAGACAACCCTCAGAATGGGAGAAAATAGTTGCAAATGGAGCAAATGGCAAAGGATTAATCTCCAAAATTTACAAGCAGCTCATGAAGCTCAATATCAAAAAAACAAACAACCCAATCCAAAAATGGGCTGAAGACCTAAATAGACTTTTCTCCAGAGAAGATATATAGATTGCCATAGATTGCCAACAAACACACAAAAGGATGCTCAACATCACTAATCATCAGAGAAATGCAAATCAAAACTACAATGAGGTATCAGCTCACACTAGTCAGAATGGCCATCATCAAAAAATCTACAAACAATAAATTCTGGAGAGGGTGTGGAGAAAAGGGAACCCTCTTGCACTGCTGGTGGGAGTGTAAATTGATACAGTCATTATGGAGAACTGTATGGAGGTTCCTTAAAAAAACTAAAAATAGAAGTACCATACAATCCAGCAATCCCACTACTGGGCATATACCCTGAGAAAATCATAATTCAAAAAGAGTCATGTACCACAATGTTCATTGTAGCTCTATTTACAATAGCCAGGACACGGAAGCAACCTAAGTGTCCATCGACAGATGAATGGATAAAGAAGATGTGGCACATTATACAGTGGAATATTACTCAGCCATAAAAAGAAACGAAATTGAGTTATTTGTAGTGAGGTGGACGGACCTAGAGTCTGTCATACAGAGTGAAGTAAGTCAGAAAGAGAAAAACAAATACTGTATGCTAACACATATATATGGAATCAAAAAAAAAAAAAAAGGTTCTGAAAAACCTAGGGGGAGGACAGGAATAAAGATGCAGACGTAGAGAATGCACTTGAGGACACAGGGAGGGGGAAGGGGAACCTGGGATGAAGTGAGAGAGTGGCATGGACATATATACACTACCAAATGTAAAACCGATAGCTAGTGGGAAGCAGCCACATAGCACAGGGAGATCCGCTCAGTGCTTTGTGACCACCTAGATGGGTGGGATAAGGAGGGTGGGAGTGAGAGGCAGGAGGGAGGAGATATGGGGATATATGTATATGTATAGCTGATTCACTTTGTTATATAGCAGAAACTAACACACCATTGTAAAGCAATTATACTCCAATAAAGGTATTAAAAAAAAATGGGCAGAATACCTGAATAGATGTTTTTCCAAAGAAGACATGCAGATGGCCAACAGGCACATGAAAAGATGCTCAACATCACTAATCATTAGGGAAATTCAAATCAAAACCACAATGAGATATCAGCTCACACTTGTCAGAATGGTTATCATTAAAAAAGAACACAAATAACGAATGTTGGAAAGGATGTGAAGAAAAGGGAACCTTCAAATACTGTTGGTGGGAACATAAATTGGTGCAGCCACTGCAAAAAACAGTACGGAGGTTTCTCAAGAAATTAAAAATAGAACTATCATATGACCCAGCAATTCCATTCCTGGGTATATATGGGAAAAAACCCCATTAATTTGAAAAGATACATGCACCCCAATGTTCATAGCAGCATTATTTATAATTGCCGAGATATGGAAGCAACCTAAGTGTCCATCAACAGATGAGTGGATAAAGAAGATGTGGTATATATGTACAATGGACTATTACTCAGCCATAGAAAAAGAAGGAAATTTTGCCATTTGCAACAACATGGATGGACTTGGAGAACATTATGCTACATGAAATAAGTCACACAGAGAAAGACAAATGCTGTATGATATCACATATGTGGAATGTAAAGAATACAACAAACTAGTGAATATAACAAAAAAGAAACAGACTCACGGATGTACAGAACAAATTAGTGATTACCAGTGGGGAGAGGGAAGAGGGGAGGGGCAATATTGGGGTAGGGGATTAAGAGGTAGAAACTATTATGTCATAAAATAAGAATAAAAAAATAACAAAAATAAGAAACTGTTATAAATTAAGCTAAAAGGATATATTGTACAACATGGAAAATATAGCTAATATTTTATAATAACTATAAATGGAGTATAGCCTTTAAGATTGGGAATCACTATATTATACACCTGTAACTTACACAATAATGTATATCAACTATACTCCAATAAAAAATAAATAATATAAAAAAAAGAATTTGTGTATGTTTGGAATAATTATTTGTTCCTTGAATACTTGGAAAAACTTGCCTTTGTCTATCAGAACTAGTGTTTTATTATAGTAAGACTTGAAGCTATGTATTCAATTTCTTCAGTGATTAAAAGATCATTTGGATTTTTTTTTAACATCTTTATTGGAGTATAATTGCTTTACAATGGTGTGTTAGTTTCTGCTTTATAACAAAGTGAATCAGCTATACATATACATGTATCTCCATATCTCTTCCCTCTTACGTCTCCCTCCCTCCCACCCTCCCTATCCCACCCCTCTAGGTGGTCACAAAGCACCAAGCTGATCTCCCTGTGCTATGCAGTTCCTTCCCACTAGCTATCGGCTTTACATTTGGTAGTGTATATATGTCCATGCCACTTGGGATAAAGATGCAGACCTACTAGAGAATGGACTTGAGGACACAGGGAGGGGGAAGGGTAAGCTGGGATTTCTTTTTTTTTTTTAAGTTAGTTTTGGTAAGTTGTATTTTTCTAAGATTTTATTCATTTTATCCAATTTTTCAAATTTTTGCCATAAAGTTACTTATGAAAATTTCACCTTTTTAATATCCGCTACAACTGTAGTTATATCATTTGCATATTCCTAAAATGGTTGTGTCTTTTTTTTTCCTTTATCAGTCTTGCCTGAATTTGTTAATTTTATTAATAGTCTCTTCCAATAGTCAACTCCTGGCTTTGTTGATTCTTTGTATTTTATTTAATTTTCTCTTTCATTAGTTTCTGGTCATACATTCAATATTTCCTTCTGTCTATTTTCTTTGGCTATATTTATTTATTTACTTACCCAACTTTTATAGCTGTGAATGTTCAACTGAATTTTCAGCCTCCTTTCTTTTGTAACATAAGCTTCTAAAGTAGGGCTTGTCAATGGTAGCACTATCAATATTTTGAATGGATAATTCTTTGTTGTTGGGGGCTGTCCTGTGTATTGAAAAATACTTAGTAGCATCCCTGGCCTCTACCCACTAGATGCCAGTAGCTCCCCCTGGTTATGATGATGCTGATGCCAATAATAATAATAATAATAATAATAATAATAATAATAATAATAATGATAATAATGTCTCCAGACATTGCCAAATGTCCCCTGGGGGGCAAAATTACCTTCAGTTGGGAACCACTGATTTAAGACTACAGATCTTCATTTAAGTCCACTTTAGCTTCTGCTAGGAAAACTGGACAGCTACATGTAAAAGAATGAAATTCAAACATTCTCTAACTCCATACTCAAAAATAAACTCAAAATGGAGTTTATTAGGATCAAAGACCTAAATGTAAGGCCGGACACTATAAAACTCTTAGAAGAAAACATAGGCAGGACACACTCTCTGACATAAATCACAGCAATATCTTTTTGCACACACCTCCTAGAGTAACGAAAATAAAAACAAAAGCAAACAAATGGGAGCTTATTAAACTTAAAAGCTTCTGCACAGCAAAGGAAACCATAAACAAAACGAAAAGACAACCCACAGAATGGGAGAAAATATTTGACAACAAAGTGACTGACAAGGGATTAATCTCCAAAATATATAAACAGCTCATGCTGTTTGTATGTCAAAAAAACAAACAATCCAATCAAAAAATGGGCAGGAGATCTAAATAGACATTTCTCCAAAGAAGACATACAGATGGCCAAAAAAAGCACATGAAAAGATGCTCAACGTCACTAATTATTAGAGAAATGCAAATCAAAAGTACCATGAAGTGTCATCTCACACCAGTCAGAATGGTCATCATCAAAAAGTCTACAAACAATAAATGCTGGAGACGGTGTGGAGGAAAGGGAACCCTCCTACACAGTTGGTGGGAATGTAAATTGGTACAACCACTATGGAGAACAGTATGGAGGTTCCTTAAACAACTAAAAATAGAACTATTGAACTTCCCTGGTGTACAGTGGTTAAGAATCCGCCTGCCAATGCAGGGGACACGGGTTCAAGCCCTGGTCCGGGAAGATCCCACATGCCGTGGAGCAGCTAAGCCCTGTGCACCACAACTACTGAGCCTGTGCTCTAGAGCCCGTGAGCCACAAATGCTGAGCCCACGTGCCACAACTACTGAAGCCTGCACACCTAAAGCCTGCGCTTTACAACAAGAGAAGCCACCGCAATGAGAAGCCCGCACACCGCAACGGAGAGTAGCCGCTGCTTGCCGCAACTAGAGGAAGACTGTGTGCAGCAACGAAGACCCAACACAGCCAAAAATAAATAAAATAAATAAATAAATTTATTTTTTAAAAAAGTATATGCCAATAGAGGATTATAAAATTACCAAATAAATTCATAATTAAAAATAAATAAATAAAAATAGAACTACTATATGATACAGCAGTCCCACTCCTAGGCATATATCTGGAGAAAACCATATTTCGAAAAGATACATGCAACCCAATGTTCATTGTAGCACTACTTACAATAGCCAAGACATGGAAGCAACCTAAATATCCATCAACAGAGGAATGGATAAAAAAGATGTGGTACATATATACAATGGAATATTACTCAGCCATAAAAAGAAATGAAATGGAGGTATTTGTAATGAGGTGGATGGAGTTAGAGTCTGTCATACAGAGTGAAGTAAGTCAGAAAGAGAAAAACAAACACAGTATGCTAACACATATATACGGAATCTAAGGAAAAAAAAAGGCCATGAGGAACCTAGTGGCAAGACGGGAATAAAGACACAGACCTACTAGAGAATGGACTTGAGGATATGGAGAGGGGGTGGGGTGAGATGTGACAGGGTAAGAGAGTGTCATGGACATATATACACTACCAAATGTAAAATAGATAGCTAGTGGGAAGCAGCCACATAGCACAGGGAGATCAGCTCGGTGCTTTGTGACCACCTAGAGGGGTGGGATGGGGAGGGTGGGAGGGAGGGAGATGCAAGAGGGAAGAGATATGGGAACATATTGTATGTGTATAACTGATTCACTTTGTTATAAAGCAGAAGCTAACACACCATTGTAAGGCAATTATACTTCAATAAAGATGTTTTAAAAAACAAAAACAAAAACAAATTATACAAATGAACTCATTTACAAAACAGAAACAGACTTACAGATATTGAAACCAAACTTATGGTTACCAAAGGGGAAGCATGGGGTGGGGGGGAGGGATAAACCAGGAGTTTGGGATTAACATACACAAACTAGTATACATAAGATAAATAACCAACAAGAACCTACTGTATAGCACAGGGAACTCTACTCAATATTTTGTCATAGCCTATATGAGAAAAGAATCTGAAAAAGAATGAAAATATGTATAACTGAACCACTTTGCTGTATACCTGAAACTAACACAACATTGTAAATCAACTATAATCCAATAAAATTTTTTTAAAAGCACACTTCAGCTTCATTACCACTGATTTTTTTCATCATCATTCAATCTTAAGTATTTCCTAATTTTCATTGTGATTTTTTTCACTCATAGGTTATTCAGAAGTGTATTTTAAAATGTCTATGTTCTTTACTTGTTTGTTTTTAAATATATATTTGTTATTGATTTCTAACATAATAGATTTGTTGAGATTTGCTTTAAGCCCTAGTATACGGTAATTTTTCATAAGTGTTCCATAGGGCTGGAAGAGTTTTTTCTTAGTGGGGTGTTCTACATATATTATATGGAGCCTGTTAATTGTGTTCGAATTGTCTGTAGGAGAGCTGTCCAATAGAACTTTCTGCAGTGACTGACATGGCCTGTTATCTGTGCTGCTCAATACAACAGCCACAAGCCACATGTGGTTACTGGGCACTTAAAATGTGGCTAGTGTGATTAAGGAGCTACATTTTTAATTTAAAAAGTTTAAAAAAAATTTAAATAGCTACATGAGGCTTGGTGGCTACTACATGCGGCAATGTAAGCTATATAGTCTTGCTGATTTTCTGTTTGCTCGAGAGAGTGTTATTAAAGATAGGGGATTTGATTTGCTTTATGTATTTTTTTTTATGAATAGCCCAGTTTTGCTTTTTTTTTTTTTAAAGAAATTCACGTTCTTTTATTTATTTATTTATTTATTTATTTATTTATTTATTTATTTATTTATTTATGACTGTGTTGAGTCTTCGTTTCTGTGCGAGGGCTTTCTCTAGTTGCGGCAAGTGGAGACCACTCTTCATCGCGGTGCGCGGGCCTCTCACCATCGCGGCCTCTCTTGTTGCGGAGCACAGGCTCCAGACGCGCAGGCTCAGTAATTGTGGCTCACGGGCCCAGCTGCTCCGTGGCATGTGGGATCTTCCCAGACCAGGGCTCGAACCCGTGTCCCCTGCATTGGCAGGCAGATTCTCAACCACCGCGCCACCAGGGAAGCCCACTTTATGTATTTTGAAGTTATGTTTTGAAATGTATGAAGTTTAGGATTATTATATCTTTCTGGTGAATTGACCTAGTAACCTTCTTGACCTCTGGTAATGCTTTTTTGTTTTAAAGTCCATTTTTGGTTACCAGGGGGGAAAGGTGGGGGAGGGATAAACTGGGAGACTGGGATTGACATATACACACTACTATATAGAAAACAGATAACTAATGAGGACCTACTGTATAGCACAGGGAACTCTACTCAGTACTCTGTAATAACCTAAATGGGAAAAGAATCTAAAAAAGAGTATATATATATATATATATATATATATATATATATATATATGTATGTATAACTGATTCACTTTGCTGTACAGCAGAAAATAACACAACATTGTAAATCAACTATACTCCGATAAAAATTTTTTAAAAATGAAGTCTATTTTAACTGATGTTTCATAGCTTCCTCAGAACTCCCTCCATTATATGCCTGTTCTATCTTTTCCCATCCTTTTATATTACTGTATCCTTATTTTTCAGGTATCTCTTTCTAAAATAATTGTGAGTAAAATCCAGAAGCACAATCATTTCCTTAGTTTTATTTACAGTGATTTCAACTACCGATACATTTGGATTTATTTTATCATCTTATTTTGTAATTTTTATTTATTTCTGTGTATCTTTTCCATGTCACTCCTTCCCCTAATTTTTAATTTATTTTGGATTGACTATATTTTTCCCCTTCACTTTTTTTCTTCTTCTAGTAATAAAATACTTTTACTTCTTTTCTTTACTTAAATTTATGTTTAAAGCTTACCTTTTCCCTCTTCTGGAACAACTCAAAGACCTAAAATCTTTCATTTCTCCCCTTCCATACTATATAGTATTTCAGTCCTATATTAATATTTTACATTATTATTTTATGTAGTTAATGGTATTTTAATTTTACCCATAATATACCATTTTCTTAGTTCAGAAATCCTTCTTGCATCTCAGACATACATATGTCTGAGATAATTTTCCTTCTTCCTTAAGTATACCCAGTAGAAGTGCCTTTAATGAGCCTGCTCCCCCTTTGACAATGACCTGCTCTTCTGTTGATAATGACCTCTTGCAGTTCTGTTAGTCTAAGGACTATCGTTTCTGTTGACTCTGGTCCATGGTAGCCCATGTCACTCTCTCTTACTCACTTACTTTAAACTCTTCCATGGCTTTTCACTACATTTTGGAAAAAATCAAACTCCTCAGCATGGCCTACAACACCAGACCTGACCTGGCCCTGCAGAATTTTCCAGTCACATTGCTACCATTTCCCAGACTCATGGGCTTCTGATACCATGACCTTTTTACTCTTCAAATGTTTATTCACATGTTTACTGATTTAATTTTTTTAAATTAAAGACTGTTATGAGCTGAATCGGTCCCCTTTGAAATACTTTGTTGAAGTTCTAACCCCCCGTGCTTCTGCCCTACTGCTCAGTGAATATTCTTAAGGTCAACTTCCCCTCAACCCTCAGCCATACATGACTCAGAAGAGCAGGTCACATAATGCCCTGAGTTGGTAAGGGAGGCCACAGAGGTTCTGGTTAAGACTCTCATCCCTTGTCCCTTCAGGCCTCTGCTACCTTCCTTAATCTCATCTAGACTAAGACTTAAGGTGTGCTGTCTACTTCCTGCCAGCATCAGCTTATGGCGATTTGTTACAGCAGCAACAGGAATCTAATACAGGCGAGGGGGATAGCCCCTGTTTGCACTGGATTCATTCTTTGGGCTGTTAAACTGTCATTCTGGCTCAAGTACAAGCAGGGGGAGAGTTAGGGAAGAAAGGGGATGGGAGGGGCATAAGAGCTTGACTCAGCACTTTGCCTGAGGCCAGCTGTGGCCACTTCTGTTCCCTCTTTTGACCCTTTTTGCTCCCTCATCAGAACTGCTTTCCCTCTAGACCCCAGGCTCCACGCTCGCTTTTGTCTCTCATCTAAACTTCTCTGGGAGGTGGGAAAAAAAAATACAACTGCAGAAGCTTGAAGGATTCTGAGAGGTGCAGGGCCTGTGGGGAAGACAGAGGGATATTTATTGAAGGGACAGAAGCTCAAGCTAGCAAGAGACACCTGCAGCCCTCAGACCCCGTGAGGCCTCTCTGTGTCCTGAAATGGCTTCTGACTGATTTCAGGAGATGTTTCCAAGCTACCTCTGGGATTCTGCTTCTCAAATAGGTCCTGTATTAGCATTACAGGGGTGCCAATCCACTCAATTTCCTCAATAAAGGAATGGCCATAACACCTGACACTTACTGAGCATTTATTATGTGACACACAGATCCAAGAGCTCTGCAGTAGGGGCTGAGACAATCCTCACCAGATCCGTATGTGGGAGATGCCGTCATAATCACCCTCATTTCAGACAAGGAAGCCGAGGCTCAGGGACCCTCAGCCATCCACCAAGGTCACATGGGGCAGGTGGCTGAGTAGAAGGCTGCCTTAGAGGCTAGGCTCTTAGCACACTGAGCAGCCCTGGAAGGCTGGGGTGCAAGGATGCCCAGTGCCTGACCCATGGGATTCAATAAAATTATTTTTGTTTTGAAAGAAAAGTAAAGAACCATGTTTTATTTTCCCCCTAAACATTTTTGTTTTCTTGATTGGGCCCTTGGGCAAAGCAGAGGCAGGTCCTTGATCATGGGTCTGGGCTTACCTGGCTGCAGGGAGGAGTGGTGGGGAAGACAGAGGACACTCTGGGCCTGGCCCTCCTGAGCACACACAGACTGTGGCCTTTGAGGGCCTGGCTTCAGCCTTGATGAATGTGGCCTGGCACAGGAAAGGAATTTTCTATCCTTCAGAAGGAAAAGGGGCTGCGTCCATCATGTTGGTGTCTAAGGACCCTATGGTTCTAACACTTTAGGATCCTGGGGAGTGCTTCACTTAGCAGCACTTGGTGGGAAGGAATGGAGAAGAAGGGACCCTTTGAGACCTGAAAATAGCCACCAAGTTCAGATTTTCCCTTCATGTGTCATCTCAAAGACACATGCACTTTATGAACATTTAGTGCTCACAGCAAGTCTTTTCGGTTTCTGCATTATCCCCATTTTACAGGTAAGTAAACCAGGGCACGGGGTCATGTGTTTAGGACAGAGCTGGGATTCTAACCAGCCATGTCTGATTCCACAGCCCAGGACCTCAACTACCACCGATACCATGTCTTTAAAAAGTTCCACTGTCAAAGCAAGAGAAATTGAGGGGTGATGAAGAGACAGACAGAAGCATCCAGGCGATAAGGACCCTCCACCCCACTTCCAGCCCTTCCACCCTCCTCTTCCAATCACAATATTGGACAACTGATGCTCATCACAGAAAAATCAGTGTGAGAACAACACATGTTCCTTTGCTGTCAGGCTGGGCTCCCTTAGGCCCTTGTATTTGGTTTATTTATAATCTGATTTGGAAGCAAAAAGGCAAAGCTGTCCTTGGGGACCATGTGGCCCACATGCTCCAAGTTCTAACATCGCCTCAGCCTGCAGCTCTGAGTCTGGGCACAGACGCCAGCTGAGCCAGCATCTGCTTGGTTCTCTCTGGTCTCTTAAAAGCAAAGCCTGGTTTCAGTGTGGGCCTCCCTGTGCTCCCCTTTCACACAGATGCCACAAAGCATCATGCTCTTATCCGGCTAAGCAGTTAGGCCGAAGAAAGGGCACGTTTCTGCAGTGCTGCTGTGCCGGTGGCAGCCATGCCCAGCCCTGATATGTCCTCCCAGCTTCCTCATTACTTGCGTACGTGTGAGTGCATGGACTGGTATCTATCAAACTCAGTCTAGAGCTCTGTCATGCAGGTGGACTCGCATGAATGAGTGGGTTTCTAAGGCAATGACTGGCTTACGGGGTGCTTACCTAACATGCTTGCCCACTTTACTCCTCTCTTTGTTCTTATGTGTGACATGAGGGCCAACTTGGAACCAAAAATATGCTCAAACAAGAGAGATGCTTTGAATGTCTGAGTCAGAATTCCCTACAAAATCTCACACACACACACACACACACACACACACACACACACACACACACACTCATTCCCAAATGCACAGACATGCATGTACACATGCATGCGCACACACACGCTCCGTGTGCGCAGGCACACACACGTGTGATGTATATGTGTTGTGACAGGAAGGAATGTTGAGAGTCTAGGCCTCCTCATATCCTGCCTAATAAAAGAAGAAGAAAACTTCTTTTATGCTTTTGTTTCTTTTACTAGTTGTGAGGCTTAGAAGAATTCTGATTCGAAAAGAAAGGTTTGTGTTGGTATATCTGATAAAAGTGACCTTTAGCCAATGAGTGGTTCATGTTTTTCTGACGGGCTGCACAGACAGAGCCTGTCTAGACAGCAAGTGGCATTTTTTTTTCTCTTCAAGGTGATATTTATGCCTTGAACCTTTCCATTTGGCAGGTGCCAGGAAGCCAACAGAAAAGAATGTTAAACCAGTTATGAAACGACTCTCCTCTCACTACAAACACCAGGGGCAGGGAGAGCAGCTGATTAACTAGAAGATACCTTCTGAGGACCTACTCTGTGCTCTGGACTGTGCTGGGCTCTGGGATCCAGAGGCAACAGAACAGATGTGCTCCCTAGTCTCATGGGGATTAAGTGCCAGCTAGAAAGTTGACCATTAGCCATAGTTGCAAATGTGATGAGTCACCAAGGAGATAGGCTACTGGTGCCTATGACAGGGGACCTTGGGTAGGGCAGGGTCTCGGAGAAGGCTTCCTGGGGAAGGAAGTTTAAGCTGAAGACTTAGTGAGGCGGCAGGGCTAACTAGGTGAGGCGGCAGGGCTAACTAGGTGAGGGAGAACGTCCAGTAGAGAGAGGGCAGTTAGACAGCAAACCACCACTGGGCAGGAAAGAGGCCGGCATGGTGGGTAAATAGAAAGAAGTCAGTGTGGTAAGGGGAGAGCAAAGTGAGAAGAAGCTGGAGAGGAATTCAGGGGCAGCACATGCTGAGCCTTGAAGAACACAGTGAGTATTTTGTACTTTATCCCAAGAAGCATGGGTGTCCTTCAAAGCTGAAAACCAGGGCAGTGACATGCTCATTGCTTGTCTGCTGAGGGGGTGATGGACTGTGGCGCAGGAGTGGAGGCAGAGAGCCCAGTCAGGGGCTGTCACAACGGTCCAGGCAGGAGCAATCGGGGCTTCAACTAGGGTAACAACCGTGGAGATGGGAATGAGAGGTTTTTAGAAGGTGGAATAGGTAGAACTTGGTGATGGATGTGATGCGTGGGGTAAGGGAGAGGAGGGAATCTGGATGCCTCCCAGGACAGTGATGTCATTTACTGGGACAGAGGCCCTGTAGGAGAGGCAGGGAGGGGGCAGGGGAGAGCCTGAGACTGGAGTGGGGTACGCTGGACACGAGTCACCTGCGAGACATCCAGGAGGAGACGTCAAGAAGGTGATGCACTTGGAACTCCGAGGGGTCTAGGTGGAGATACGCATTCAGAAGCCTCTACAACCGGGGCTAAGTGAAGCTGTTGGTGAGTGCAACTCCAGGAAGAGCAGACGGCCTACGAGGGAGCCCTGCGTCCTATGACTCCAGCAGAGTTGCTGCTGGCCGAGAGATGAGAAGTAGTCAGTCGAGGGGACAAGAGGAAAAGCAGGAGAGTATGGTGCTGTTCAAGCCATGAAAGGAATGTGTTTCAGGAAGGAGGGGTTGGACAACTGTGCTGAATGCTGCTAAGGGTTATCTTTCTGAAAAAACCTGACTCTGTCACTCTCTTGATGACAAATCTTACCACTGCCTCCAAGAAAGAGTCTAAGTGCCTTATCATGGAATACCAGGCCTCTCACACACTGCTGCCAACCTACCTGCCCAGACTCGCCTCCCTGGACTGCCCCCCACTGATGAAGTCTGCGCTGTGGCTGCACTGACGGGTCCCCTGTGGACACTGATAGGGGCGTGCCGACTGCCTCTCCCGCATTCCTTCTCCTATATTGCAGTTTTTGCCTGGAGATCTGCCCCACTCCCACCCCTTCAGTCCATGGGGTTCTGAGGTCATCACTGCAGCGCTTGGTGTGGGGCACACGGCCAGGCCAATGCTAATCAAGAGCTTCGTCCTCCCCTGACAGTGACCGGTGAGGGGAGGGGACAGGAAAGGTGATTAAGATGGTCCCATCAGAGAGCATCTCCTGGAAGTTCTGGGACCAAGGCTCATGTTCCTTTCCAGTGGCTCAGAATCTGCACAGACATGGCCCCGGGAGCGCTGGCAGCACTTGGTGACCACGGGAGGAAAGCTGATCCGAGAACGCGGCTAACTCATGACGGAGAGCAGAGCTGAGACAGGGAGCCTGTCTCCAGTAACACTGTTTGAGTCCTTGCTTTAAGCCAGGCCAGAAGCCAGAATGAACTTGGACTTTTGAGTTGTGGGAACTAGTGAATGAACTTTGCTTTTCATTTTTTTTTTTTTTTAGAAAAAAATTTTTTTTAAAAATTTGTTTTTTGGCTGCGTTGGGTCGTCATTGCTGTGCGCAGGCTTTCTTTAATTGTGGTGAGCGGGAGCTACTCTTCGTTGCGGTGCGCGGGCTTCTCATTGCGGTGGCTTCTCTTGTTGCGGAGCATGGGTTCTAGGTGTGCGGGCTCAGTAGTTGTGGCTCGCAGGCCCTAGAGCGCAGGCTCAGTAGTTGTGGCGCATGGGCTTAGTTGCTCTGCAGCATGTGGGATCTTCCTGGATCAGGGCTCAAACCCGTGTCGCCTGCGTTGGCAGGCAGATTCTTAATCACTGCACCACCAGGGAAGTCCCTGCTTTTCATTTTTACTTAGGGTCAGGTTTCTTGTCACTTGCAACAGAATCCATGAATCCAAACTTATATACATGCTATTCCTGTTACTGAGAATGTTTCCCTGCTTCTCCATCTGGAGCATTTAACTGTGCCTCTCAGTGCAGCCTTCTCTGACTCCTGTGAGCATTCATTCCCCCGGCATCCCTCAGAGGCTGGCACTATCATGTGTCATGGGTTACACATCTGTTTCCCCAATAACCTCAGTCCAGTGATCATGTCTTATTCACTTCTGTACCCCTGATACCTCACCCATTATCTGGTGCATAAGAGTCACTTATCAAATGGTTTCTGAGTGACTCTCTGAATGAATGAACAAATGAAATATAAGCAGAGGCTCAGTATCAAGATATTAGAAGATAAAGAAGAAAGGAAAAAAATGGTTAAATGAGTGCTTAAGCCAATGAAAAATTAAGTGTATCATCTCCAGTACTGGCCAGGAACATTTCCAAAATGTCATCATTTTAATTATGGAAATGGCCTCTCGTAAATAAAAAAATAAATAAAGCATGTCCCTTGCTCCCAGATAGAAAAAACTCATTTAGCTGTGTTCCATCAGAATAACTTCACACAATCTGGTGTTCGAAACTCATTAGGTCAGGTTGGCTGATTTTTCCATAATTATTTTAAATGTTCACCATCTACAGAATTTCATCCCAAACCTGAACAGTCATTGGCACCTAATGAGCAGGCTCCATCACTCAGGCCCAGAACCGGCTTCGGTGCTACACTGGGTCATCATCAGATGTTTATGGAAGACATCCAGAGCAAGCCACAGTTACCATGGAAACAGGCGCGGGAAAGGAAAGGATGGCTATCCTACACAAGATGAGGACTGTGTACAGGAAGCATCGACCAGCCGAGAAATAACATGAGGCTTTCCCAGTTAAGAATGGCCATTCAAAATTCAGG
This sequence comes from Balaenoptera physalus, assembly GCF_965194825.1. Lineage (NCBI taxonomy): Eukaryota > Metazoa > Chordata > Mammalia > Artiodactyla > Balaenopteridae > Balaenoptera > Balaenoptera physalus. The sequence continues at coordinate 54,377,954 of NC_138900.1, read as the reverse complement.
TGTTGAAAACTGAGCTGTCCAAACATCCAATAAGGAAATATGCACAAGCCCATTCATCCTGGCCAACAACATGGCTTTTGACCCACATGAAACTGTTACTGAGGCTTGACTGAAATAGGCTGTTCCTAGGTCTTTAAGGGAGTGTTTTCCAAATTAAGTTGGCTTTAGCTTCTAATAGAACACGAGAGACACTTCTAAACCCAAATATTGTAAAGACAGCTTTTCCCTTCCGGCGCTCACCACCTCCCACTATTTTGTACATAAGTATATATATCTATATACATACGTACATATATGGGCCATAATGGAACCCACTGAAATATGCAGAAGGTAGAGCTCAGGGCAGCACACACCTCATGTATCATCCTACTCAATTTGTGCTTTGGGTTTGAAATGCTTATTAAGGAAACTCTATGAAGACTATTTTTAGTGATAAATTTCTAATGATCCAACCACTAGATTCAAAATTAGAGCAGGCTTAGGGATATCACTTTGTTAATTTGGTGGCAAATGGGGCTTTCAAAGATGTTTTATCTGCTTTTCCTGTTTGGAAACCTAGGATGGACCATGGCTCTTTGTTCCTTCTGTCAATGATTAGTTGTTGGAAGTGAAAGTATTCATGAAAGACCAGTACTCAGAATACAGGAAACCAAGTGCAAAGCCCGAAGGAGAAAAAAATGAAGAGCAGGGGAGAGCTCTGCAGGATCGCCACGTTAGTTGGTACCTTATCTGATTTTCCTCATCATCCACCAGGAAGAACCAGCGAAACTTCACAACCAGGGGGCTGCAGTTGGTGATTGTGATGTAGCGGATCACCTCAGTATCGTTCAGGATACAGCCAAAATCCAGCTCCATGGTCTCAAAGGTGAGGTTGGGGTAATTCACTTCTCCACGCAGGTGCAGGCTGTCCACTTGAGGGTGCTCCACATACTTGATTTCTAGAACTTCTTCTGCCACCCAGGTATTCAAATCGTTTTTATAGGAAGGATTGAATTTGACCAGCAGGTCTTTTTCTTCACCGATCTCCAGTTTAATAGGCTACAAACAAGATAACGGGGAATTACCAACCTCCATACTGTGCATTTCCAACCTGATACATGAAATAGGACAACCAAAGTTATTTATATATATATTTATATGCACACACACATACATATACATACAGACACACAGATGATTAGGAAATACGTATAGATACACTTTATCCATAACCATGTATCCACACTTTACATAGTCAAACAGCTAGTATATCGCTATCGATATCTATCTATCTCTATGCACTTACACACATATATATTTTTTAATAGTTGAAAATGAAAGCAAGAAAAATGATTTGAAAAAAGAGATGTTGATAAGTGTTGTGAAATTGTAAGGACTGAGGAGTTGTAAAAGGAAAATCTGCAATGAATAACTATTATGAAATATTCTTAACTGAAAATAAATTAGATTGTAAAACGCTCTTCCTAGATAACTGGGAAAAGTCCTTTGCTTAAGAAAATTTTAAAAAGGCTTTCTAAAGGACCCCATGGTGGAGGGGCTCTGTAGAGGATGACCCAGAAAGGGATGGATTAGGTAACTTAATTTCTTTTCTAACGTCTTCAATTCTAAGTCTTCAGCATAGTGGTATCCACTTTCCGCTGTTTTCTATTCAACTTAAAATGACACTCCAGAGCCGTACAGAGTTTGTTCGGTAGATTGTGTTTGTTCTTTTCTCTCTTTGATTCAAATCCCCATGTGTTCCTTGATGCCAAGGCCACAGAAACACCTTCCCATAGAAAGCCTGGCTCTGAGTTGGCTTTTTTAGGAATCGCTTAATCCCCACATTTAATCGGCATGAAAGCCACCTCCTGGTTTTGCAGAAAGTGCCCTGAGGCAGTCAGGAAGAATGCGAACAGCAACAAATCTGTTTACAGAGCACTTTCCTCTCCACTGAGCTTGAAGGTTCAGGTATTTAACTGTGCACTTCAGTGACATGATCAGATGGTTTCCGTTGATAAAGCCAATCACCCGATTCAAGAGTCAGAGAGAGGGTAATGACTCCTCAGCTGGCTAATCCCCTCTGAAAGGCTCACCGGCCCCTTGGCCCAGGTGACTTGCCACAATTTAGAAGTCATTCTTGTAGACCATGGTATCTGCAGCACTAGGCATCGCAATGCTTGGTGTTTAAATATCTTGGAGATTGACTTAAACATTTTTTTCCCCCAGAGGAATGACTTTGCTGTTTTGTGGAAATGATACATATCCACAAAATTTTATATTATATACAAAAGCACAAAGAAGTTAGCAATTCATCCAAAACATCACGAGATATTATTTCTCAGAGTTCACATTTGGTAAAACATTAGTCCAAACATGAAAGATAGATAAATAAAATTTTACAAAAATGGAATTAGACTAATTTATTTTAAAAAATCATGTTTGAATTAACAAAAAACTGAAGAAAATTTCTTATACAAGAGATATTAATTGTAAGATCGTGGACTCTGGAGCCAGACTGCTTGGGTTCAAATCCTCGCTCTGCCAGTTACTAGCTCTGTGAACTTGGGCAAACTTGCTTGGCCTTCCTAGCCCCCAGTTTCTCCATCTGTAAAACAGGGGCAATAATAGTACCTAACTTTTTTTAAGAGGATGAAATGAGTTAATATATTTGTGATGCGTTCAGAGCAGTGCCTAACATGTAGTGTATGGTATATAAATGCCAATTATTACTACAATCCCTTTATGATCAAGAGAATTGATCAAAAAGTGTGGAGAAGTCCAAGGTTAGTCTAAAATCCTCCCTTGGTGGGTCTCCTCTTTACTGCTTAGAAGCCACAGAATTCTTTGGACATCAATAAGACTGGTAACTTCACTAAGGTATGTTTCCCTGTTGAATATTCTATATCATTTTGTCCCAGGACAAGGTGTGGCCTTATTTTTTTTTTAAATATTTCATTTTTATTTTTGAATAGATAGGACAATGAAAAGCATGTTACCCTTGTGCCCATCTCCCCTCCCCTCAAGCCAACTGTTCCCCTCCCCTGAGGTAACCAAGGTTACACAAGTATCTTATCTGTCCTTGTATGAATAGAAAGATAATGCATGAATATAAACCCACGTTCATATATGTGTTATTGTTTACACATAGGCAATCCTGTTCTGCACTTTGCTTTTTCCACTGGGAGATAATTAATCAGTACATATGGAGTTGCCTCACTCTTTTTAACAACTGCATTTTATTCCATCATTGAATTCTGCCATCATTTATTTAACCAATCTCCTATTGATAGATATTGGCTCCCAGTCTTTTGTTCTTATAATCAATGTTGCAATGAATATCCTTGTATATTGTGTCTATGTCTATAGGATAAATTCCTAGGAGTGGAATGACTAGGTCAAAGGGTAGGGGAATTTAAAACGTTGATGGCATCAGGAAACTTGCACAAGCCTCTTAGATACCCTCATCCACCAGAGGGCAGACAGCAGAAGCAAGAAGAACTACAATCCTGCAGCCTGTGGAACAAAAACCACATTCACAAAAAGATAGACAAGATGAAAAGGCAGAGGGCTATGTACCAGATGAAGGAACAAGATAAAACCCCAGAAAAACAACTAAATGAAGTGGAGATAGGCAACCTTCCAGAAAAAGAATTCAGAATAATCATAGTGAAGATGATCCAGGACCTCGGAAAAAGAATGGAGGCAAAGATCGAGAAGATGCAAGAAATGTTAAACAAACATCTAGAAGAATTAAAGAACAAACAAACAGAGATGAACAATAAAATAACTGAAATGAAAAATACACTAGAAGGAATCAATAGCAGAATAACTGAGGCAGAAGAACGGATAAGTGACCTGGAAGACAGAATGGTGGAATTCACTGCTGTGGAACAGACTAAAGAAAAAAGAATGAAAAGAAATGAAGACAGCCTAAGAGACCTCTGGGACAACATTAAACGCAACAACATTCGCATTATAGGGGTCCCAGAAGGAGAAGAGAGAGAGAAAGGGCCAGAGAAAATATTTGAAGAGATTATAGTCGAAAACTTCCCTAACATGGGAAAGGAAATAGCCACCCAAGTCCAGGAAGCGCAGAGAGTCCCATACGGGATAAACCCAAGGAGAAACACACCAAGACACATAGTAATCAAATTGGTAAAAATTAAAGACAAAGAAAAATTATTGAAAGCAGCAACGGAAAAATGACAAATAACAACAAGGGAACTCCCATAAGGTTAGCAGCTGATTTCTCAGCAGAAACTCTACAGACCAGAAGGGAGTGGCATGATATACTTAAAGTGATGAAAGGGAAGAACCTACAACCAAGATTACTCTAACCGGCAAGGATCTCATTCAGATTCGATGCAGAAATCAAAAGCTTTACAGACAAGCGAAAGTTAAGAGAATTCAGCACCACCAAACCAGCTCTACAACAAATGCTAAAGGAACTTCTCTAACTGGGAAACACAAGAGAAGAAAAGGACCTACAAAAACAAACCCAAAACAATTAAGAAAATGGTCATAGGAACATACATATCGATAATTACCTTAAACGTGAATGGATTAAATGCTCCAACCAAAAGACACAGACTTGCTGAATGGATACAAAGACAAGACCCATATATATGCTGTCTACAAGAGACCCACTTCAGAGCTAGAGACACATACAGACTGAAAGTGAGGGGATGGAAAAAGATATTCCATGCAAATGGAAATCAAAAGAAAGCTGGAGTAGCAATACTCATATCAGATAAAATAGACTTTAAAATAAAGAATGTTACAAGAGACAAGGAAGGACACTACATAATGATCAAGGGATCAATCCAAGAAGATATAACAATTATAAATATACATGCACCCAACATAGGAGCACCTCAATACATAAGGCAACTGCTAACAGCTATAAAAGAGGAAATCGACAGTAACACAATAATAGTGGGGAACTTTAACACCTCACTTACACCAATGGACAGATCATCCAAAATGAAAATAAATAAGGAAACAGAAGCTTTAAATGACACAATAGACCAGATAGATTTAATTGATATTTATAGGACATTCCATCCCAAAACAGCAGATTACACTTTCTTCTCAAGTGCACACAGAACATTCTCCAGGACAGATCACATCTTGGGTCACAAATCAAGCCTCAGTAAATTTAAGAAAATGGAAATCATATCAAGCATCTTTTCTGACCACAACACTATGAGATTAGAAATGAATTTCAGGGAAAAAAACGTAAAAAACACAAACACATGGAGGCTAAACAATACGTTATTAAATAACCAAGAGATCACTGAAGAAATCAAAGAGGAAATTAAAAAATACCTAGAGACAAATGACAATGAAAAAACGACGACCCAAATGCAGCAAAAGCAGTTCTAAGAGGGAAGTTTATAGCTATACAAGCCTACCTCAAGAAACAAGAAAAATCTCAAATAAACAATCTAACCTTACACCTAAAGGAACTAGAGAAAGAAGAACAAACAAAACCCAAAGTTAGCAGAAGGAAAGAAATCATAAAGATCAGAGCAGAAATAATTGAAATAGAAACAAAGAAAACAATAGCAAAGATCAATAAAAGTAAAAGCTGGTTCTTTGAGAAGATAAACAAAATTGATAAACCATTAGCCAGACTCATCAAGAAGAAGAGGGAGAGGACTCAAATCAATAAAATTGAAATGAAAAAGGAGAAGTTACAACAGACACTGCAGAAATACAAAGCATCCTAAGAGACTACTACAAGCAACTCTATGCCAATAAAATGGACAACCTGGAAGAAATGGACAAATTCTTAGAAAGGTATAACCTTCCAAGACTGAACCAGGAAGAAATAGAAAATATGAACAGACCAATCACAAGTAATGAAATTGAAACTGTGATTAAAAATCTTCCAACAAACAAAAGTCCAGGACCAGATGGCTTCACAGGTGAATTCTATCAAACATTTAGAGAAGAGCTAACACCCATCCTTCTCAAACGCTTCCAAAAAATTGCAGAGGAAGGAACACTTCCAAACTCATTCTATGAGGCCACCATCACCCTGATACCAAAACCAGACAAAGATACTACAAAAAAAGAAAATTACAGACCAATATCACTGATGAATACAGATGCAAAAATCCTCAACAAAATACTAGCAAACAGAATCCAACACCACATTAAAAGGATCATACACCACGATCAAGTGGGATTTATCCCAGGGATGCAAGGATTCTTCAATATATGCAAATCAATCAATGTGATACACCATATTAACAAATTGAAGAATAAAAACCATATGATCATCTCAGTAGAGGCAGAAAAAGCTTTTGACAAAATTCAACACCCATTTATGATCAAAACTCTCCAGGAAGTGGGCATAGAGGGAACCTACCTCAACATAATAAAGGCCATATACGACAAACCCACAGCAAACATCATTTTCAATGGTGAAAACCTGAAAGCATTTCCTCTAAGATCAGGAACAAGACAAGGATGTCCACTCTCACCACTATTATTCAATATAGTTTTGGAAGTCCTAGCCACGGCAATCAGAGAAGGAAAAGAAATAAAAGGAATAGAAATTGGAAAAGAAGAAGTAAAAGTGTCACTGTCTGCAGATGACATGATACTATACATAGAGAATCCTAAAGATGCCACCAGAAAACTACTAGAGCTAATCAATGAATTTGGTAAAGTTGCAGGATACAAAATGAATGCACAGAAATCTCTTGCATTCCTATACACTAATGATGAAAAAATCTGAAAGAGAAATTAAGGCAACACTCCCATTTACCACTGCAACATAAAGAATAAAATACCTAGGAATAAACCTACCTAGGGAGCCAAAAGACCTGTATGCAGAAACTATAAGACACTGATGAAAGAAATTAAAGATGATACCAACAGATGGAGAGAGATATACCATGTTCTTGGATTGGAAGAATCAATATTGTGAAAATGACTCTACTACCCAAAGCAATCTACAGATTCAATGCAATCCCTATCAAATTAAAAATAGCATTTTTTACAAGAACTAGAACAAAAAAATCTTAAAATTTGTATGGAGACACAAAAGACCCCAAATAGCCAAAGCAGTCTTGAGGGAAAAAAACGGAGCTGGAGGAATCAGACTCCTTGACTTCAACCTATACTACAAAGCTACAGTAATCAAGACAATATGGTATGTGCACAAAAACAGGAATATAGATCAATGGAACAAGATAGAAAGCCCAGAGATAAACCCACGAACCTATGGTCAACTAATCTGTGACAAAGGAGGCAAGGATATACAGTGAGAAAAGAGCCTCTTCAATAAGTGGTGCTGGGAAAACTGGACAGCTACATGGAAAAGAATGAAATTAGAACACTCCCTAACACCATACACAAAAATAAACTCAAAATGGATTACAGACCTAAATGTATGACTGGAGACTATAAAACTCTTAGAGGAAAACATAGGAAGAACACTCTTTGACATAAATCACAGCAAGATCTTTTTTGATCCACCTCCTAGAGAAATGGAAATAAAAACAAAAATAAACAAATGGGACCTAATGAAACTTCAAAGCTTTTGCACAGCAAAGGAAACCATAAACAAGACGAAAAGACAACCCTCAGAATGGGAGAAAATATTTGGAAACGAATCAACGGACAAAGGATTAATCTCCAAAATATATAAACAGCTCATGCAGCTCAATATTAAAAAAACAAACAACCCAATCCAAAAACGGGCAGAAGACCTAAGTAGACATTTCTCCAAAGAAGACATACAGATGGCCAAGAGGCACATGAAAAGCTGCTCAACATCACTAATTATTAGAGAAATGCAAATCAAAACTACAATGAGGTGTCACCTCACACCAGTTAGAATGGGCATCATCAGAAAATCTACAAACAACAAATGCTGGAGAGGGTGTGGAGAAAAGGGAACCCTCCTGCACTGTTGATGGGAATGTAAATTGATACAGCCACTATGGAGGTTCCTTAAAAAACTAAAAATATAATTACCATATGATCTATGAGCCATATGATCTATCCATATGAGCAATCCCACTACTGGGCATATACCCAGAGAAAACCATAATTCAAAAAGACACATGCACCCCAATGTTCATTGCAGCAGTATTTACAAGAGCCAGGTCATGGAAGCAACCTAATTGCCGATCGACAGACGAATGGATAAAGAAGATGTGGTACATGTATACAATGGAATATTACTCAGCCATAAAAAGGAACGAAATTGGGTCATTTGTTGAGACGTGGATAGATCTAGAGACTGTCATACAGAGTGAAGTAAGTCAGAAAGAGAAGAACAAATATCGTATATTAACGCATGTATGTGGAACCTAGAAAAATGGTACAGATGATCCAGGTTGCAGGGCAGAAGTTGAGACACAGATGTAGAGAACAAACGTATGGACACCAAGGGGGGAAAGCTGTGGGGGGCTGGGGGTGGTGGTGTGCTGAATTGGGCGATTGGGATTGACATGTATACACTGATGTGTATAAAATTGATGACTGAAAAAAAAAAAAAAACTGTTGACTGCTACTGCCATACTATCTTCCAATGTACACTTCTCCAACATCTTAGGGGATGCCTGTTTCCACATGCCGTCCCTAACACAGAGCATTATCTAATTTTTGCTCTTTGCCAATCTTATAGGAAAAAAAATGTGTTTCATAGTAATTTTAATTTGCCTTTTTTCTAACATGAGTAAAGTTGGGCATATTCTCATATATTTAAAAGCTATTTTCTTTTTCTTGCTGTGAACTCTCTGTTCATTTCCTTTGCCTATTTTTCTATTGGGTTGTTGGTATTTTTCCTGTTGATTTGTAGAAGTTCTTTATTTTTAAAATTATATGTATGCTTTTTATTAAAGTTATATGTGCAAATAATATAAAGGTCAAAATGTACTACAAGAGCTATCACAAGAAACAGTAGTTCCTGACCCACCCTGGCATCCCGACAATACTGAGGTCACAATTTCTCAATTCTTGTAGCACAGCAGGTCTATGGAACAGTTTTTTGGGGCAGAGAGGGGACGATCAGGCGATGCACACGACTCAGACACCAGGGATTATTCTGGGGTATCGACACTGACACAGGAAACATTAAATTTCCCCGTTTTGATGAGTTTCTCTGGGGAAGAGCATTTATCTTTATGTCTTGGGATAAGAGCCAGCTGCCCAAGTCTTTTGAGTGGGGTCAGCGGGCACAGCTGTCCGGTGCACACAGAATCCCTCTGTTTTCAGCCCTCTGCTCCACTCGCTGCCTCTAAGCCCAGGCTACTTGGGCTGAATGACTCCCACTTCTTTGCTGCTTCACTGGTGAATTTTCTACGCTTCAGGTCTTTGTGCCTTTTTGTCCACCCACTCCCTTCCTCATTCTATCTTCTAGAATTTGTTTAAATCTCTCATTATTTGGTTATACCCTCCTCTTGCCCTTTTATTTTATTGCTCTGGGTGTCTTTCCTGTTGAACATTTCTACTTTTATTAAGATTTCAGGAGGGACAAGAGTGGGTCTAACCTCCCACCCAGACAGAGAAAGCTGCTCGTACCTGAATTTTCATTTTCTCATCCATTTGTTTTCCTCTGCTCTTGAGTTCACTCTTCACCTCCTCTTTGAACACTTGTATCTTGTCCTTGAGCTCTTTTTAAAGACAGGTCCTATCATCTGTAATTTCTCTGAGACTGTAGAGAACTCCCTGTTTGTACTGTGGGTTTTCTTCCTTGCATAGGTTCCCTTGCAGGAGGTTTTCATCTGCCTCTTGCTTATGATCATCTCCTCCTTTGATTTCTCTGTTCAAAGATCTTAGCTATTTTTTTTCCCCCAAATCATGTTTGAATGAGACCCACTAAAGAATCAGTGAGGAAGGAAGGGCAGGGGAGGGTGGCGGTGCAGTACTGTCTGCGACATGCTCTCACCAAGTGGCTCTGTCCCCCGTCTTCCACAAAGATCCGTCTCCCCGAGTGTGGCTCACAGCAGATGTCCTTAAGTCCCAGGCTCCCTCTTCTGAGATCCTGCGATTGCTGCCTGCCCTCACTTCCTCCTCTATGTCACTTCTCCATTAGCTATCTCCCTGGACTGGGAGGCCGAACACCATGGGGTGTGGGGCTGGTCTCTCCTTCAATCCTCCTTCCCTACCGCTCTGCAGTGCCACCTGCCCCCAGGTCCAGCCATTCCTACTGGTGTCCTCATGCCTGGCCAAGGATCACGGGGATGATCTTGCGGGAATGTTCAGAGAACACTGCATCCTGCCCCAGACTGGTGGCCAGGGGAGCTCACAGCCTCCTGCTTCAGTCTGGTTCACATTTCTCACTGTCTGGAGATGGGCTGGCTGGTTTAGGGTTGGGGCTTTGAGTTTTGGTCAAATTTGAGTTTTAGTCAGACTTGAGGGGGATTAAAAGATCTTTCCTCTCATTAGTGGGAAGTCACTGTTTTCTAAAGTTGAGCTTCGTTATAATGGGCAGGAAGGAAAGGGTCATAATAATGAGCAAGAAGCTCTCACATTGTTAATAATGGTTTTCCTACCAGTTGATATCAGAATTTATTGATATTATGACTCATTTTAGATTTTTCCTCTCTGTTTCCTGGATTCTTTATATTTTTCTCGACTGAAATTAGGCAGTGTACCAATACTATTCTCTTCTTTTATCACACACACAGTACCCCCCTAGGAGTTAGGACACCCTCTGCCCAGTTACCTCAGGAATTGAGGGCAGTGGGGATTTATCAGCCTTGCAGATAAAGAAGGGTCCACTTGTTGAGAGCAACACGTTCACAGGCAGGGTGGAAATGTTCTTCATGACCAAGGGCTGGTAATCAGGTTCCAGGATAGTGTTAGGTTTCTGCAAAAAATAGAAAAGAGGAAACAAACCAACTTATGGTAAACACAGTAAGCCTTTAGCAACAAATGTCTGATATTCATTGTTAACAGCAGAATTAGCATTCTCTCTATTTATATCTATAGATGTATGGATTTATATTATATCTATCTGTCATGTATCTATCTATCAAGATATAGATAATATGTATCTATATATTACATACGTTCACTTCTCAGTAGTCCACCATACATTCCAAATGATTTATCTAAATCTCTACAAGGGATTAATATAGATGTAGATATAGGTATAGATATTTTCTATGTATCTATGTATCTGTGTATCTATTTCACTAGAAGAGATCCTACTTAAGCCAGAAGACAGATTAGATTTTCTTACTTTCTTGTTGCCTGGTTTTAAAAACCCTATATAAGCCATGCTTCTGGGTAGAACTGTTACTACAGAAGTTTCCACAGCATCATAAAACAAAGTTTAATAAATTAGTGATATCTTATGGAAGAACCCATGTATCATTACAATGAATAAAACATTTTTTCCTTACACAATATTCTGTTCATGCTGAAAATACCCAATTTGCAAATATACTTATCTTGCTATATTGACAAACGCTCATAACTATTTCCTGTAAATTTCCTGATAACACTGGGAGAGTTGATTTAGAAGCATCGTTCACTCTGTTAGATCAAATTTCATTTTTCAGCTGGAGAAAGCATCATAAATGGATCTTAAGCTGGAAGTTTCTGGTCAGACTGGATTTTTCTCATTCTGACATTGGGATCCACATTGTTCATTGTGTGCCTTGGAAAGGGGGTCCTTTAATATCAGTACGGAAACCTCAGTCTCTGGCCTCCAAAAAGAATCTCCCTCCCATTCCCTGGCTCTTCCAACAACTCTAGCCTATTTTCCCCAGGCCCCTTTGCTTTGATTTGCTTTTCTCCCTGTTCCAATTTCAGTTAAGTCCTCCTGATTCCATGTTTTGCTCTGCCGCTGCCTCTGCTTCTTTGTCCAGCATAGTCTTTCTTCCACTGTGGTTCCTGGAGCCACTGGCTCTGAGCGAGCTAGGGTGACCAGTGTCCATGGTGTCTTAGTCAGTTCAGGCTGCTATAACGAAGAGCACAGACTGAGTGGTTTAAACAACAGCCATTGACATCTCATAGTTCTGGAGGCTGGGAAGTCGAAGATCAAGGTGCCAGCACATCCAGTGCCTGGTGAGAGCCCACTTCTTGGTTTGTAGATAGTTGTCTTCTCACTGTGTCCTCACATGCCTGAGAGAAAGATCATCTCTCTTGTCTCTTCTTATAAGGGCACTAATCCCATTCATGAGGGCTCCACCTCCATGACCTTATCCCTTCCCAAAGCCCCCACTTACAACATGATCATATAAGGAATTAGGGCTTTGGTGTATGAATTTTGGGGGGACACAAACATTCAGTCCATAAAGTTGGCTTGAGCCACCTGCATCGGTTGTACCTCATTAGCCCCTTGTGCACTCCCAAAGTTCTTTCGGAGGTTTGGTCTGGCACTTACCATGAGAAGCTGCCACTGTCCCCCTCCCTCTAACATGGTAATATAGGTACTGGGTTCACCTTGCACTTGCAGATTTCATACTACAGTTTGGGGAGGGATGAAGCAGCACTTTCGACCTTCCCCCCAGGCTGCTGTGTCACTGCAGGTAGCTTTGAAGTGAAGAAGCCACACTCAGTTGGTTTTGGCAAGAGGCCATTTAGAGGTTAGTGATGAGAAAGAGTCGATGCACAGAGAACCCGTTCTATTTTAAAAATGACCCTTTCTCTCTGGCTTGTTTGTCTCGTCAAATATCAGGAGACAGGATTTGCTTCTGGACTTCATGAAGCAAACTGACTGCTAGTTTCATTTGACCTTTTCAATTCCACAGAGATGTGGTTTCATCTCTGTGGCTTATGAATGGTACAATAGTTATACAGCAGATCAAATCTGAGGAAACGGTTATAGAAAAATTCTTCCCATAGGCAGGCTTGGTATCATTAAAGTCTAAGGTACTAAATCAGATACACTGCCCTGAGCCAAAAACAAAGAGACAGAATGGATAATTGGGTGTACCAAGACAGGTCTCCTGCACACCCTGGGTAATGAAGTCGCATTTCTTCATTGTCCCTGATATGGAGTAAAATGTGAGCAGGAAATGAACAATGAAAAATACAGTAGTAGGACAGATTTCAAACTTGTGATATTTGGGAGGAAGGAGAGAAGGGCAAAAACAAATAGGGTGTAATGACTCAATTCATTTTTTAAATTCAACAAGTCACTGTCATATTCAAAATATTTGCTATTTATTTATTATGCTATTTATTATTCTAGTGATAAATTCAAACAATAGACATTTAAACAAGGATATGCTTTAAAAAAAAAACAAGGCTAAAGGATATAAACAGAAGAAAAGGAACACTACCCACACATTTTTATGAGTGTTTATGTACTTTGGAAAAAAAATCTAATAGGAAACTAAGCTGCATATTTATCATATACTGTAATGTCTTGCACGGAATAGCTATTCAATAAATCTTCACTGAATGTTCTCTGAATGGCTACATTTAGAGAGAATATGATGCAACCAAATTTGGCACAGCTGTTGCCAGTAAATATCTTTCCTGATTACTTAAAAAAGGAAGAATTTAAAACAGCAATGAAAGCTTAATAACTGTAGAAGGAGTTCTGGTAGTATTTTCATTTTATATGTCTCATGGAGATTGTCACAGTTAGTTTAGCATCCTGTAACTGAAACTTTTATCCTACTTCTTCAGTGTCTACATTCCCCACCAGTTTGTTAGGTTAGGGTTTTTGCTGTGTCTTTACTGTCTAATACACTGCAGGTGCTCAAAAATTATTTGTTGATTTGAATTGAACTTGTACATCTCACCTCCCGTACTAGCCTATAAGTTCCCTTATTCATCTCCTGGCAGAGCACCTTATCCAGATGTTTATTTAATATGAACAATATATATAGAATACACCAGAACAAATGGTCTTGAACATTCTCCTGCTAGCCTCCGTTAACAGGAGGAACCCTGGTTGGTTCCCCCATGACTGGTTAGGCACTGCCACACCCAGTCCTTTCATGTGGCAGCACAGATCACACCATGGGATCTTCCTTAATGCTTGGTCTTCCCAGTTGGTTGTGAAGTTCATCAGGGAGGGACTATTCTCACTGTTGTATCTCTACGACCCGACACAGTGCCTGGCGCATGGTAGGTGTTGATAAATACTCCACTCCGCAGCCCGCGTGACTGTTTCAATGAATACATCTGACCATGTCACTCCCTTCCCTGAAGCCCTCCAATGGTCACCCAAAACAAAACCCGAAGTTCACAACATGTGTCCCAGTCATGCCACACACACCTGGCCCCTGCCCACTTCTCTAGATGGACTTCATTGTCATTCTTGGCATAGTCTCTGTCTGAGGTGGCCCTTCAGGTTTTATGCTGACCAAGCTCTTTCGTGATTCAGGCCTTTTGCATGTGCTGTTCCCTACAATTCTCTCTCCCCCCCTTGTCACCAGACTGACTTCTATTTGTCCTTCCGGTCCCAACTTGAGGCATTTGCTCAAGGAAGCCATCTATGACCTCACATACAAATAAGGTCATGTCCCCTGATATATACTCTCACTACAAGTTATACCTCTTCTTCATAGCACTGTTTAGAATTATAATTTAAACAATTAAATTTTAATAGTTAGTTGACAGTTTGTAACCTCAACCAGTCTCTTAGCTGTGACTATGTTAGATTTTTAGCACCCACACAGCCCTTGACCCAGAGGAAATGTTCCACACATACCTGTCCTGAACAGTAAATAATTCTCTGCTGGAAACCTGCCTAGGACTAGGTCAAGTCCTGCTGTGATATCTCCCCTCCTCTTCACCACCCAGCCCACTGCCCTGAGCAGCAGTCATCCCCATCTCTCCCGTTCTGGGCCTCCCCCACTTACCACTCACCCTTAACGGTACATGAAGTTATAGACAGTTATGGGCATATACATCAAAGAATGTGAATCAAATAGTTTAAGTTGATTATTCCCAAGCAGTGTTAGGTGATCTACAAAATAGCTTAACTTGGGTCTCAGTTTCCTCCTGTGTATCATGGGAAAGAGAAGCTCCTGCACAGATTGCTGTGAGGGACAAATGGGAAAATGTATGTAATGAACATGGCTCAATGCCCAGCACGTACCAATCAATAGTGGTAGCTATTCTTACTGGTTACTGTAATTATCAACAATTCTTCTCCAACCATTTCTATACTGTGATGTTTATTTTACCCAGTTAGAGTAAAATGATGGACTGAAATGCATTTTCAGTGCACTGCAATACCCCTTCACTTTGGTCTTATACATCAGGAATGATGGAAGTAGAATTTCTATGGCAATTCACTTTTCAAAAGAATGTAGGTTTAGATTCAGAATTTTTAGTTGAATGTGTATTGGCCTCTGAAGCTTAAAAAACATTGGCTGGGTGTGGGTGTAACAGGATTCCCATTAATTTAGCTTCTGAAATGAAAGCGTGAACATGTGCACCCCTAGCTGGAGCGCCCGGCCCTCCCCAACACAGCCCCACTGACCTTCTCCAGTCGGTATACGAGCTGCTTGGTGGAGAGCTGGATGAATGGTGCCACGAACTCACAGATGATGTTCACCGTCATCACCAGGCTCTTCCCCTTTTGTGTCCCGATGATGGTGTGGCACACCAGCTTTTCTTTGACTATCTGCAGACAAGATATACCAGCGTTTGTGGAACCTCTATAGCTTGGAAGACCTAATTCTCAACAATCAGCAAAATGATTCTCAACTACCTGCCTGGGGACACCAGGGAGGAGCACATTCTTCTGAGCAGTGCATGTCAGGGATGGGTCTCTGTCACACAAAGTCTGATTGGTTAGATGTGTCCAGGATGGGTCCTGTGTCTACTGCTGACTGTCCCTGAGGACACAATCAATTTACATTCAGCTCATCCAGTATATATATGGAAGACTTATCAGGGCTGTTAGGGACTGGATACACAAAACAGTGATGGAAGAGGCAGATAAAAATTCTTCATGGGCTATCACTGTGCTGTACACCTGAAACTAACACGACATTGTAAATCAACTACAGTTGAAAAAAAAATTATTCATAGGCTTAGAATTCAATGGTAGTTACACAATGTCTTATCAAGGTAGTTGGAAGCTGGCTGGAAAAATTTTGCCTTTCACATTTGAATATTTAAAAATCGTGTATGGTAATTAACACTTCTTTGGACCCAAGAGCCTTAGATTTTTATAGAGTAGAAAGGACCCAAAGTGAATTTATAACATGAACAGCCTTTACTGAAGACTGCTCAGGTGTCAGATGTTAATGAATTCAAGTCTTCTCAATTATGTAGCAGAACTTGGAATACAGGGGAGCTTTTAGTAAAGCTACAACTGAATTTAGAACCCCAGCAGCTCAGATTTAATGCCTTTAAAATACAGTCAACTCTTGAGAACAACACTGTAAACATGCCTGCAACAGACTGTCAGTGTCTTGAGATGAGGGCCTGCATCCTATTCATCTTTGCATCCTTAGTGCCTAGCACGGTGTGTGTCATGTGGTACATACTCAGTGAAAGTTGGCTGAACCCCTCAGTAACAGAGAGAAAGAACATATTATACACTCCATAACGGGAAATAACCTTCTTTTTTAAACTGAGGATGTGTTTTTCCTGAAAATGTTCTGTGAAGAAACAACATAAGTGAAGCAAAGTGCCATCCGTGACCCTCGAGGAGCTAAGCAGGGAACCAGATTTCCCATCTCGTCTGCTGGGAGGCAATTTCTTACTGTTTCCTATTTTCATGAGGAGAAAGTTCAGCATCACATCCTAATTTGGTGACCCAGCAGGAGCTCAGGTAACCATCACTTCTCATTCACAAAGTCTGCCTTTGTGAAGAGGCTTGTAAGTGATTTCAGAAGTCTTTCTTTTAGGTTTTTAATGGTTTCCAGCCTCCATGAGGGAATAGGAATAAACAGACACATGGTTGGATCTGCCTAAATGTCTTAAGCAGAATGGTGATAATGTGAATAAGAGCAGAACATCAGAGTTGCTGAAGATAAATGCGGCTCTTTCATTGATACATAAAAGGATGATGATTATAAATGTGATGCTGTTGAGTCAAGCTGAGAGGGAAGGAACTAAGGATATCCCAATACCTGGATAGGAGAGGCAGCCGACAGTGTCTATAAAAACATTTTCTTAAAAATAAATATTAAGTGAATACTGCTAAGTATTAATCAGAGGCTTAGCTTTGGCTGAACACTGGATGTCCCTCTACCAGAGACTTGCTGGCTCTGTTGACTCTGGGGATGAGAACCTGCTTTAAACAGTATTTTAAGATTGGGTTCATGGTAGCTGTAGAAACAAACAGAAAACTCAGCAGAGCTGAACCTTGAATGCAATGGGTGCTGCCATGGTAACTCAGTGCTGTATGCAATCCTTGAGAAACCACAGCCTTTCTTCAGATAAATGTCAAGGGACTCTCCTAAGAAACAGAGCAAAGATTTATTTAGGAGAATAATAGCTTCTAAATGTGTGTCCTCTTACCCTGGGAGTGGCAGAATAGCCTTCAAGTATCACGTCAATCGTCTGGCCTGGGTACAGCTCCATCCTGATGGGGTGGAGTTGAAACACGGGGCTTTGAGGATCCCTGGGTGCCTGCGAGCACTGGGACTGGCTCTCAGCATGCCCCTTCTTAGCCAGTCTCTTCTTACCCAGCTTTTCTTGGGGACAGAAATCTTCATTCATCCAGAACAACTGTTGGACCCGACGTCCCTTGTTGGTCAACTTGAAGCGGTAATAATAGGTGTCCAGGCTGGAAAAGAGGAGGCAAGGATTGAGAGGATTCAACTTTGGGTTGTTCCGTTCAGCTCTACAGCCTTGGGATTTACTCCTCCGGAAGTATTTAAAAAGTGAGCAACAAAATAGACATTATTTTTTTTTTTTTACTGTAGGAAGGCTAAATGGTAATACTGCTAGGAACTACTAGGACAAGGTGACATCTACTCGTCGGGTCATTAGACTTGAGTTTGGTCCCTGAGTTGCCATCACCAGGAAAGGGGCCGTGGGGAAGTGGCCCCACCCATCCCCAGTTTTTCTCAGCAGGTTAAGCTGCCACATAACACACAGATACAGTTCATGTGAAAATCACTTCAATTTACGAGAAATGGTACTGAGAAGTGAAAGCAAAATAGCTACGGAAGGAGAAGTACATTTCAAATTGTGTTGAGTCAATTTCTAGTAACTAGTTAAATGTCTTGTGATGGACTCAATTTGAAGGGAACTTTAAAGAGAAACAACACATATCCTCTAAACCTAACCAAAGGTCAAGGGGACTATAATGCATCAGAACACCACCTGGATCGGTCATTTATCTCAGACTAATGTGCTTTAAAGATGCTACTACTCATGCATGCATGCATGCATTCATTCATCTATTCCGCAAATATCTACTAAAGACCTCTTTATTGTCTGTCTCTTCGCTAGACACTGAAATTTCTAAGATCTTGGAGGTAGTTCAAATGTGTTTTTGTTTGAGTTTTTTTTTTTTACTGATTTATAAGCTTACTTTATTTATTTTTTCACACACACACACACACACACACACTGTATTTTATTTTTACAAGAGATAAAATAGACTGACACCAAGCATTGTAAATTGATGACCACAACAAAAGCAACAATGATTGCAATTACCAAACACGAAACACACTCATACTATGTCATAATATTGACATTCAGTCCAGTAATCCTCCACTGTAACAGCTCCTTTACTTTGCAGTGAAAATTGATTTGTATATTCTTTGCCTCTGAGTCTTTGTGGGATTTTTTTTTTAATAATTCAAACAGAAAGTCACAAAAATTATAATCATCCTCATCAGTTCACTCAGTCCCATGTAATTAATTTTTTTTTATCTTGATCTTTTGTTAGCACTTTTATGAGTTCATCAGTTTTTCATTAGAGTTCTGAAAATGCTTATTCATTCAGTTCAGCAGTACAGTTACCAGAAACCTGTACTTGTCAGAGTCTTTTCCATGAATTCCTTGAAGATGAAACCTTTTTATAGGAACATTTTTGCAAAAGCATCAGAGTACACCCATAACTGTCTGTAAATGACAAAAGACTTAAAAATGACCACGGTTAAAGATTTGATGAAAGTTCATAATAATGCAATTGACAAGGAAATTTAGTTATTTCTGAGATATACATTTTAAAGTAATAACTAGAATTATGACTTATAACATTACACCAGAACATATAAGATTTTTAGAAATTTCATGTAATGTCTGAAACATATTAACATATTTCCATACAAATAACCCAATGAAAGTTTAGTATTAGTTGTTTTGTTTGTTATTTTATACTGCAGGTTCTTATTAGTCATCAATTTTATACACATCAGTGTATACATGTCAATCCCAATCGCCCAATTCAGCACACCACCATCCCCACCCCACTGCAGTTTTCCCCCCTTGGTGTCCATATGTCTGTTCTCTACATCTGTGTCTCGACTTCTGCCCTGCAAACCGGCTCATCTGTACCATTTTTCTAGGTTCCACTATAAGCTTACTTTAAAATATTCTTTTCAGGGAAAAAACTCATCTCAGGACTTTTAAAATTTTTTATTTTTTGGGGCTTTGAGTTTTCATCCCATCTGTCCCTCCTTTGGAAAGACACCATGTCTAATAAGCAAGTTGAACCTTGATAAATAATAAGGAGTGTTTGCCAGTTGTCAAGTATAACCATTATTAGCTAAATGTATGTCCAATGGGGCATGCTCATTGGAGTCTTAACTTTGTAGTTTGACTTCAGGGCTAAATGTAGGTTTTGGGGAAAATAATAAATAACATATACTATTTTATAAACTAGGCAGGGTCTCTGTCACTTATTCACAGTATATCTTTCAGTCATCATAGCACCCCAGTAATAATAAGCATATTGATTAATTTTATTGATGAAGAAACAGAAGCTCTGAAAATTTAAAGGAGTTGTCCAAAAATATGCCATCAGAAGAGGTGGCATACGGGTATTTCTTTAGATCCCTGTGCCCAAAAAATTGGCAAACTTTTTCTGTAAAGGACTGAATAATAAATATTTTAGACCTTTTGGGACATGTGGTCCATCACAACTACTCAACTCTCCACTGTAGTGTGAAAGAAGCTGTAGACAATATATGTACATGAATGGGCATGGCTGTCTTCCAATAACACTTTGTTTATAGAAACAGGCAATGGGCTGCAGTTTTCCCACCCCTGCTTTTGATGATTCTTCTGGAGATTGCTGGCATCAAGATTTTATATCAAAAAGAAGAACAGGGGCTTCCCTGGTGGCGCAGTGGTTGAGAATCTGCCTGCCAACGCAGGGCACACGGGTTCGAGCCCTGGTCTGGGAAGATCCCACATGCTGCGGAGCAACTAGGCCCATGAGCCACAATTACTGAGCCTGCGCGTCTGGAGCCTGTGCTCCGCAACAAGAGAGGCCGCGGCCGCGATACTGAGAGGCCCACGCACCACGATGAAGAGTGGCCACCGCTTGCCACAACTAGAAGAAAGCCCTCGCACAGAAACGAAGACCCAACACAGCCATAAATAAATAAATAGATAAATTAAAAAAAAAAAAAACAACTCCTGTCTTTAAAAAAAAAAAAAGAACAATAGGGTTTAGGCAGAGCAGAAATTGGCAGCTAAAAGCTACAGGTTGCTTTTATATTCGTAGGAAACTATCAGCTATCCCTCCAATTCTAGGCAAGTGTCAGAATATCCTTTGGGGCCATTTGGCACTATTTGTAGATTAAGGAGAACATGTAATTAAGTCTGGTTTGCAGTATATTGTTTTCTGTAATTATATTTGAATGCACTTAACAAATAAATTTGGAAACAGGAATGGTATGCAATGACAAAATGCCCTACCATATGGTCAATGGATAGGAGGAGAGGAGCATTTTTTTGTATCTAGTTGACACAAAAACTGTAATTGGATGCCTCTCTGAAAACATGTGCAATTAACGATCTCACTTGCCTATTACTTAATTCCTACTGGTTTATGGTATTTTCAATTAAGTGCCATATTTTGTAGATGGAGCAGAGGAAAGGAGGTATGGATGGGTTTGTGGGGAGGGTTCCTAACAGTATTTTGTCAGGTACATCTCTAAACACAGTGTGTCCATCTTGGTTTCAGGGCCTTAGACCAGAAGGCAGGAGCATCCCTTTGAGATCTGTTCACAGTAATGAAACAAACAGGCACCAATTCAGCTGGCTCCTGAGAGTCAACTAGTGACAATGCATGACTCTTCTGAGGAACCATAAACAAATCCTCACACATATCCTCCATGGTTAGTATTCAAACCCCATACATTTTTAGAGTCACATTTAGATCGTTCTGCTCAGAGATGTCTATACTGTACCACCTTTTATTTAAATATTTAGACTCTCTAGCTTTTCCTGAGTGATCAGGGGGAGCCAACTACAACCATCTCAGTTGTTGGTGCTACGGTGGGGAGGCAAGCAGAGAACATATACGAAAAAAAAATTACTGGCTTTGCAATACCTGATAAGATACATTTGCTATATATATATATATATATTTTAAAAATATTTATTTATTTATTTGGCTGCACCGGGTCTTTAGTTGCAGCACGTGGGATCTTCGTTGCCACATACGGGATCTTTAGTTGCGGCACATGGGTTCTTAGTTGCGGCATGCATGCGGGATCTAGTTTCCTGACCAGGGATCGAACCGGGGCCCCCTGCATTGCGAGCGTGGAGTCTTAACCGCTGGACCAGCAGGGAAGTCCCTGCAATATATTTTTACCTTCCTAGTTATACTCTACTTAGGTTATCACTAAGATCCATTTGTATTTTCTACATTCATGGAGAGGAATTAACAATATATTGGAATCAAAGAAGAGAAATCATGTTCAAGATTCTGAATTTGTCACAGAGAAGCCACTATAAGTTTTAGAGAAGAATATACTTCCTCTGAACCATCTCTTCTCTAATGTAGAGGGACACAGCTTGGAGAATGTAACCAAACTATGACTAGGAAATGTCTTCTCGTGGCCGATGAACCCATCTGGAGGGGGAAAAGTGAAGATAGGGAAGGGAGGGGGCTGAGAAGGCTAGTTCTGTTTACTTAAAAATAATTTTCCAAAGTAGGAGTGATGCTCAGCTTATAGAATATATGTGATATGTATAAAAATTGGTCCATGATATTTCCTTACCTAAAATGTGCTCCCAAATTGAGTTCTGGTGCAAAGGGCTTATCTGAAACAATGGTGGAGCCAATTCCTGAAGCCTGGACAGGTATCCGGTAGGTGTTGCTATTTTCAATGTCCAAAATGACTGTGTCTTTGAATGTGAGTATGTCGTTCAGGTTGGCAGTCAGTGTCAGTTCAACATCACTTTCTGGGGGAACTGTGCCTTCCTTGGGTTCAACCATCCAAAGGGACTTTTTGTGTGCCTGTAACACAAGACTACAAGTTAACAGTGAAGATATTCTTGGCTTTTCATTCTGCACATGTCAAAGCCCTCTATACTTCAAATGCCTGGCACTGCAGAACTCAACATCAGAGACAAACATTATTTTTTGAATCAAAGCAGCTGGGTGTTTGTTGGCTTTTCTTTTTTTTTTTTCTTCAAAAAGCAATATGATTCTGAAGAGCAAACCTACAATTCTACTTCTGAATGCTCTGTGAAGATTCTTTACATCTCTTTCTTAAGATGACAGCCCAGTTCTCTAACAAGCTTATACTAATTATCTGCTCTAATCTCCAAATTCTGAGATACCAACAGAAGGTACAACATCCTTCCCGGAATATGGAAGTTTTAAAAGAAATGTTTTTCAAATGCAAAGTTTCCATGATGTTATAGTAGGGATGAACAGCTTTCATTAATAAACACAATATAGGAAGTCATCTCGGTTTCTATTATTTCATAATAATCAATAGAATTTCATTTGCTAAAATTCCAAACTTACTTTGAAATGTGTGATAGGACTAAATTATAGAGTTGGAAGTGACTCCCACCAACCTGTTCCCTTTAACTGCTTAGATCCTCAGAGCTCACTCTTTCCTCCCTAAGGTCTTTGACCAAACAATACCTCTCAATGAAGCCTACTCTGACCATCACACTTTAAGTTGCAAGCCTTCCCCCCCGTACTCCTGATCCCCTTTACCCTGCTCTATATTTTCCCCTGAGCACTCACCATCTTCTAACATAGTGCATGATTGATTTATCATGCTTCTGTCTCTTTGCACTACAGTATAAGCTCTCCAAAGAAGGGATTTTTGTCTTTTTTGTTATTGTTGTTCACCGATACATCCCCAGTATCTATAACTATGCCTGGTACATAGTAGATGCTTAATAAATATTTGTTAAATGAATTCATGTATCTGCCTTTTAATCAAATCCTTCGATGTTAGAGATCTTATTTATCATCTAAGGTAACTTATCCCTGGTTTTAATAACTCAAACTATTTGATATGTCTTCCTTATATTAAATAGAGATACGTTTGTTTTTTTGTTTTTGACCTTCCAAACACTGGTATTTGGTCCACTCCCTTGGAGCTAAATAAAATAAATCAAACCTCCCTCTTTTGTTCAACAGCCCTTCAAATTCTACATCCAGCTTTAGAAGAAAACCTCATATGGCTCCAAAGTAAGTTGAAAATTTGGTTCAAGTGTCAAATAATAAAAAATGACTCATGCTATAAGCATCTTATTTAATTTAAGAATATAAATTCTGTTTCTTTGGTGGTAATCTATTTTCCCAGGCTGCTTCTAAGATTTTTCTCCTTGTACTTGATTGATTATAGTGCA
The DNA here is from genome assembly GCF_965194825.1 of Balaenoptera physalus. Taxonomy (NCBI): domain Eukaryota; kingdom Metazoa; phylum Chordata; class Mammalia; order Artiodactyla; family Balaenopteridae; genus Balaenoptera; species Balaenoptera physalus. The sequence continues at coordinate 54,354,293 of NC_138900.1, read as the reverse complement.
GGTTCACTACAATGTCTCTAGTTATGGGTTTATTTTTATATCCTGTTTGGAATTTGCTACACTTCCAGAATCTGTGGTTTGATATCTTTATTTCTGAAAAATTCTCAGCCATTATGTTTTTAGATATTGTTTGTGCCTCATTCCTTCTCCTTTCCTTGTATTACTCCATTACACATGGGTATGACTTTCCTAGTGTGTCCTCTCTGTCTCAGCCTTCATCTGCATTTTCCATTCTTTCTCTCCCTGTGGTTCATTTTGGATGACTTCCTCTGAGCTATCTTCTAGTTCATTATTCTTTCTTCAGCTGTGTGTAATTCACTGTTAAACAGATTTATTATGTTATTAATTTCAGTGTTTTTTTGTGTTTTTGAATTCAGGTTTTATTATTTACTTTTCTTTTTATACATTTTTCAGCCTTTTGAGATTTTTAAAAATTCTGATTATGACATTCAACTTATTAGCTACTTTTTCTAGTCCTTCCTAGTTAACTGTAAATTTGATAAGCAAATTGTTCTTAGGATTTTTCAATACATGTAGCAAATACACGTTCAGTGGTTCTGAGGTCCAGGTGTTGTGGGAGACACAAAAATGTCCAAAGCACCATTCCTGCCCCCAAGAAGCTGATAGTAATGACATTCAGAGAGACCACCATGTAAACAAAAAAAATTCAAGTCAGAAGGAGGCTGGGGTGAAAGTGCCTCAGGGAAATCTAAAGAACAAGGTGGATTTCCGGAGCAGAAGGTATTGAAATTCTTTGACTGTACAACAAATTTCCAGACACGTTTTCTTTTCTGTCTAAACGTGAAATTGAGCATAATTATCAGGTAGTGTGATCCCTAACTATATATATATTTTTTTTAGTTAGTTAGTTAGTTAATTAATTAATTGGCTGCATTGGGTCTTTGCTGCCGTGCGCGGGCTTTCTCTAGTTGCGGTGAGCGGGGGCTACTCTTCGTTGCGGTACGCGGGCTTCTTATTGCAGTGGCTTCTCTTGTTGCAGAGCATGGGCTCTAGGAGCCTGGGCTTCAGTAGTTGCAGCACGTGGGCACAGTAGTTGTGGCTCACGGGCTCTAGAGCACAGGCTCAGAAGTTGTGGCACACGGGCTTAGTTGCTCCACAGCATGTGGGATCTTCCCGGACCAGGGCTTGAACCCGTGTCCCCTGCATTGGCAGACGGATTCTTAGCCACTGCGCCACCAGGGAAGTCCCCCTAACTATATTATACTATTGCTTAATAAAATTCAAATTTATTCTACTCTAATTTTATATATAAACAATTATCTCAAAATTAACACAAAGCACCATATCCCTATTTTGATTGCTGTATCATTTAAATCATTTCTAACAGTCCTGTTTTGAGGAAGAAATTACTCAGAAATATTTACATGGATAAATATTCATAGAAAATATTTATTGATGACTAACAATACACTGGGAAAAGGCTGAAAAAAGAAGAGATATAGAGATCATTTCGAAACTTCCAGGATAATAATGGAGAGGCAAAGCCAAACTCTCCACTTCACTGAAGAAGAGTTTGATCACTCCCTCGTGAATCTTTCTTGGCTCCCCGTACTCTTCTGAGTAGGGAAGGTCAGAATAAGCCCTCTAAAGAAAAGCACATAGAAGAAAACAACAACTTAAAAACAAATGTAAAATATACTCTATGGGCTGGATTTGAGAGGGCACTCCAGTCCAGAATTATCCTGCCTCTATTTAGTTTCTATGGTGTATTTCTCCTAGCAAATGTAAAAACATATGTAGCTCTATGAGGGCTTAGGTACAATGTAAAGCTGTGGATCAGAAACTTCCTGACAAGCATAGATTGGGTTTGGAAAAGAGTTGCACTGCTTGATGATGGTTGTAAATAAGAAGAATGTATGTTGCAATTTGCAGACAAGAGTTAGAAATTTCAGCCAGGCAGAATCTCACAGGATGGCAGTGCTTTGGAATGTCACCAAAATCCAGGTCTGGCCCCAAAGCAGATTCAGAGACTGGATTTGTTCAGTGGGCCCTGAATGGTCACTCTCTTGGGGACAGGCTCACAGGCACTTAAATAAGGAGAATCTAAGATTTAAACTCAAATGCCAATTTCCCAATTAACAACTGAGGAAACTTCTATTCCATAGACCACAATGCTAATTATATTGCCTCCTGGTTTGAAAGTCTGCATGGGAACTAATAAATACATTGCATTTTAAAATTCAAATAAATTAAATGAAGCACAGAAGACCAGTTCTCAAGATTATAAATTGTTTATAAAGAGGATGTAGATGAATGATGATTTGGAAATTTTATTTTAATTTTGCTATTAATGGAAATTATAGGTTTAACTCTAAGTCCAGAGGCCTGTTATTATTCATAACCTTTTAATATGGGCCATCTCTAGAGACACAGATATAAAAGAAAACAATTAAACATTAAATACCACACTAGTTTAAACTAGGGCTGAGATAAGATATTTGTATGAGAATTATCTCTATTGGGAGGACACTTGCCAAAAGAAATGTTGATGCTTGTATGACTCAAATTGTTTTTCCAAAATTTCTCTCTAACTTTTCTACTCACAGTAAATTAGCCCTAGTGGAGTACTAAAATATTAAGAAAACAGTAAGCAAAGTCTATCTTTCCAGAACATTAACCTGTATTTGTATGTAATTTTATCTTAAAATATTAGTAACAAAAAGATAATAATCCTCATAAATTCAATTTTGGGGACTATAGATCAATTATTACTGGCAAGAGAAACTACAAGATTGAATGTCACTGTATTTTGCTCATGTTTAGGTTCAAAGAAATAACTTCTTTGCATCTTAATTTATCCACTTTTCAAAAACAGTCTGTGATAGCCCAGTCACAACAATGTAGAGTTCTTCTGGCATGCACTTCAAAACTCTTGTATGTGTAACTGATTCACTTTGCTGTATAGCAGAAACTAACGCAACATTGTAAATCAACTATATTCCAATAAAAATTTTTAAAAAATAGATAACTAACAAGGACCTACTGTATAGCACAGGGAACTATACTCAACATTATGTAATAACGTATAAGGGAAAAGAACCTGACAAAGAATAAATATTTATATATATATGTGTATATATATATATATATATATATATATATATACACATATATATATAACTGAATCGCTGTGCTGTATACCTGAAACTTACATGATACTGTAAATCAACTATACTTTAATAAAAAAAAATTAGAAACAAAAAACAAAACTCATAGCCTCGACCCATTTCCCAGTTCCAAAGCCGCTGTCACATTTGTAGGCATCTGTTACAGCAGTACCCACTCTCAGCACCAATATCTGTCTTAATCAGCTGGGACTGCTATAACAAAGTACCGTAGACTGACTGGGTGGCTTATAAACTACAGAAATTTGTTTCTCACAATTCCAGAGGCTCTAAGTCTGAGATCAGAGTGCCAGCATGGTTGAGTTCTGCTGAGAGCCCTCTTTCAGAATGAAGACTGTTGCCTTTTCCTTGTATCCTCACATGGAAGAGAGCAGAGCAGAGGAAGCAAGCCATCTTCTGACCCTTAGTAGGGCACTAACCCCATCATGAGGACTCTACCCTTGTGACCTCATCTAATCCTAATTACCTCCCAAAGGCCTCACCTCCTAACACCATCACATTGGAGGGCAGGGTTTCAGCATATGAATTTTGGAGGAATACAAACATTCAGTTCCTGACATTCTGTCCCAGGCCCCCCAAATTCATGCCCTTCGCATTTGCAAAATGATATCCATTTCATCTAAACAGCTCCCAAAGCACATAACTTGTTTGGTTTCACAGGTTCACAGCTAGAGAGGAATTTTACCTCAGGATGAATGTACCTTGAGTCTCACTCATACCTGATTTAATTGATATTTAGATGAGACTCTAGACTTTAGAGTTGATACTGGAATAAGTTAAGACTGTTGGGACTGTTGGGATGGAATGAATGTATTTTGCATGTGAGAAGGATATCAATTTGGAGGGCCCAGGATGGAATGTTATGAACTGAATGTTTGTGTTCCTCCCAAATTAATGTTGAAACCCTATCCTCATTGTGATGGTACCAGGAGGTGAGGCCTCTGGGAGGTAATGAGGGTTAGGTGAGGTCATGAGGTGGAGCCCTCATGAACCGGATTAATATCCTTGTTAAGAGTCATGAAAGACTCACTTCCTCTGCTCTGCTCTCTGTCATGTGAAGATACAGTGAGAAGTTATCAGTCTTCAGCCTGATCCAGCCTAGTGGTACTTTGTTATAGCAGCCTGAACTAAGACACAGTCCCAAAGTGAAAATACTAATATCCTCTAACATATTAACCATAGAAAATAACACAAAAGTGAGTTCTAAAGAGCTATAAATGCAAATACAATTTCCTATAGATATTTTTAAGTGAGTCATTATAGCATCATTTCATTGGAGTTTTTATTACAGTAAATAGCCATCTCTGACATATCATTTCCAGTCTGACCTACATAATCAAAGTAATACATGGAAATAGATTTCCCATGCTTGAGTAACTAGCCCTTCTCCTTACTTAGAACTATTTGTCTTACTTTCAGTTTTTTTTATTCTAGGCTTTTATTTTATTTTGTCAAAGATTGCTCTCTTTAATGAAAAAATCAGTAAGATAATAAAGCTGGTTCCAAGGAGAATACAGAGACTGGTTTATATAGCCAGTGAAAGAAAAAAAATGCTGAAATACAATTGCTAAGTTAGATACTTGTTTAATTTCCTATAGAACAATAAAAACACAACATTTGATGTAATCTTTTGCATTTCTAGAAGTCTTTTAGAATTTAAATTTTAATGTCCTGATTGACTTTGAAAGACATACAGTAATCTTTTTAGGCTATTATTTTAGATAAAGTAATGCCAGCTGCTATAATGGAAAGATCCCTGATACTCAATGGCTTAATAAAACAGAAGCTTATTTCTGGCTCACATGCATTCCAGTTGGTGGCAGGAGTGAGGATGGGCTTCTGTTCCATTCAGGAATTCAAGGGCCCCAGCTAAACAGATACCGACATGTTTATTAATTCATGGCTTCTAAGCCAGTCTGGACATTGACATCTGCCTGGCCAATAAAAGAATGGAGGGTCACATGCCAAGATTTTATGCACAAGCCTGGAAGTGGCACACATCACTTCCGCTCACTTCCACTGGCCAGAGCTCAGTCACGAAGCCACACCTAACTCCAAACATTCTGGGAGGCTGGGAAATGTCATCTGCTATGGCCCAAGAGTAAAGGAGGACAGGCGTGGTGAACTGCTAGCTACTCTCTGCTATAGCTACCTTGTTGGTTCAGTATACTGTCACATCCTTAGGTCTTCCCCCAACTCGGATTTTGGAAGGTGAAGAGTTCACTCTATCAGAACAAGAAGTAGGAGTATAATTTGGTATTTCAACTTCTATGGGAATTGCAGGCCTGGAGTTCATATCTATCTGCTCTTAGGACAAATGGAGGGGCAGCTAGAAGATAAAATAAAAATGTTCTAGGCAGGATCATCTCATTCTGTTGGCCCTTCTTCCCAAATATATGGCCTTTGAACACTCTACATAGTTTTACGCATTTATGAGGCTCAGCTTACAATCAAAACATAAATCAATGCCATTTTTGTCCTTCTTTTATCAAAAAACAAATGCCTTTCAAAAGAGGGTATTGCCAATGTCAGCTTTCCTGTTCTAACCATTTATTTTCCTCGTCTAGCCAGTAGCACAGGTCAACCCTCTGTCTACAATAAAGAGAGGGTGTCACCAGCCTAAGTGCTATTTCAAGTCAGGGGACATTAGTTTTCGATGGATGGGTACCATTTCTATTCTGATTCCTGCTGACACGGGTTGGCTGTTCTGGAAAGAAGAGCTGAAATTGCTCTCCAGGGCTGAAGTGGTAAGTTTTCTTTCTGATGAAGCTTATTAATCAATGTTTGGCATAAAACCAGGCAGCAAAGTACATCCTAGAATCCAAGAACAAGGCACATTAAAATGCCAGCTGCTGGGACTTCCCTGGTGGTCCAGTGGCTAAGACTCCACACTCCCAATGCAGGGGGCCCGGGTTCGCTCTCTGGTCATGGAACTAGATCCCACATGCCGCAACTAAGAGTTCGTATGCCGCAACTAAAGATCCCACATGCCACAACTACAAGATCCCACACGCGGCAGCTAAAGATCTTGCATGCTGCAACTAAAAAAAAAAAAAAAAAAAGATCCCACACGCGGCAACGAAGATCCCATATGCTGCAACTAAGACCCGGTGCAGCCAAATAAATATATATTTTAAAAAATAATAATAAAAAAATAAAATAAAGTGCCAGCTGCTAAGGTACTGGACTATCCTTACCAAAAGTCAGGCTCTAAACCACTCTCACCTTGTGTCTCTTTGGTATTTGGCTTTTAGGGGTGTCCCTTGTTTTTAGGGAGGACTTGGCCTATGTGACATTTTATGTTATTAGATGGCAAATTTGACTAAAGGAGGGATGGATGAATGATAATCATAGCTATGGAGGACATCTGGTAACCCTTTCAAAATAACAATACAGCAAGACAACGACTGATAGGTTAGGAAGGAAAGCTCTAAAGGAAAAGAGACACTGTAGTTTGAGTCCCAGATCTGCCACATTCCAGCTGTTGGACATCGGGCATGTCACTTAACCGTGTCCAGCCTCAGCTTTCCCACCTGCAGCTCATGATACTGACTGCACCTTCCACATAGAGTTGATGGTTAAATGAGGTGATGCATATAAAACTCAGAATAGTGTCTGGCACACAGTAAGTCTCCATAAAGGACAGCTATTGTCATCATTTTACCAAGAGCTGAAATGTCCCACATGACACAATTTATGGGCTCAATAGTATTTGTCCCTGAAATATATTACAAAACTGAGACAGTAAGGATGGATGCTAAGAAAGTATTTAACATACAATACTCTTGCCAGAAGAGAAGCATCTCATAAGGGTTTACAGTACGCAGAAGTATAAGATGGCTACTCCTACTCCATCTCCCGGTGTCCAGTTATCTTCTCCTAGTTATTAAATCAAACACTAGTCTAGGCGCTGCTGTGAGGGGATTTTGCAGATGGAGAGATTACCCTAGTGTTCCTGACTTATGCCGGAAGACATAGCCCTTAGAAGGGATCGGGCTCTTCCTAATGAGGAGATTCCAAGCATGTGAGGGACTATGGAAGGGGTACATGGTGGGGAACTGTGGGGGGCTTGACAGCTGACAGCAGCCCCTGGCCTACAGCTAGCAAGAACATGGGGCCTCAGTTATTCAACTGAGAAAAAACAAACTTCGCCAAACCTGAGGGGGCCTAGAAAAGGATCTTTCCCTAGCCAAGCCTCCGGAAGGGAATGCAGCTCAGCCAGCATCTCAGTCTCAGCCTTCTGAGATCCTAAAGGCAGGATCCAGCCAAGTCATGTCTGGACTTCTGACCCATGGAAACTGAGGTAATACATTTGTATTGTATTAAGCCACTAAGTTTGTAGTAATTGTTTATATAGCAATATAAAACTAATACAGGGTTCCAAAGATGAAAAACATTAGCTTTCCTAAGCCTTCTACCAAAATTTCAGCAACAGCTGCCTCTGTTTTTTCTATGAATTGGGGCTAGAATGCCTGAGTCATTCCAGTAGCCCATGAACAACACATACAGGAGGTTGGTATGTATATGTGCATATGACTGCGCAAAGGATGGAAAAATTGTGATCTTTTGCAATTCAGAATTCCATGTCCACTGGTGATGAGTGTTCAACCCTCCTCCTTAGATATGAGGGTACACATATCTAAGGCTAACATTTGCTTTTTATTTGACAATAGGGCATTAGCACACTTCTTAGGCAGTGCTCAGGTCCCAAGGTAAAACAGTCAGAGCTTTTATAAATTACCCTATCATGTACTTAATATTTGCCATAAAAGACAAAAGTGTTTGCACATGTCGTTTCAACAGTAAACGAGAGCGAATACACTCAGGCAGACCTCCTACCCTGCAGTGTTAATGACTATGAAGCTTGAAGAAAACAGCACTGTGCACTCTTCTCTAAAATGACTCGCTTGCCAGTTGAAATCTGCAGGAATTTCCTTCCATGGAATGAGAGGACACAAATAACAACAGGGACCAAGGTGCAGAGTGAGGGATTTCTTTGGATTTATACTATTATCTCAGCAGATGATCAATTCTTTGGGGAACAAGAACAATGAACATCACTCAGGCCTTTCTCTTTTTTGTCCCCTAAATATCTGTATCTGTAGTCATATGGTTCTCTGTCCTGAAGTGAGTCACTTTGCTGCTTAAAATAATTAACTGAACGTTAGGAGATGAAGTACAAAAGAAATGATGCTGGAGCTTTATAAAAGAAGCAGAGAGGGTCATGATTAAAAGAGGGGGCCTTAAGGTCACATGGAGGCCTGTCGGTCAACTGTGGACTCTGCCCATCTGTAGCCAGGGAGCTTTGTATTAATTTTTAAAATCTAGGTTTCAGTTTTCTCATCTGTTAAATGTACTACTTGAAGATGAAATAAAATGGGTGCCAAGCACCTAGTACTTTGTCTATCACAAAGTAAATACTCAATAATTGGTGGTTATTATTAACGTTATCATTCAAAATTCACGTCCAGTTCTCCTTCCTGCTTGCACCCTCCCCAGTCTAGTTGACAGGAATCTCTTTCACAGGCCTGATCCTATGCCTCTCTTGCTGGAGATTCTGGATGGCTCTCCAATGTCTGGACCAGTGGTGCTGAATTTTTTTCCCCTTTGAGAAAGCTATGGAACCCCTCCATAGAAAAAGTAAACACACACACACACACCCCACACATATCCCAAACTTTACATATAATTTCCAGGGTTCATGGACCCCCAAACATGGTGGGTGTTTGTCATCTTTTCTGTTTGAAACAAAGGCAGCCTGCAATCAAGACTGGTACACCAGATAAGAACCTATGGTCTGGAGGATTTGTTCCAAATCCTTCCTTAGAGGGCCCCAATGCACTTTTCCAGGCTTACTTCCCAGGCACTGTCAATTTCCAACACACACCCTCGGTTTCAGCCACACCAGATCTTCCCGAGTGTGCTGTACATCACCACTGCATTTACCTATGCTGTTCTCTGGAAACGTACACCCCATTTCCCTGTCCTTCTCCTCCTTATGCCTCAAGTCTCCACTCAAATGTGCCTACCTATGAACATTTTTAATTTTATGGAAGAATTAGCCACTTTCTCCTCTGTGCTTATATATAACATAGCACACTGTAATACTGTGTTGCTTTTGTATCCATTTCTTTTTTTGAAATTGTAAACTCTTTGAAGAAAGAGATCATTCTTATGATTTTATGAAGAAAGATCATTTTTATGTCTCTCCCTTCAGCTAGCACAGTTAGTCCCAGGCATGAGGAAGATGCTCAAAAATATTTATTTATTGGTCAATAAATATATGAAAAATGTTCAGCATCACCAGTAAGCCAAAGAAACACAAACTTAACTAATGATACAACACTTTTTTTCATCTGCCAGTTTTGTAAAACAAACGAAATGTTAGCAAGGGTCTCGGAGAGGGTGACATTCTTTAACACTGATGGGGGTAGGGTGGGTAGGATATAAACTGGTACAAACTTTCTGAGAGATAATATCAAAAGATGTATCAAGACTCTTAGTTATGTTCATGCCATTTCACCCAGCAATTGCATTTCTAGGTATTTAGTCTAAGGAAACAGTTAAAGATGGGAGCAGCAATTAAGATGTGAGCATTGTTTACAGTGGTGAAAAACTGGAAACCACCTATCAGCAGGGGATTAGTTAGTTAAACAACTGTGGTGGAGCCAAATGAGGCAATAAAGTCAGTCACTGAAAATGATCTGAACAGGGGTACTCCTTAATAATTCATATCAAAACTGACTATACTACATTGTTGAATGAAAATAGCTGGTAACGAAATAGTATTATTTGATGGTGGGGGGTAGGAATACACAGTCAGACACACAAACACAGTAAAGTTTTGGAAGATGTACACCAAAGATTTTATAGTGGTCATCTGCAGGGTGGCATAGAGTGATTTTTTTCTCTATCCTTATAGAATAAACAGAAGTTAAGGAAATGTTACTTGTGTAACAAGAACACACACATATATTTCTTGAATAAATAACTCATTCTAAAAGGATATGATCACTCTTCTCTTTAGAGAGCATTTAATTTTAACTCTGTTTGCTCTCTTGCTTCAGATTCATTCCCAGTTTCTTTCTTTCTTAGAAGCTTTTTCTTTAAAAATAAATAATACATGTCACAGTGTTAAATTCAAATGGATTCAAGGGTAATGAGTCTCTCTCTCTCTCATGCCTGTGCATGATCACTAGTTACCATCCCCAGAGGCAGCCACTGTTTGCTGTTTTCTGCCTGGCTTTTCAGAGAAACTTTATAAGTAAAATTAGACATATATGTATTTATATTATTGCATATATACTTTTCTTGCATAAATGGTAGCATACTTATACACTCTGTCCTGAAGCATGATTTAAATTTTTAAATTTTATTTGTATGAAATGTATACCCATACACAATTTCCAAAGTTAAATGGTTCTAGAAAAGTTATATTGTGAGAATTTGGTAAAGTTGCAAGATATAAAATTAATACACAGAAATCTCTTGCATTCCTATACACTAACAATGAAAGATCAGAAAGAGAAATTAAGGCAACAATCCCATTTACCACGGCAACAGAAAGAATAAAATACCTAGGAATAAACCTACCTAAGGAGGGAAAAGACCTGTACTCAGAAAACTATAAGATACTGATGAAAGAAATCAAAGACAACACAAACAGATGGAGAGATATACCATGTTCTTGGATCAGAAGAATCAATATTGTGAAAATGACTATACTACCCAAAGCAATCTACAGATTCAATGCAATCCCTATCAAATTAAAAATGGCATTTTCCACAGAATTAGAACAACAAGTTTTACAATTTGTATGGAAACACAAGAGACCCTGAATAGCCAAAGCAATCTTGAGAAAGAAAAACGGAGCTGGAGGAATCAGGCTACCAGACTTCAGACTATACTACAAAGCTACAGTAATCAAGACAGTATGGCACTGGCACAAAAACAGAAATATAGATCAATGGAACAGGATAGAAAGCCCAGAGGTAAACCCACACACCTATGGTCACCTAATCTATGACAAAGGAGGCAAGAATATACAATGGAGAAAAGACAGCCTCTCCGATAAGTGGTGCTGGGGAAACTGGACAGCTACATGTAAAAGAATGAAATTAGAACACTCCCTAACACCATACACAAAAATAAACTCAAAACAGATCAAAGACCTAAATGTAAGGCTGGACACTATAAAACTGTTAGAGGAGAACATGGGCAGAACACCCTTTGACATAAATCACAGAAAGTTCTTTTTTGACTCACCTCCTAGAGTAATGAAAATAAAAAACAAAAATAAACAAATGGGATCTAATTAAACTTAAAAGTTTCATGCAGCAAAGGAAACCATAAACAAAACAAAAAGACAACCCTCAGAATGTGAGAAAATACTTCAAATGAAGCAACCAACAAAGGATTAATCTCCAAAGTATACAAGCAGCTCATGCAGCTCAATATCAAAAAAACAAACAACCCAACCCCAAAATGGGCAGAAAACCTAAATAGACATTTCTCCAAAGAAGATATACTGGTTGCCAACAAACACATGAAAGAATGCTCAACATCATTAATCATTAGAGAAATGCAAATCAAAACTACAATGAGGTATCATCTCACACCAGTCAGAATGGCCATCATCAAAAAATCTACAAACAATAAATGCTGGAGAGGAGGTGGAGAAAAGGGAACCCTCTCGCACTGTTGGTGGGAATGTAAATTGATACAGCCACTATGGAGAACAGTATGGAGGTTCCTTAAAAAACTAAAAATAGAACTAGCATATGACCCAGCTCTCCCACTACTGGGCATATACCCTGAGAAAACCATAATTCAAAAAGAGTCATGTACCACAACGTTCATTGCAGCACTATTTACAATGGCCAGGACATGGAAGCAACCTAAGTGTCCATCGACAGATGAATGGATAAAGAAGATGTGGCACATATATACAATGGAATATTACTCAGCCATAAAAAGAAACGAAATTGAGTTATTTGTAGTGAGGTGGATGGATCTAGAGTCTGTCATACAGAGTGAAGTAAGTCAGAAAAACAAATACTGTATGCTAACACATATATATGGAATCTAAAAAAAAAAAAATGGTTCTGACGAACCTAGGGGCAGGACAGGAATAAAGACGCAGACATAGAGAATGGACTTGAGGACATGGGGAGGGGGGAAGGGTAAGCTGGGACGAAGTGAGAGTGTAGCACTGACATATATACACTACCAAATGTGAAATAGCTAGCTAGTGGGAAGCAGCTGTGTCAAACAGGGAGATCAGCTAGGTGCTATGTCCCCACCTAGAGGGGTGGGATAGGGAGGGTGGGAGGGAGACGCAAGAGGGAGGGGATATGGGGATATATGTATACATATAGCTGATTCACTTTGTTACACAGCAGAAACTAACACAACATCGTAAAGCAATTATATTCCAACAAAGATGTTAGAAAAAAAAACAAATAACCCAGTTAAAAAAATGGGCGGAAGAACTAAATAGACATTTCTCCAAAGAAGACATACAGATGGCCAAAACAAACACACGAAAAGATGCTCAACATCACAAATTATTAGAGAAATGCAAATCAAAACTACAGTGAGGTATCACCTCACACCGGTCAGAATGGCCATCATCAAAAAATCTACAAACAATAAATGCTGGAGAGGGTGTGGAGAAAAGGAAACCCTCCTACACTGCTGATGGGAATGTAAATTGGTACAGCCACTATGCAGAACAGTGTGGAGGTTCTTTTAAAAACTAACACAGAGCTACCATATGACCTAACAATCCCACTCCTAGGCATATATCCAGAGAAAACCATAATTCAAAAGGATGCATGCACCCTGATGTTCATTGCAGCACTCTTTACAATAGCCAGGACATGGAAGCAACCTAAGTGTCCATCAACAGAGTAATGGATAAAGAAGATGTGGTACATATATACAATTGAATATTACTCAGCCATAAAAAGGAACGAAATAGTGCCATTTGCAGAGACATGGATGGACCTAGAGATTGTCATACAGAGTGAAGTAAGTTAGAGAGAAAACCAAATATCATATAAAATCGCTTATATGTGGAATCTAGAAAAATGATACAGAGGAACTTACTGGCAAAACAGAAATAGAGTCACAGATGTAGGGAACAAACTTATGGTTACCAAGGGGGGGAAGAGGGGGTGGGATGAATTGGGAGATTGGGATTGACATATATACACTATTACGTTAAAAATAGAAAACTAATGAGAACCTACTGTGTAGCACAGGGAACTCTACTCCACGATCTGTGGTGACCTAAACGGGAAGGAAATCTCAAAAAGAGTGGATATATGCATATGTATAACTGATTCACTTTGCTGTACAGCAGAAACTAACACAACATCGTAAAGCAATTATACTCCAATAAAAATTAATTAAAAAATATTTTTAAGAAGGTATACTGTGAAAAACACTTGTCTCTTGAACCCAGTCTCCCACCCTTCTCATTCTCATTGTTGCACATTAATGAGGGCAACCCCTTTAATTTTTAGCATTTTCTTTTGGTGTTTACCTTCATATCTGTAAGTAATCTACTGCTATTTCTTAATTTTTCAGTTTGAGCCTTATCCATTTGCTTCTATGGAAGATAATGATAGCTTTTTTCCTCTCCCTCTCTCTGTGCATTTCTTTTACCAACTCTTCTACATTTTCATTTTGGGTAGTTTCATCTGACGGTTCACTTCCACAGTTTTCATCTGTACGTAATACGCAGTTAAACCCATCTATTGAGTTCCTAATTGCAATTGTATTTTTTAGGTCTTCAATTCCCATTTGTTCTCTTTTATACTTTCTAGATCTCTACCAAAATTTTAAATCTTGCCTTTTATTTCCTTCAGTATATTAAGCATATTGTAGTTTTATATTAATTTGTCTCCTGTATGCCTGGTAATTTTAAAATTAACTGTTTGATGTTGTAATGAAAACTGTAGAGATACTTTGAGGCTTAGAACAATGTTGTCTTCCTCTGGTGAGACTATATATTTGCTTCTAGGAAAGATGCTGGGGAAAAACAGCAATCCCGGAACTCCTTTAAATAGGCAGAGATTAAAATGACTTAAAATGATGGTCTGTACTAGCTTACTTTTGTTCCCAGAATGTAGCTTTTCCTAGTCCTAACCAAAAGTTTGGGAGTCTTACCAAGTCCATTCTTCTCCAATTTTTCTCTCTCTAGCCTGTCCTGATTCCAATGTTTATCTTCTTAGACCAGTGAGTTTTCTGAAAGCTCCTTTCAGTTTTTCAGCCTCTTCTGGTACTATATAGGAAAAGCAGTCACAAACGCTGGACGTATATTTCTCAATTTCCTTTTTCTTTTGGGTTGTCATTGGCTTTGTTTGCTCCGTCATTCCCTTAAACTCATGATTTTTCATATCTTGCCCAGCTTTTCTCCCTGTTCTTAGAGGGAAGTAGTTCAGAATGATATACTGAATTGAAAGGGCTTTGTCTGTGCTTGGTATGCTGAGAGTTCCTGTTGGCCAAGCAATTGCCCTACCTCTTAATTTCCCCATTTGTGAGGAAAAAAAAGTCTGAGAATTTTAAGACCAGCAGACTTTGATTGTATGAGGGAGGGAGGTATCTGTAATTTACACAGCTCTTAAGTAATATGTACCAACAATCATTTTTAAAAATTTTTATTTTATATTGGAGCATAGTTCATTAACAATGTTGTGTTAGTTTCAGGTGTACAGCAAAGTGATTCAGTTATACATATACATGTATCTATTCTTTTTCAACAATCTTTTAAGGCTACAAGGAGGTATCTTTGAACAAGGACAATAATGTTCTTTCTGAAAGTCACTGCCTTCTCAAGACAGATTAAAAATTTATTTTTAAATAGAAAATTCAGAAAATTTTAAAAAATAAATTAAAAAAAAATTTAAAAAGACAGTGAAAAGTGTCATTATCAAACACAAGTCATGATGATAGTTAAATAAAAGGAAATAGGACTGCTCTGAGCACATAGGCATGATTTACACAGTGCCAGGAAGCATCTGTACAAATACATGAATAAATAAGCCCCAAGGAGCTAAAGAATTAGAAAGCTAATGAACCTGAAATTTCTAAAGTAAGTTATTTGCTAATAAACCTTTTTTTCTTTGATGTGGAAGAACACATATGGATTCATCAATAAAAATGTTTTATATTTTATAAGATGGTTTCACTGTCAAAAATTACAGAAGCAAGTGAAGAGTAAGGAAAAAGGCAGCATTAGAGCTCCCATTTGACAGAGCACTGTACTACGTGGATCAGTTAAATTTGAAACCTTGGGGCCTCTCTGAGCGTGCCTTATTTCTTTTTCTTTCTTACCTAAGAAAAATATAAAAGATCTTAAGATAGTGTCATAAAAATTTAAGTCTTTCCATAAGCCATTTTACCTAGATCTTCTTGTCTGTCAACACTAATAATCAAAGCTACCATCTACTGAATGCTTATTTTTTATCAGGCACTTTCTACATAGATTATCATGTTTAATCTTCTAGATGCATTATTAGTTCCATTTAAAGAGAAGGAACCAAAGGCTCTGAAAGATTAAATAACGTGCCCAGAATTAGCGCACGCACAGTTAAGGCTTGATTCCGGATCTGTTTGAATACAGTACCTATACTGTTGATAGTACAGAATACTACTTCAGCACTCACACACTTAACCACTCTTTGTTGAGTGACTACCATATGTAAGATAACTGTGCATGACACATGACCATGCCCACCCTCAGATAATGTTGTCCTCCCCTCCCAGACACACCTCAGTTTAATGTCCTAACATCTCAGAAGAGGAATTTTTTCTTCCAAAGCATGAAACAATGCTGCATACAACTTCATCGCAACTGACATTTAAAAAAATACCCCAAGTGTCATCCTATGGAGAGCTCTACTATGTTATATATGCCTCTCCAGTCTCTTTCCTTTTACATGAGACAGGGAAGATGAAATGGGACTAAGGAAGAATATGATCTGCTCCCTGATCAACATCATATAATATTGACGTATGTGTGTTGGGGATTTCATACCATTAATAAACTTTTACACCATGCATCTCTTCTTGTCTTTTCTCATTATATAAAAGTGTTTATTTCATTTTGTACTAGCTTATTATTAAAGATGACTGTCTACTGTCAGTGCACAAACAGGCAGAATAAATTCTTTAGTTGATAATGACAATGATAGGCATCCCCTAAAAGTGACATGAGTTGGTGTCTTAGTCAATGTGGGCTGCTATAACAGAATACTATACTGGGTGGTTTATTAACAACAGAAATTCATTTCTCACAGTTCTGGTGGATGGTAGTCTGAGATCAGAGTGTCAACATGATCAGGTTCTGGCGTGAGTCAGCTCTCTTCTGGGTTGCAGACAACCATTTTTCTCATTGTATCCTCACGTGATGGAGAGGGTGAGAAAGCTCTCTGGGGTCTCTTCTATGAGGGCACTAATCTCATTCATGAGGACTCTACCTTCATGACTTAATTACCTCCCAAAGGTCTCATCTCCTAATACCATCACTTGGGGGGTTAGGATTTCAATATATGAATTTGGGGGGCAGGGCACAAACATTTAGTCCATTGCAGTTGAGTTGATGATGATGATGGTAATGGGGAAGAAGTTATAGATTTTTATGGAGGAGGGAAATTAGAACTTGAAAAAAAAAGCACATTTGATCCATATGAAGGAAGTTTTGCCTTAATCTCCCTCTGTGGTGACAAGTATTAACTGTATGCCTGAATAATAATTAATTAACAAAAACAATTTGCTAAAGCTAATTAAGAGTTGGAATAGGCAGAATGAAGATGGAAAGGCTTACAAAGCATGCAGGAAACCAAGACATTTTTCTTTTCTGGCTAGCTCTTTAGTGACAAAGAAATCAAATCTCCTTTCATTTTGTCTCTAGCTTATACTGGAACTAATCATATTCAATCAGTAGAGATGTCGCTCTAAATTCAGGGAAGGTGCTGACCCATCATGCTACCTAACATTCAATCAATAGCTTTCCTTCTCTCAAGGTGGTTTATAATCAATATGACCTATTGGAAGCTCTCTTTTGAGTTTCACATTTAGCTATGCTGAAGTAAAAGAGGTCTCAAGTGAGGGTGGGGCTGAGAGGCTTACAGCTCTCTGTCAAATACAAACCTTTGCTTCTGGAAGTCTCTTGATATCACTGCCACTGGTATCCTCTTGTCACTGAATGAGTCACTTGGTATGGCTTAGGAAAAGCACAGTCCATTCTGGAACAGCTATGACTTTTATGTGGTAAAAGAAAAGATGCCCACCATGATAAACTAGAATGTTATTCTCTTCTTATTTCCTTATTACTGTGAATTTATTTTATAGATTTTTCACAATTAAGGCTAAGACATAAGAACTCTGCTCTCTCATGCCAGCTGAAGATACATTTCATCATCCTTTTGTCAGTGCTCACCAATAATATATAAAGCACTATAAAAAGTAGTTAAGAGGACTGACAATAGATCAATGAATTTAAGCTTTAAAACATGTCTTTTACTCTAACACACAGAAAAAAAGAGAGAACGTTTTGAAAAATGAAAAGCCAGGCATAGCTGTTTCCATATCTTGGCAACTGTAAATAATGCTGCTGTGAACACTGGGGTGTGTGTATTTTTTTGAATTAGTGTTTATGTTTTTTTCAGAGATATACCCAGGAGTGGAATTGCTGGGTCATATGGTAGTTCTATTTTTAGTTTTTAAAAAAAACTTCCACACTGTTTTCCACAGTGGCTACACCAGTTTACAGTCTCACCAACAGTGTACAAGGGTTCCCTTTTCTCCACATCCTTGCCAGCATTTGTTATTTGGGACTTTTTGATGATAGCAATTCTGACAGGTGTGAGGTGATAACTCATTGTGGTTTTGATTTGCATTTTCCTGATGATTAGCGATGTTGAGCATCTTTTCATGTGCCTGTTGGCCATCTGCATTTCCTCTTTGGAAAAATGTCTATTCAGTTCTTCTGCCCATTTTTTAACTGTGCTTTTTTTTTTATGTTGAGTTGTATGAGCTGCTTATATATGTTGGATATTAATCTCTTATCAATCCTACCATTTGCAAATATTTTCTCCCATTCAGTAGGTTGTCTTTTTGATTTGATGCTGGTTTCCAGGCATAGTTGTACTCAAAAACAAGGTAAACATCATATGGGCCAGAAGTGGAAGAGAAACAATAACCTTCTAGTAAAGGAAGCTCAAGGGAGAAAAACGGAAACCAAAAAGATCTTCCAGGAAGTAAAGGATAAGGGTCAAGGTCCCAAGCTAAGAGAGCTTCCTTGTATTTGAAAGAAGGCTAAACAAAGCTGTGATGTTCCTGAGGCTATAGTCTACACACAGGCTTGTGCCAGTGGTGGCGGACATTGTGGTGGTGAAATAGAGACTGTCATGTAGACAGGCTCCAGGCCAAGCCACTGCCCAGTGTGATGATTGAATCTACATCACCATGGAAAAAAGGCTCAACACTTGATTCTGGACTAGTGATTTGCTCAGGGTGAAGACAAACGGAAAAAATGCTAGACAGGGAGATAAGAGCACTGAGAATGAGAGAAAAACATACCCCACACCTGATTAATTTATCATTTAAAATTCCAAATGCAACCTCAAACAACTGGTTAATGAATTCATTCTTGAGCATCAATAGAGCTAAATAAAATTGATTAGAAAATGTGCCAAGACCCTTGTAGAGGTGCAGGATAGGATAATATATATAAAACAAGGATTATGTAACAAAAACATGGAGATATGAATCGAGAATTGTAGATATGAATAACCAATTCTAAATCTTGGAATTGAAAAGTACAGTCACTGAAATTAAATTTAAAAAGTAAGGATTCCCAGGTGGCGCAGTGGTTAAGAATCCAGCTGCCAATGCAGGGGACACGGATTCAAGATCTGGTCTGGGAAGATCCCACATGCCACGGCGCAACTAAGTCTGTGCACCACAACTACTGAGCCTGCGCTCTAGAGCCCGCGAACCACAACTACTGAGCCTACATGCTGCAGCTACTGAAGCCCGCACATCCTAGAGCCCGTGCTCTGCAACAAGAGAAGCCATCACAATGAGAAGCCCACGCACCAAAATGAAGAGTAGCCCCCACTCGCCACAACTAGAGAAAGCCCGCATGTAGCAACGAAGACCCAATGCAGCCTAAATAAATAAGTAAATAAATAAATAAATGTATTTAGAAAAACTATATTAAAAAAGGTAGGTAGATAAGATAAACTTGCTTTGCCAAAGGCAAAAACAGAATTTGGAAGCTGGAACATACCACTGAGGAGGCACCTCAGAGAAATGAAGAGATGGATGAAGAGATGAAAGATATGGATGGAAATAAAAATAAGCTTGTAGAATTGCACAGAAACATGTGTGTGTGTGTGTGTGTGTGCGTGTGCACACGTATTTTTTTTCTCAGAGTAGAAAATAGAAGGACTGGTAGAGAAGAAACATTTGAAGAGATGATGGCAAAAAACTTTCCAGTATTTAAGGGTCAAATCTTCAGATACAGTAAAGAGAAATTTAAGAAAATAAAAAATGAAAACACAGTCTTAAAAGCAATTAGTGAGAAAAACAAATTACCAATAAAGGAATAATAATCAGACTAACAGCAGAATTTTATCAGCAACAATTGATGCCAGAGATCAATGTACAAAGGAAAAAAAACCTTGTCAAATAGATTCTTATACTCAGCTAAACTAGCATGCAAGACTGAAGGTGAAATCAAGATATAGTCAAATATACATAAACTATGAAACCTCTAGCATAGAACTTAAAGGGATATAATTCAGCAAGAAGAAATACAAACCAAGAAGGAAGCAGGGAGATACAAAAAATAAAAGAAGAATAAAGAGAAATTCACGAACTATTTTGATAACTAGTGAGTAGTTAATTACTGAATGACAAAATTCAGCAACTTTGTGGAAAGAAGAGAAGATCCAAAATTCTACACAATAATTAAAAATGACAGGTGTGAAGAAAGGTTAAGAGATAATAGATGTGTGATAGGGTCCTTGTCTTATTCTTGAGGAGGACCAAGATACTGATTTCTTTCATTATTGTTAGAAAAAGATAACATTTATTTGTTAGGGTTAATAACAAATAAAGTAAATAAATAAAATCTATGGCCTCCCAACAAGTACGGGGAAAATGTACGTAAGATAGCAGTGGTTGGAGGGGGGCTTGGAGAAAATTTATCAATCCAGTACAAAGCAGAAAAGGAGAAAACTAAAGAAGAAAACAGTATAGTATATAGGAAAGACATGGTAGAAGTAAGTCCATATATTTCAATAATCAGAGTAAATTTTAAAGATTCAGTATAGTATATAGGAAAGACATGGTAGAAGTAAGTCCATATATTTCAATAATCAGAGTAAATTTTAAAGATTAGTCTTGGTATGGTTGGTTGAATAATAGCCTTCCAAAGGTGTCCATATCCTAATCCCTGATATCTGTGAATATGTTGTTTTACATGTCAAAAGGGACTTTCAGATATGATTAAGGATCTTGAGATGAAGAGATCATCCTGGATTGTTGGTGTGGTCCCAATGTAACCACAAAGTTCCTTATAAGAAGGAGGCAAGAGGGTCACAGTCAGAGAAGAAGTAAGAATGGAAACAGAGGTCAGAGAGCAAAGATGTTATGCTGCTGCTGGCTTTGAAGGTGCAGGAAGGAGCCATGAGCCAAGGAATGCAGGTGGCCTCCAAAGCTGGCAAAGGCAAGGAAGGAGATTCTCCTCCAGAGTCTCAAAAAGGCACACAGCCTTATAGACACATTTTAGGCTACGGACCTTTAGAACTGTAAGATAACAAATTTGTTACAGCAGCAATAGAAAACTAATGTACTCATCAATTAAAAGAGAGAGTCTATCATTAGCTTTTAAAAAATTCAGTCATGTGGTGTTTTAAGAGAGTCTAAACAAATCAGCACACAAAACAAACCAATACATACAAAAAATCCTGAAAATTAGGGAATGAAAAAGATATACCATGCAAATGCTAAGTAAAAGAAAGCTGATGTAGCATTATCTCTATCAGGCAAAATAGAATTTAAGTCAAAAAGCATAAATAGGGGCTAAAATGGACAACTCATTATGAAAAAAGGAATAATATATTGAGATATATAAGTCATGAATTTATATGCACCTACCAACATAGCTTTTAAATATATGGAGTGAAAGTTGACATAATTACAAGGAGAAATAGAAAAGTGGGAGATTTTGATAAAATTATATCAGAAACTGTTAAATCATACAAATAATTGAGGCAGTAAAATATGTGAACAATACAATCCATAAGCTTGATTTAATACAAACATGTGTCGGGAATTCAAAGCAGAGACCCTTGTCACTTGAAGGAGACAGGCATATAAATAAGTAAATATAAAAAGGGGGGGTCCCTACTTACACAAGAAAATAACCCAATGGCTTAGGATCAGAAGGAGATGTGAAAGCCTGATGATTCCCTTGATGCCACATCACTGTGTATTTCTATGGCATATGATTAAAAAAATGTTTAAAAAGAACTGCTTGAACGAGACATCAGAATTACTGCTTCCTGGATCCTGGAAACTCCATAAAGATCTAACTGCAAGGGCCTCTCTCGCAGATCACAGAGGCAAAGGCCACTGTGAGGATGTTTTAGTGCCAGCTGAATCCCAAGGTGTCACTGACACCTGTACACAAGTTCTCGAGTTAACGGTACCTGAGGTTGAATTAGAGCCAAGAGTAAATGAAAAAGAATTCCAAATGCTTCCAAACAAGTGCTGAGCAATGCACTTGCTCCACCTAGCAAGGGGCACCCATGCAAAGAAGGCATCTATCTTCCAGCCCAGGGCTGAGGTCCCAGGGGCCAGGGACCATATCCTCGCCCTCATTTCTGCTGTCATCCGGAGAGAGGGACTATCTTCCCGAAGGAGTGCCGTGTGCACAAGCAGAGCCCATACACTCTTGCCAAAAGGGTCTTTCTATGCTCTGTTCTCACATTCTGATATTTTCTACCCCACGCAAACCAGAGGTGACTTACTCTATTGTTTGGAGTCCTTCAGCTTAATCCAAGTAAGTTGGCCCATTCAAAACCTCAAGGGGAGGCTGATATTTCAAACATTCCAAAGCAAAGCATGACAGACGGCTGGCAGTGGGTGCCGCATCTGGGGAGGGTGGACTTTTTGACTGGCAGTCAAAAGAGGGGAGAGAATGACCCCTCATTTTGGGCACCCAGCAGAAAAGAGAAGAACTTCCAGACCTGGATTTGTAGTGATAACATAAGAAATGAAGACTGTGCCCTTGGCCCTACTTATTTCTGAGTGAGCAAGAAATTAAATGCAAAAATTATCTGACCACGACTTACCGGGGTACTGAGCGCTGGGCTTAGGGAACAAACAACTATTAACTGAAACTCTTTCCTAATGTTTAGTGATTTCTGTAAGGATGAATTTGTAGATTCAGTATGGTACATCAAGTTGAAATTTAATAAATGGTATTTCAATTTCTTTCCACTGTAGTTAATTTCTAAGTTAGTGTAATTCAATTTCTATGATATTAACACACATAGTATTTACTAGGAAATCCATCAAAAATCCCAGCCGAAATATGAAAGGAGTTTAATTTTCACCTATGAGAAATACAGTTGAAACTACTTTTATGCTATAAAGGTAATCAACTCAATAAACGCCAGTTTTCCAAGAGGAGACTGAGGGAAGAACATCACACTTTTGTCGCCTTGGAACCGGAGCTTGCTGTTTTAAGATGATATTAAACAATCAAAAGATGGAATCATGAAAACCTTTATGGAAAAGAAAAAGTCCCATTTTAACAACCAGATGGGTCATTCAATATATATACTATATTAGTAAAAAAAAACAACAGATCCTTGATGTGCTTTTGTTTCTTAAAATGTACCAAAAGTTGCCACAAATTGTGAAATCTGGAGATATCTGAAAATGAAAGGGGAGGCAGTGAGGAAGGGAATCCTTGCTGTATTTGTATGTAAGCATTCTTGTGGTTTCTGCCCATCTCCTTCCTCTGTAATCCACTGGGACCCTCTCATGCCCCCTCTCATCATCTCAGACAGGTTGGCTGACTCCTCCTACCCACTGTGAACTCTGCACATACAAAACTGGACCGGAAGCCACATTTCCTAGGCAATACCCCATGCTTCCACCAAACACACCAACTGCGACTCATTGGATAAAGACTAGAGAAGGTGTCATTTTCTGTAGGATTTTTCTTTAAACATTATTCATCATACAAGATCGACAAGGCACTAGATCAAGAGTGGGCTTGTGTCTGAATCTCATGTTCAAAAGAGCAGTGACTGTACAGGAAATCACTATCTTTACAAGGAGTAATGACAAATGATAATATAATAATAATGATAATGATAAATGGCTCCTAGTTGGGACCAATGACTCTGAGGAGCCATTACAAGTCCGTAGAAAACTATGATCCTATTCCCTCTGATATTTTATAAAATTAACAGTAATTGACTTTTCAGAAATATCTGACAAATGCTGAAACCAAATGTTCGCACTCATTCAAATGTCAATTAATTTGGAAATAGGAGAAAGGCTATACTATTTTAAATTTTATATTTAAATTTAGAAAACTTCTTCTAAAATCAAGAATAGTTTCAATTACTGGATTAGAAGTTCCTAAATTCTGCAAAAAATTGGTATCTCTGTTTAAAAAATTAGCTTATAGAAAGAAGACTAGCGGATCTAAGTGTCATTATAAAATACACAGAAATAAGATAGACTCATTTCTAGAACCAATTTATAACTATTTTTCTATCTATCTTTGTTTTGCTGTGTTCTTTAATTTCTACTTTTGGCAACTACCATCTTGTTGTATTTCCTACATCCTTATAAACTACATTAAAATATTGCCAGAAGGAAGAGAGAATAAAAATAGAATAAGCATACTAACAAATCTGTAGCCAAATGGCTTCAAATTAAATACAAGGAAGCATTTTCAGTTACAGAGACATTTAAAAAGTGTTTTCTGGAAGTGCGGGGCTGGGCTCAGGAACAGTTCAGTAAGGAGATCTCTGAAGCATCTCCCTGAATTGGGATTATAGTCAATACATTGGCCTGTTTACCAAACTACATGTATATTGTGTTTCTAAATCAACAAAAAGATTATAATAAAGAGGAAGTGGGGATGAGAATAACATAGTTTAATGCAGTTGAACCATTTAAATCTCCGCTTCTGGTGATCATTTTCAAAGGCATGTTGCTAAAATAAGGCCACTGACTATTAAGATATAGGCAGAGCTGTGTTTTCAGTGACAGTTCCACAATCTACTCACCATGCATGCCTTGAATAATGCGGGGATTAAGGACTGGTTAGACAGGTTGAGAATCCTGAGGGAGTCCTTCAGGACGTAGATATTGCCAAAATCAACCTGAGTGGGATGTACGTAGATAACTGGGCCTTCTCCAATGCTCCTTAAGTGACATACCTGCATTCCATGTAAGAGAAAGAACACAGGAATGGCTGAAAATGGCTGGCCTTTAAAATCAAATTAAAACAGAAGCTTTTAAGCATCCCTTTATAAAAAGCAGGGACATAAAAGCGTGCTTATTAGAACTGACATCCCTTCTCCCTGGTACTCTGTGGTCAAAGGGCACAGGGATGGCCATGCTGATCAGACCTGGAATTCCTTCCTTAAAAGAATGATCCACTTCCCTGGGTCAGTCCAGAGCCATGCACCCGAGGGGAGACCAGAATAATGGTCCTCGATATGCCACCCAGCACTACAGCCTCAAGAACACTTAGAGGTTAAGGACCAGCACTTCAGAGCTGGATGTGGCTGGACTGAGTCTCAGTTCTGTTGTATTAGCAACACGACAGGGCCATCCACTGCACAAAGTTGTGCAGGTTGGGGACTGAAACCCACCTTGCTCTCCTCCCCTTGCCCTGTGCCCTCGGCCAGGCACTGTGTCTGCCCAAGGAAGGGGGTCTTTCTCTTTCATAAAGTGCTTCCTGCTCAGCAAGCTACCCTCTCATGTGCTGCATCTGTGCAGGGCAGGCACAGTGTAGGCTAGAAGGGTACCTGGACTGTGGCACCTTTCAGTTGGCCTGCCTTAGTGATGCTGCTTTATAAGTTAGGTGGCTTACCTATGGCATCTTATATGGAAGACATAAAATACTCTCTGAGCAATCAGAATTACTTCAAACAAATGTATGTTGACATCACCCAGCTTCCAAGTAAACCCGATGTCTAGGAATTCACAGCCTGTTGGGCAACTTCCTCCAAGATTCAAGATTCATCCTTCGATTCAGCTCAAGCAGCAGAGAGATTTCCATATCTCCCTCTTCCCAGGCTTGCAGAAAGACTAAGACTTTCAGTAGGCTAATTTGGGATATAAGTCCAATTATAGAATATGTTATAGCATATAGTTGTATATATATCGAATAATCTACAGGAAAAGATCTGGTGAGCAGTGAGTAAAACCAATCTCAGAGCCCACGTGTAGCAAGCTAGGGACACCCAGCTTTGTACTAGGAACAACTGAGGAGGGTGTTAAACATACAGATGTGCTGGTCCTCTGCCCTCGGAGATTCTGACTTAATAGGTCTGGAGAGGGGTCAAGTGTGTCTGTATGTGTGAGAAAAATCAGTTGCTATAAAGCACCACTTTTAGATGTAACCACAAACAGATCCCCGAAGTAACAGCCCTGGTATTTTACCACTGCAGAGTGAAAATGAAAAACTCTAGAACTACCAACAACTAGAGGATATGCAAATATGTTGAGTGCCTTACATACGAAGGCTGGAATGTCCGGCAAGAAGTACGGCAATTATAACTACAATTCTGAAAATTGGCTCTCACCATAGGGGGGTCCTGGCTCCCGAAGGTCGAGATGTAAACTGTGGACCTGTACTCCCCAAGGACTTGGGTCTCCAGGGCCAGAGGTATGTGAACGGTGCTGTGGGGAGGAATGACCCCACAGGGGGTGGGACTAGACAGCAACACAGCTGGTGCATCCTGATATACCTGGTGGGACAGAGAAGCCAGAAGGATAAGCAAGCCCCAGGTTCAGTATGAAATCAACAGCATGTTAGATCATTTTGAAACAAGCGTTGTCCTGAGTCTGTGGAGGATTTTTAGAACTATATCATCGTTAGAGCAAGTGAATGGGGATGAGTACTCCAATTCAGCCAGAAGGAACTTTGGCTGAGTGAGGTGTGCAAAAGGCCCCAAATGCAAAGTGTGCAACCCAGCAAAGTGCAGAAATCATCCACAATGTGAGTTAGTTCAGGGTAACAGCTTCCCACGGCCAAATTTCTTAAACTGGCCTTCCGCACCTTCATGCTTTATTCCCCATCCACTTCACCCCTTTGCGCTTCATCGGTAGAGGCCACTGGCATTTCCTGAACACATGACACTGTTTCCACCTCCAACCCTTTGCACTTGTGGTTACTCTTCCTGGAATGCCCACACCCTCTGACCTGCCTGCACACTCATCCTTATACCCCCAGGGATGCCCAGTGCCCCAGAGTCTGGGCGCTTGCTCTGTTCTCAGGGAGCATCCCGCAGTCCCTTTCCTCAGCGTGCACTGTCAACGCGTCCATCTTCTCCAAGGACTGCAAACTTCTTAGGGCACGACCTGGGTCTCTCCTCAATATGTGCCCACTTTCTGGCCCAAAACACATGCTCAGTACACGTTTGTTTGCTTTTGGTTTGTTTTTTAATATTTATTTATTTGGCTGTGCCAGGTCTTAGTTGTGGCATGCAGGATCTTTTTAGTTGTGGCATGCAGGATCTAGTTCCTGACCAGGGATCTAACCCAGGCCCCCTGCGTTGGGAGCACAGAGTCTTAACCACTGGACCACCAGGGAAGCCCCAGTACATGTTTTTTAAATGGGGAAACAGTTAGGTGAATCAATGAAGGAATGTTGTCCACTGTTTACGAACGTACGTTCCTAAGAACCCTGTTCTGCAGCATATTACTAAGCATTTATGCAACAACAACAACAACAAATAAAACTTTAAAAATCCCATGGTCAAATAAGTTTGAGTAACTGGGAAACACTTCTCAGAGCGTCAGCTCCTGGAGGGAAGGACAGAGCGTGCCGGTTTCACTAGTCCAGGACACCCCGTGGTCTTTCCACACCTGGTCTGGTCCAGCTTGGCCTAATCTAACTCAGCCTCCCTCAGCAGCAGTGCTCCGCCCAGCCTTCCTGGACCCCAAGGCCAAAGGAAAATCAGTAATACTGATTCCACCTTTATCTAACATTTTGATATCTTACTTATCATGGATTTTTTGTATTAGTTTTGATTTCTTCAAGTGTAGCATGAAAACATCATCTATCTTGATTACTGAGTGTTTTGGCTCTCCCCTAAATTTTGTGCTTGAGGCAAGTGCCTCACCCTTTTCCCAGCCCAGCTGTGCACACACAGCTTCCCTATCACCCTGGGTGACTCAGGCTCTGCTCTGAGTTCTTGAGGTGACCGTGCACTGTGCAGGGCGAGCCTGTTCGGCTGTTGAACACTTGAAAGTTCGAAAAGTTGTCTCCTGTCACCCCCATTCTTGGCTTCTGGTTTTGTCTGAGAGACGCCCACAGAATGACTCGAATTCCCTTTTTTCCACAGTAGACCCTTGACTAATGGGAACTACTTCATCCCAGCTAATTCTCTGTTCCAGATTAGACTTCGTGCTTGCTCCTCTTATGACTTGGATTTCCAGATGACATAGACTGACATTCTCGTTACTCCAAACATAATTCTTTTTTTTTTTTTTTAAGTTTCCATTAAAAAATACCCTGTCAAGATCTGAAGACTACATTCCAGCACTGCTTTGATGTGTGGCTCCCTCCTTCCTTTAGCTGTGGAACACTGTGTTTCTCCGATGCAGCCTAAACCTGCCTTGGTTCTGTGGCCTCAACACTGGTCTTTTGGAAGGCCAACGGCACTATCCATTGCACCATGGAGTCACCTCACTGGTCTTTTAACTTATTTTGAACTTACAGCCAAATGAAACCCCCATTTGATTTTTTGCATGTATTTTTATTAGAGTACTACTTACAGAAATGAATTTTAAACCCAAATTCATCCTTGGTAAACTGCAGCTCATTAATCACCTTTCATTACTCTAGTCTATACAGATCTTTTTGAATCTTTTTTCCATCTGTGTTTAACGGCTTAGTCTCCACCTAGCTAGGTGTAATGGCATGTGGGCAGATCCATTTCATAAAACATTAAGAAACAGTTCCTCCTTTCTCCTTCCTATATTATCTCTAGCCTTCCAGTCAAACAAGTTCATTTATGAATATTGCATTACCATATCTTAGTGATTCTGTTCAAGTCACAGCCATAGACATAAACGAAAACTTCTAGCTCTGCCTCATTTCCCATGCATGGTTAATGCACAGGCAATAATTTGCAGGTGCAACTTCTGCATGTTGCCCTAACTGACCCTTTCTCCTCTTTATAGAAGGCAATTTCCCTGGGAAATTAACAACTGTTTCCACCTGCAGCTGCTCACTCATACAGGTGGCAATCCAGCTGTAGCTTCATAACCCCGTCTCCAGGTTACCCCATGGTTAAAAATTAGAATTACATACAGTCATGTGCTCAGGAATATGGCTCTTTCAAAGGTCTTCTCTTTCTCACTGAAGGAATCCAACTGAAGAAAAATCAACACTGGAAAAGGATAGAGTAACTCACCTGAGGCAGGACCTGATAGCATCCTGGGAGGTCGTCATGATTGACAAGCTGGATCGCTTTCTCATATGGATACTTCAGGAAGCAGCGCCCACAGTTCACCTCTGTATTAACCACGCGGAGAGTAGGTACAATACACCTGCTCGAAGGAAGGAGTCCATTAAAGAATTCAAAAGGATGGAGGGAGAGCTTGCTTACATATGGAGGACACAGAGTCCCAAGTTAAACACATCTGTCACTGTCACACAGTAGTTTTCCTCTAATAACTACATTAATCATTTTCAAATCTTCTCTCCTGTCATCCCTCTCCCTAAGCCCCCAGTCACCACTTTTTAATCAAAACAGGGCTAGAAGCAGGACTCCTTAAACACTGTCTTCTGTGGGTAATGACTAACATTTCCATTGTTTTTCATATTTGGCCTTCATTTGGCAAAGAGACCCCACAGAGCAAATTCCTTAGGGTTGTGGATCTGTTTCCCTGACAAACAGGGCCAATGCCACCAGCATGAGGTCCTGACTAGCTGTGACACTTTGGACCAGTCAGAGTCCCCTGAGGACTAGCAACAGCTCGCAGCATCTAAATAATGGTAATAATTCTAATTCCTATGCAGAACAGCTGCCTTGGATCAGTAGGCTCAGGCAGCTGCTCGACCCAGAACTGGCACTGTGACGGTGGTGCTCAGTGCGGAGGGGGTGTGATGGGGGAGAGGGAGGGAGGAATGGAAGGCCTGTGTGTGCAGCTGGCCTATTATTAGGTGACTTGGGTTTTATTTTATGTCTGCTAAGTCTCAAAGTCTGCCCTGCCCTACTGCACTATCACAATATAGTGCAATGGTGAGGAGTGCTAGCGTTTGAATCAGTCAGAACCCGGTTCAAGTACTGACCTTACCAAGTACAGCCTTGAGCAAGCTGCTCTCCCTCCCAGAGTCCCATTCTGCTCATAGGTAAAATGAAGGTAATTTTAGAGATTGATGTTAGCATCATTAACTCTTCTTAGGGAAACACAGAAGACGGTGTGAATGAAGGGTATGGCACGGAGCCGCGTGATGGCCCGGTAAAAGGTGATGAATCTGTGGTAGTGGGTGTCGCCAGCCATACTGCTGGCTCTCTGGGAGAATTACCCTAGGGAGCACGTTCTAAAAGCAGCTCTTCTGTTGAGAGTCTCTGAGCAGTTCTTACAGACTGCACCAAAAGCAGTGACATGAAAGAGAGTCTTGTTGACCTCAAAGTTTGGGTTTAGCACAAGACGAGTGTTCATTTTTAGCTAGAATGGAAGTTGTCAGTTGACCCAATGATTTCGGTAAAGCTTATCCTTTACTACTTGCAACACTGTGGCTGAGAGGACTGATAGTATTTGACTGGGTCACAGAGAATACATGGTAGGTAACTCATAGCCTCCTAGAACCCCCCTCCCCTTTTTCTTAAAAATTCAGGATTTTCTACTGAGAGCTGCAGGGAAAAGGGGCTGGAAAGTATCAGAATAAACCCACATAGAAAATACATGCAAGACTAGACAAAAAGTCAAACTTTGGGATAGAGAGGACCAGACGAAAGAGGTTTCACTGTTTTTAAACAAACAATTAGGTCTCTGGAGGGAATACTAAGCAGATTGTGGCAAGAGCTTGACCTTATTTTAGGGCCACCCTTTGACTTCACTCAAGCCCAAGACACAGGAAATGGTGCCAGTTATGATGGCCCCACCAACCAGCTCGGCTGCACATTCTTTAAGGTGCATCTTCCTAAGATTCATGGAAGTCCTAAATTCTAGGGATTGGAATATTGTCAGAGTTTTATTAAGTACCTTTCTCTGTTTCCTTCAGATGGTATTTTCATACACACTCTCAAGTTCCAGATCTGGATATTTCTTTGCTTTGGCAAGAGTGTGGCCAATGATTTTATTTAGGATCATTGTCGTCATCAGTAAGTGACATACCACCCTCGGAAAGACTGTAAATTAGTTGAGGAGACACAGTCAACAAATGGCAGAGCCAGGATCTTAACCTGACTCCAGAGCCCACTGCTGCCTCTATTAAAACGGAGAGACAAGTTGGTGATGGTTCTGAGGAGTTTATGATGTTAGCGAGGGCCTCATTCTGGGGGCCGCCTGCAGCCTCCCTTAACGTCATAATGACAGTGTCCTGGAGCAGGGTCTTCCACTGCAGGGCTGCGAGCCTCACCCTTTCAGCTGCAGAACTCTGGGGTACTATCTTTAAAGATAAAAATAAAAAACAGCAACTGTTCACCTCTTCCTGCTAAAACCTTGTCAGTTGTATACACGGCAAGTCAGACCCATTAAAGAGCACTATTATTCTTAACACTGCAAAACACATGCATCCCTCCTCTTATCTCCACCAAAGGTGCATTTGCTGTTCCAAAGCTTTGTCACTCAAATATCAGATTTAGCTTCCTCTCCCAGGAAAGCAGAACAAACGCAGTGTGAACTGGTTGTAGGCGTGCTGCCTTCTGGAGAAAGAGCCCATTACTGGCGGCTCCGGGAAGACTGGGGAAGAGAAAGCAGGTGAGTGCAATACCTCGCTGTAATTAAGAGCGCCAGCACTTCTTCCCCGATGCCCTCCACGTCTACCACCAGGGCCAGCTCGTATTTCTGCACAGTGTTGGAGCATAAGGTCACCTGGAAAGAACAAGGTGAAAAACTGCTCTTCTCAAAGGCCAGCTCTCTCTCTGCACAGG
Organism: Balaenoptera physalus; assembly: GCF_965194825.1. Taxonomy (NCBI): domain Eukaryota; kingdom Metazoa; phylum Chordata; class Mammalia; order Artiodactyla; family Balaenopteridae; genus Balaenoptera; species Balaenoptera physalus. Next base: position 54,322,759 of record NC_138900.1, on the reverse strand, counting down.
GGAGAAAGGGGCCAAGGGAGGACCACACTGATGAGTGTGGTTTCTAAGTACTTTATTAGGGGATGTATGGTGTTTTACATTTTTAGTTAAACAAGCTATGTTTCGGGGTTACTGCATGCTGAGTTTTTTCAAAGGCCAGGTTAGAAACCACCAAATGGCTTTTGGTACAATAGGTTTGCTGATTTCCTAGGGGGTTGTATCAAAGGAGTCATACACCTGCATGAGGGGAAACAGGGCCCTGAAGTATATGCAACATCAAACAAATTTTAATTACTGCAATTTAAATTGATCTCTACAACTCTGGGCTATATAAATTACAAAAATTCAATACACCAATAAAACACTACAGCTAGATTTCTCTTATGGCAAAATAAATGTCAGTTATAGAAATGGCATAAGAAATCAACTAGATAGCCTTTTTTTTTTTTTTAACCAAAATCTTGTCGTTCCTCCCCACCTCCCATATTCATTATTAGAGAAGAAAATAAGAAGCTCCAAAGAAAGGTTAATCCAAGGACAGTATCTGGCCAGTATATTTTACCCTATGTTTTTATTTACTGTTGTGAAACTTGACATTTAGGCTTTTGAAGGCTTGTTGCAATTTTTAATTGTCTTAAAATGATTTGTACTGGAAGAGATACTTGTAAGTGTAGAAAACAGCTTCTGGCGTAGGTTACAGCTGTTCTATCTATAAATTATGCATCAGGTACTAATTAAAATTTTTTTGGTTGGAAAGGGAATTGTTGGATGCAAATTTAAGTCCACACAGACGTGGTTAAAGTGCAGATCAGGAGGGAAAACTGAGGCTTGGAGAAAGCTTTTCAAAATACAAAGGAAAAATAAAGCAAAGAGGGGGTCATCGATTTGGAAGGAAAACTTGTCAGATTTGGAGACAAGCAGCTGCCCCAGTGCACAGATTCCTGGAGTGACTCTAACCCTTGTTTATGTCTCTGAGCTATGGTTAGAACAAGTGGTTCTGGCAGAAGGCTCCTAGATAGATGCTCTGTCTTCTAAAATCTTCCTGTACTAATCTGGGAGAAGCCCCAGAAAAGGGGGGAAATGGCAGGTAACATGTAAGCTAAGCATTATTAAGTAAAAAATAAATTAACTCATTGCAGCTGCACTTCTTCTTGGGCAAGTCACAGTTAGCAACTGCTCTGATCTGAATGATTGTGTCCCCACCTCCGGCCCCAAATTCACATGCTGAAATCTTAACTCCCAATGTGATGATATTAGGAGGTGAGGCCTTTGGGAGGTGATGAGGTCATGAGGGTGGAGCCCTCGTGAGCAGGATGAGTGCCTTTATAAAATAGGCCCCAGAGAGCTCCCTTGCCCCTTCATCACGTGAGGATACAAGGAGACGTCGGCAGTCTACCACCTGAAAAAGGGCCTTCACCAGAACCCTACCATGCTGGCACCCTGACCTCGGACTTCCAGCTTCCAGATTGTAAAGAATAAATTTCTGATGTTTATAAGCTACCCAGTCTCTGGTATTTTGTAGTAGCAGCCCAAACAGACTGAGAGAGCAACACTGGGAAATTACAACAATGTGTGATATCAAACCTCACTGGATCCGTGGAGAAGCCCTGAGAAGAGCTGAAAACTCCCAGAATAGATTTAGGATGAGTAGATTCATGGTGAGATATTATGAAGCATTAAAAGCAAATCTGGGGGATAAAACCATAGCTGAATTAAATATTCAAAGGTAATGACTAAAGAGAAAACTATAACCTTAGCTATGAAGTCTTATTTTTTTCCTTTTCCAGAAAAGATCAAATCATTTAAATTTAGCAGCCTTCAGTATTGCTAGACCTAACTGTTCGGAGAAGCAAAAGTAAGTGAGGGAAGACAGCTAAAATCTTTCTCAGTTAGCTGTGAAATAATTCTGCTGGTGGCACCGTGAGGCCATAAGCAAAGCATCACATTGTGGACCTTAATATAAAGCACTGTTAGGAATATCACATCCACATTCGCCATGAAGCCCAGATTCAGATTCAAAATATGAATAAACTGGATATCATCTGTGGCATAAATCTGGATACTTAGTGGTATAAATAATGTGAGTCTAACGCAGGACCTAATTATCAACGCGTTATTAAATATTTTTATGTTAGTATTGATAGGCGTACTATCTGTTTAGAGCAGTGGTTTCAGCAGAAATTGCTAGAATCCACTGTTCTGGTAAAGGCAATGCATTTAGATTGATGGAAATCCACTGGAGCAGTGTCAGCGCTTTTGCCCAATATATTTGATCTGGTTTCTTTTGCTTCAGTAGTTTATTTCCTTATGGAAACAGACCCACTTTTCTATGTGAATTAGAGGCACTCCCTCCCACTGACACTGGGCATATAAAGCAAACTCTAGATGTGGTCCCAATAACTGTATGACAGTTCAGCTGCTTGGCCACATGTGCTGGAAGGCTGTGCACTTTACCCTGATAGCAGCAAATCCTTGGGAGCGAATGGTGCCACAGTCGGGGGTGATGGTGAATTCCTTTGGTCTCATTACGGGTACTTCATCCTTGTTCCAATATGATTTTTTGTTGTCTGAATACTGCTCACAACTTGAAATGCTTTTATGGCCAACACCATCCCCAGGCACACGCAGTTTGAAGGTCATGGGGACCAAGGAGGTATTATTGAGGGAACATATCAAGGTATGAGGAAACCCTGGAAAACAAAATGTAAGGTGAGAAATAAAAGCCCCACAAGAGCTTCCCTTTAACTTCAACCTCCCCTTGCACTGCCAAACCTCTTAAATGAATTGTCTATGCACTTCAACACTACTTGCTTAATTCCAACTCTTCCCAGTATTGTTTTCAGTTGCACAATCAATAAATGCATTTCACTCATTCATTCATTCAGTGAATACTTACTATGCATTTACTATGTAACAACAATAGACATGAAACAAACCCCTCCATCATCATCCAGACCCCTCTCTAGAGGCAGTCTCTATAATCAGTTTGCTGAGTAATATTCTAGAAGCACATTGTGCAATTAATTTTCACACAGAAATACAGATTTTTTTTCCCAAAGAACAGAGTTATATTTGCTCTTCTTATTTGCCAGTGTGTGAAAGGAGAAGCCTCTGCAGTTTTGCCCGCTGTGTGACCCAGAGCCTGCCAAGACATTATATAATTCATCCTAGACTCGTCTGAGGCTCATGTTCTCAGGGTCGATGACACAAAATAGAATAATAGCCTCTCCTGAGAGAAACTTTACAATCTACTTTTGAGCCAGCCAGAGACTAATACATCGGCTTTCGCCTCCCTTAGACAAAGCTGCTTTTTAATGTTATTTCTAGCCCTCCTACATTCAGTTCAGGGAGACTCATGTTCCTTTCCTAGAGATGTGGATCCTACTTGCCTGGTAAACAATAAACTGAACTCTGATTTTGGATTCCCTAGGTGGCCAATGTATCTGCTACCATTTTCAGAACAAGAATGATCTACACTCATAAGCGAACAAATATGCATATTTCTACTGGATGTAAACACTTCTCTTTCTACGTTGAACACTACTGCGATAAAATACAATTGGTCTCCTGGAGTTATTACTGCAGTACTGCTGGGGATATTTTGAACTGATCTACTTCACCCCACGTCTGAGCTTTTGTCTACACATTAGGACTGTTGGAAGAAACACATTCATGTCTCCTTTGTGATTCTGCACCTGCCAATCTACTTGGAAGAGATCTTTTATGGAAAAAGAATTGTCTGATTAAGGGCTCTTGAAAGATTATTCTTGGAAATTCCAGAGGTATTTCTAGAAAGTCAGTTTCACAATCATGTAATTGTTACATTTGACTTTTCTGAACTTTCCCAACAATGGCTCTTGTTTTACCTGACCATTTATGGGATAAATACTGTTCAAACATAGGGTGTATTATGGAAGTGGATCCTATGAGGATTCAGACAGGTCTTTCCAAACCATTGCCCAGACTACTTCCCTGAAGTGTTTTTCTGAGAATAAAGCCAACTACAACCGCCTAGCTAGAACAATTCCTTGTACAACTACTTGTAACATCCCATATTGCTTATTCAGGAGCCTGAAGAAAAGGGATATTATTTTATTAAAGCCTGAAGGCTCATTAACACAAATGTTATTCCTAGGTTTCTGGTTGCACCAAATCTGAATTACTACCCTATCTGTAGTCCAACTGAATGCAAGTAATTTACAGTGTAGACCTCTATACTCCCTTCTTTAGCACCTAGTACATAAAAAAAAACCCAAAAACAACACGTATGTGCCTTTTCTTGGAATAATTAACAACATGCTTGGCCAGAATGCCTCAAAGATTCAAAGAGACACCTTCATACCTCTCCTGGTACTTAAATAATGATTTAAAAGATGATAGTCTCATTGACTCTCATTCAATATGTGTATTGTCACCTGACCTAGAAAGCCCCTAAGAAGAAACTAAAGGAAACTAGGGGCAAAAGATCACAAGGCTGCAAAGGAAAAATTTCATTTCTGACAAAAGGTGGTACATTATTTGGAACATTATCTCTCTAAGAATGGACCCTAGCTAAGATGAGTGTTAAACTGATTCAGCAATACCCAAGACCAAAAATTAAATTACAATTGATAAGACTTTTTGGGATTCACGGGCTATTTTAGACAATGGATTCCTAATTTTTCTAGTAAAATAAAAATCTCCACAAAGCAAAGGGAAATGTGTTAGCAGCGCATTGTGCAAAACAGATGGTACTTTTGTAGCTGTCTACAGAAATAATTCACAATATGGGAGATCAATAAGCACAATTTGCAGAATCCATTCTGAACATAAAAAATTCAGACTTAAAAAACAAACATTACCTAAAATTGGGATCCTCTGTTCGTGTCAATGGTCTCTGGCACACCAACTATGACGTGCCCCAAAGTATGAGCTGGTCTTTGACAAAAATCTTACACCACAGGTCCCATCATAAAAGAGATGAGATAATTTCTGAATAAGAGTTGATAGGAAAATTTCTCCTCTGTAACTGGGGATGTGGCTGGCTCCTGCCTTACATTCTGCTATCATATTCCAGGAAAACTGTGCAGTGAGCTGTGGGTCTAAATCATACTCCAAAGAACCTTTCAAATACAGATGGGCTGTGCCAAAATTATACAGTTAAAATATGTTGTTGTAATTGTCTGTAAATTCTTGAGATGGATTTGAGCCTTCCTATACAGAAAGGCCACTGCCATAAATGTGACTAAGACATTGTACTCTATAACTTTCCCACCTAGGGAATACCAGCCTTACATAGAAGAGTTATAAAGAATCTTACAGTGTGTTAACTATGTGATAAAAAAATTCACAATTACAATCCTTGGGAAATGTAGAACACAAAAATAGTATTTTTGATCTTAAACTGGCCAAGTTCTCTGAGGCTCCTGGAGTTCTTTGGTGAAGAGTTTTACTTTTGGTTCTAATGTCTATCAGACCAGGTTAGCTCCCTCTAGAACTCAGACTATTCACCCTAGGAAATAATAACTAGAAGACCCACGGGATTACAAGTCTTTTATCAATCTGAATCAAGCTTGCTTAATGCAGACATAACTACACATTGTCAAGAACCAGCTCATCTATAAGTTCAAGAAATCTTCCCCAAAAACTCACCCTCAGAAACTCTCCCTCTTTCAACCTCAAAAATCAAAAAAATATATCAATAGTCTTCTTTAGAGCCTTCTAACAACTGACCCTGCAGTTAATTAAGAGGTGAGCCTTTGGGTAAAAAGACGCCCAAAGAAACTGAATTACTGGCTGAAGACGAAAACAACTCTTACTGGAGATCTTAAATGGAAGTTTGCTTAAAAAAACCCAAAACTTCCAGAAATTGATGACCTTCAGCAACAGATTGCTATTCCAAGCTCCTCAGAACAAGCAGACTCTACGTGAAATAGAAAGACTCTGCCCAAGAGTGATGGAACAAGATTTTGCTACATACCAGGCATTATTGATTCTCATACTTTCCCTTGTATACTTTCCTTCTTTATCATTCTGCCATATTATTCTCTATTTACTTTCATAAAGTCGTAACAACTCTGATATCCCCTATTGTGTCTCCCTTATTGTTAATGATAACTTATTCGGGTCTAGGCTTTGCCCATGCCTACTATAATATCTTCTGCCAACCTTTCTAAGAACTTTCTATGATCATGACAATTAAGCTTTGGCCCTGACTCTCCACTTTACACTCTCCTAAAGTCAATCTAAATACTACCCCTTGAGTAAAATGCTGCTAGTTCATACCTGGCCATGGAAGAGACAACTATCATGTATATTTTTTGATGCTTATATTTATCCCAACAACTCTAACCTCAAACCCTAACTTCTCTGTCCAAATTATCCAATGGTCAAGTTCACTGAAAGCCTGGAGCCTTCCAAATTCCTTATTCTCATTCAGCAAATTCTTGTGCCTCCTGAAAAATAGTGACTTTGCAGATACTTATCCTGCCCCTTTTGGTCTATCACCTGGCATAATACCAGTTATGACTTGGTCCGTTTTATTCTTTGACCAATCTGAGGAGTTATCAAAGCCTCAGTGTTCCTTCACGGACAATCACCACCCAAATTCTGTAATTTAACTCTCTCTTGATACTGTAACTTCAGTCAAACTAATTAATTATTAGACAGGTCATCCAACAACCAATCAAAAGCTTCACAGCCATACTTTAAATATTTTAGATACCAACCAACAGTACTATTACCTCTCACCTACTTTATGGTATTTATAATATCCTAACATCATCGATCCCCACAGACCCTGATGCCAAATCCAAATCTTCATCTCTAAGCAAGTAAATGCCATGTCTCCAACACTAGCCTGTAACAGATGGCTCTTCAGGAATGGGCCTTCTTGCCAATATGGGGACAATACTACCAACTTTAGTTAGCTTAATGTACTCCCCAGCTCTACAACAGTCTCTGAAGACCTCGTTTAACTCCACACAATATATCTGTCATCCTGAAATAACTAAAAAAGTCCTCCAATTTCTGGCTGACTCCTGTAACAGTTGATTTCTCTTTTGAATCTGGAACTAACTATATACACTTCTTAGAGTATAGTTTCAAATAAATAACTCTCCTAAGAACCATGTTTCTTTGTGACAGGAGGCCAATCTATCTGGAGAAATAAGTGATACTTTGTGTTGGAGTCATGAGGACTCTAGTTCCAACTCTGGAATTTGAAAATATACCACAAGACAATTTTGAAAGATTATTACAAAACTGCCCCTAACTTTGGCCATTACAGTGAAGAATCCAGAAGCACAGCAAAGTAGCTTGAATTTACTGAACCAGGTGTTTTGAAAACCTTAGATTTCCTATTGGCAAGAAAAAGGGTATGTTTTGATTAACATTTCCTGTCACAATGCAGAGAAGATTAAGGAATCCATATCCAAACTAAAAGAAAAGGCAACTTGGGTTTTGAAGGTGGACTTAGGAGGGTAAGTTCTCATATCTCAGACTTGGGAAATCTTGGGTCATGGCTCTGTAGTGTCTTCTAGCCTCTTATATCATAAGAGTCTAGCTGCTGTATCATCAAATGGTTCAGTAAGATATTATACAAAAGGAAAATAAACTATTTCTAATTTTCACCTAAGCTAGTTACCAAAACTTCTAGCTGGACCAACTATGAGGAACAGCTGTTGATTATTATCTCTATAGCAAAAGGAAACTATGAATAAATTACCCAGTGATGGCCTTTCCTATATCCTTAGGGATAAGAGAGGACCAAATGGAAGACTGTTACTGGAAAAACCTACCTAGCCTTGGAGCATGCATACATGGTTTTACCCATTGTGTGACCCAGAGCTTGCCAATATCAAATACAGCATTTTGAGTAAATCAGTGGCATCTTGGGGATATACATTTGCCATATTCCATGCAAATGTAGTATTAGGGGCTTTGATGTTTTAAAATGTTTGGATTCTAGATAAAAGCATTTCAGATATTCATGGGGTTCAATAATTGGCTTATCATTGGCACAGTATTTACATTAACATGTCAGAGCTGAGCAATAGGGCACATTCTGGACAATAAGTCAGTGGAGATTTCTTGGAGTAACTGATTTGAGGTGCTTACTTTGACTTGTTTTTTCCCTCCAGGGCATACGACATAGGGCACATCTTCCAAATGTACTTGGACTGGACTTTGTGTTTAAATGCCTGTGGAAGGGTATGCTGCTGTGGGCACCAGTTGCTCAGAGCTCTCCATGGACTCAGTTTGAAGTGTTTGGAGTACACTGCGTAGGTCTTTGGGTACACAAACTCCCCTCTTATTGTGCATCAGTCACAGTTACCCTTAAGTTGTAGGTCACTTTCATTTTCCTTCAAAAGAGTCTATCATTCAAATATGCCCTACAAATCTGTAACATCTCTTCAGCCATTTTCACATTCTATATGAACAGACATTCAACTTCATTTATATAGATTTTCCTATGGTATGTGCCTTACCCAATATAACGTAGATCAGGGTGGGGGCATTGTATAAATAAATATATTCTGAATTTTAGAAACTTTTATAACACCCAAATGTTAAAGCAACTGATAAAGGCATTATGAATCAGCTTTTTCTAAAGAACTATTTTTCCCCAAGTTAGACAGGCCTACTTGAAATGAAGCAAGAGAACTGAAAGTCAAAATGGGAAACAATAGAGCAAAATGGAAAGAATTATGGAATAAAGATTTAGACTAGGGTTTCTCAATTTTTTAAAGTTATCACCTCCTAAAAAGAACCACTGTAATAAATTAATTTTATATCAAGTCAAATCAGTTAATTAAATATGATTTAAATTAGACAATTTCTACCTAACAAGAGAAATTAAATACTAAGGAATAAGATTCTGTTGGGCAGGGTGGAACTTTGAAGGAACACAAACCATTGTTATATCTAAGTTGTTTCAATACCCAAGAGCCAATTTTTGCCTCTCTAGGGGCAACTCTCAACACCCAAGTTGACAGTATATGATTTAGATAGATCTCAATTGAAATACTAATTCTGCCACTGCTGTGTGACCTTTGGGAGGTATTTAACTGTTCCAATGCTCAGTTCATCCATCTCTAAAATGGGGACCTTAAAGAGTGCCTTCTCCTAGGATTGCTAAAACGTTTAAATGTAGTACCACATGTAATTACTTAGCAGTAATTGGACTACAAGAAAGCAATTAATGGGTAATTTTGCTGCCACTGTTGTTATCATTTTTATTATTGGGGAAGTTTAGATGGGAGAAAATGACTCAGGGAAGCAACTGAGTAAAAAGACTATACAAACATATAGAAGAGTCTTCAATTTGGAGTGATAAAACACCTGAATTAAACCACTACCGAGCTCACTTTAAACCTGAGAGCATCTCTGTGGAAAGGTTGCTGTGTAGCCAAAGTGGCAAATCAGAATCTGCATATAAACAGAATGTTCAGAATGTTAAGACAGTGGAATAAAGCATAAAGCTTTCTGTTGTTCCACTGCAGGAAGAGGGGGGACAGCCATGGCCTGACAACTACTAGTATCCAGGAGACATGGCTATAACATTCACCTATAAACTAGGAAACAGCACCAAAATTCTGCAGAGGAAGAACAATTCTAGACCCTCTTAGCTATTACCCACACAAAATGGTAAGAGAAGCTCTTTGTAAACTTTCCTCCTTCCATGTGGAGGGAAAAGTAATTCTTCTCAATTTCTAATTTAAAATGGAAAAGTACTCACCAAAGGAAACATCACCAAAATGCAGAGCAGGAACATTAAAATGGAAGGTAGGTCCAATGACACAGCCTCTGGAAGTAGGAATACAAGTTAAGGGAGTGGAAAGAGAATCCAGTGAATTCAAGGTAACAATCAAGAAGTGGGTAGAGGTAAGTACTGAAAACCATAATTTAGCATTAAATCAATTACAGCATCATCTTGGACTTAAGGAAACTGTGAGATGATGGTCTAGCCCAATGGTTCTTAGAATTCCTTTTCCACTCTCAAACCTTTGGGTTTTAGCAAACGATGCTATGGTTAACTTACCACCATATTGCTATCAGTGATGAGGCAGAGCAGACACATCACTGAACTAATGGCACAAAATGTTAATGTGGATGAGACAAATATCATGAAAATTTATTAACTCAGGCAAGAAAAAAATTATAGGTTTAATCATATAATAGACATCAAAGACTATCAATGATACCAGTATTCCTTGGCCCACACCTTTATAAAACTGTTTTAATCCAGTTCCTACCACCAACTAGCTGTAATCTTGGCCAATCACTTTACGTCTGTAGGCCTCAGTTTCTTTTCCTAACGTACGAAAGAGAAGACTGGAACAGGTGGCCTTTAAGGACTCTTTAACTGTTGTTGTTCTGTTTCCCTCTCATACAAGACTCATGATCTTGGAGTGACACTCTAGCTTAAAATAAACAATAGAGAGATTCTACAGTTTCTAACTGACTTCAGGTGTGGTAGATAGCATAATGGTCCCCAAAGATGTCTATGTGCTAATCCCCACAATCAGTGAATATATTAGGTTACATGGCAAAGGGTAATTAAGGTGGCAGAAGGAATTAAGTTTGCTAATTAACTGATCTTAAGATAAGGGGATTAGCCTGAATTATCCAGGTGGGCTCAATGTAATCACAAAGGTCTTTAAAATTAGAACACAGGGGCACAGAGGAGGTAGGAGTGAGGCAATGTGAGAAGGACTCAACCAGCCTTTGCTGGCTTTGAAGATAGAGGAGGCAGAACATGAGCCAAGGACCGTGGGCAGCTTCAAAAAGCTGAACAAGGTTAGGAGATGAATTCTCCCCTAGAGCTTCCAGAAAGAAACACAGCCCTGGCCAACACCTTGATTTTAGCGCAGTAAGACCTGTGTTGGACTTTAGATCTACAGAACTGTAAAATAATAAATCTGTATTGTTTTAAGCTACTATGTTTGTGGTAATTTATTACAGCAGCAATAGAAAACCAATATATCAGATATTTGTTTATTCTTGTCTTTCTCCATGGTCCATGTCCCTAAAATCTCTAGACCAAAGGTAAGAACTGAAATAATTCCCCACCTATGTGCCAAGCTTTTAAAAGTTATAGACACAAATACCAGAAACCCCACTAAGCATGAGTCTCCGGCTGTTGAAAGCCTGGGAGGAGAGATGACAACAAAGACTCAATGCAGCAAGTTTCAATTCTAAAAGCCTTTCCCAGGACCATCTATTCTATTTCATGCTAATGATCCAAAGTGGTTTCAAAAGGAGCAGCTGGTACTTAGCAAGGAATTAGGATCCAGCTGAGATAAGTCAAAGGAGCCTACAGATTAGATACTTGATTTGTAAAAGAAGTTTTGGGGGGGGCCAAAGAAACAAATAGATCAAAAGTGTATGAAATGCACAAAAGCCTAAAGAAATAAGAAAGATCACAAAACTGCACAAAGCAGTCATTTAATCAGTGTAGTAGAAAAAAACCAGAGTTAAATCACATTTGTTCAAAGGCACAGGTAACTAGGGGAACTGCAGCTGAATACCAATTGGACTTAGATATTGTCACATTCATTCAAACAGGGATCCTGGACATTAGGGCAGTCTCTGCCAAGATGGTGTCCTCCATCAATGCAATGGTCTGTTAAAATTAGAATTTTAAAGACTAAGAGAGTGATTGAATTATGATGTTATGTGAAACAGGTTGAATGCGAAATATGCTACACTTAAACTGTATAAAGTCACATATGTAAAAATAGGAGGGAACAAAACTGTTCATGGGTAATTTAAAAAATCACATTAACTTTACAGTGCTGTTTATCCAACCACTTAAAATACTGTGTCATGCAGCTGGAGAAATCAATAGAAACAGCAACTGTTCTGATCTTTCAAGGCATACTAGCCAAAATTATGTGGTACTAAGGAAAGAAGATTACCCAACGATAAAAGAATAAGAAACAAAATTACAGAATCCACAATATTAACTTTATAGAGACTTCTTGGACCATAAGGCCCAAGAAAGAGTTCCTGGCAAAGTCATAAGTAAAATCAGTATTACTGCGTGGAGCTGGAAATAAATAATAAATTATACATGTATTTCACCCTTTATCATTAGACATTTATTTATGACACTAGATATTTGCCAAGTTTTCAAAATTATTGTTTGTGGTTTGAAGTGCTAGAACACTTTGGACAAATGCAATTTAGACAAGAATATTTCTCTTAGCAATCTGTGATTAGTTTTAGGATGAACATAAGCATTCTTTCCACAGTCAGACTTTCCTTTCCTTTGAAAGAAACAAGGAATGAACATCGAAAATAAGAAAGTGGCATGGGAGTGGTGTGAATGGTAAGGTGCAGAGGATAAAACAAGAGACTTAACCTCCACAGAGCACCTGGAGTATTAACTAGTCCAAGTTTACTTGCAAGTTCCTAGGAGATTCCTAAACCCTATTATTCACAGTGGAAAAACCAAGCAGACCCTAACCTATTCAGACATTGCTAGTGACACGCATTACTAGTTTGGGATCTTTAGGAGAACAGATCAGAGGTTTAAAAAATTCACCCATGAAATGAATGAATTATAGGCTCCTGGAAATTAAAAAAAATAACAGCCTCATTGAAATATAATTCACATGCTATACAATTCACCCATTTAAAGTGTATAAGTCAATGGTTTTTGTATAGTAGTCACATATATGTGCAACCACCACCTGGGTTAACTTTAGAACATTCCCGTCACCTCAAAAAGAAACCCCATACCCTTTAACTATCACCCTCTATCTCCATCTCCCATCTCCACCCCTGGCCCTAAGTAACCACTAATCTACTTCCTATCCATATACAGATTTTCTCTCTCTGGACATTTCACATAAATGGAATCATACAATATATGGTCTTTTGTGACTGGCTTCTTTCACTTGTCAGAGCGTTTTCAAGGTTCATTCATTGTACCATGTTGTAGCATGTACATCCTTTCTTTCTTTTTTCATTCCTTTTTATGGTCTTAATAACATTCCATTGTGTGGATAGACCACATTTTGTTTATTCATTCATCAGTTGGTAGACACTTGGATTATTTCCACCTTTTGGCTACTATGAATAATGCTGTAATAAACATTCATGTACAAGTTTTTGTATGGATTTATATTTTCATTTTTCTTGGGTATGTATCTAGGAATGGAATTGCTGGGTCATATGGTAACTCAACGTTTACTTGAGAAAACCTGTCAGACTGTTTTCCAAAGTGGCTGTATATTTTACATTCCCACCATCAGTGTATGAAGGTTCTGATTTCTCTACATTCTCTCCAACACTTGTTGTTTTCCATTTTTTAAATTATAGCCATCCACGTGGGTGTAAAGTTGTATCTCATTATGGTTTCAATTTGCATCTCCCTGATGATTAATGATGTTGAGAGTCTTTTCATATGTTATTAATCATTTGTATATCTTCTTTAGAGAAATGTCTGCTCAGATGGTTTGTCCAATTTTTGATTGGTTGTCTTTTTATTACTGAGTGTAAATGTTCTCTATATATCTTAGATATAAGTCCCTTTTCAGATATGTGATTTACAAATACTTTCTCCCATATTGTAGTTTGTTTTTTCACTTTCTTAATAGTGTCCCTTAAGGCACAAAATTTTTAAATTTTGATGAAGTCTTATTTATTTATTTTTTCTTTGATTGCTTATACTTAGGTGTCATCTTTAAGAAACCTTTGCCTAATCCAAGGTCATGCATATTTGCACTTATGTTTTATTTAAACAGTTGTATAGTTTTAGTTGTTACATTTGGGTCTTTGGCCCATATTATGTTAATTTTGTATATGGTCTGGGGTTTGGGGGGGGGTCCAACTTTATCCTTTTGCATGTGGATATCCAGTTGTTCCAGCAGCATCGGTTGAAAAAACTATCCTTTTTCCCATTGAATTGTCTTGATACTCTTGATAAAAATAAATTGACCATAACTGTGTGAATTTATTTTTGGACTCTCAATTCTATGCCATTGATCTATATGTCTATCTTTATGCCAGTACAACACCTTCTTGATAACTGTATCAAAACTATAGTAAGTTTTGAACTGGGAAGTGTAAGTCCTCCAAATTTGTTCTTATTTTTTTAAATTGTTTTGGCTATTCTGGGATTCTTGCATTTCCATATAAAGTTTAGTATCAGCTTGTCAATTACCGCAGAAAGGGCAGCTGAAATTTTGACAGAATCATGTTGAATCTATACATCATTTTGGGAAATACTGCCATCTTAGGTTAATATTGAGTCTTCCAATCCATGAAAACAGATGTCTTTTCACTTATTTAGGTCTTCTTTTAAATTCCTTTCAATGATGTTCTGTAGTTTTCAATGTACAAGTCTTACACTTTTTTTTGTTAAATTTATTCCCAACTTTATCATCTTTTTTGAACCTATTGTAAATGGAATTTTCTTAATTTCATTTTTGAATTTTCATTGCTACGGTCTAGAAATACAATTGATTTTTGTACATTGATTCTATATCCTGCAATTGTTCTGAACTCATTCGTTAGCTCTATAGTTTTTTGGTGGATTCCTTAGGATAGTCTATATATAATATCATGTCATCTGCAAAGAGAGATAGTTTTACTTCTTCCTTTCCAACCTGAATGCCTTTTATTTCTTTTTCTTGCCTAATTGCCTTGGATAGAACCTCCAAGTACAATGTTGAGCAGAAACAACTTTCAGTTTTATTAATTTTCTCTATTGTTTTTCTTTATTTCATTAATTTCCACTCTAATCTTTATTACTTCCTTCCTTGTGCTTGCTTTGGATTTAGTTAGCTCTTCTTTTTCAAGTTTCTTAAGGTAGCAATTTAGGTTATTGATTTGAAATCTTTCTTCTTTTTAAATACAGGCACTTACAGCTATCAGTTTCCCTCTAAGAGCTACTTTTACCACATCTCATAAGTTTTGGTATATTGTGTCTTGTTTTCATTTATCTCAAAGTATTTTAAAATTTCTGTTGTAATTTCTTCTTTAACCTATTGGTAATTTAGGGGTGTATTTTACTTTCCACATATTTGTAAATTCTCCAGATTTCCTTCTATTTTTGATTTTTCATTCATTTCTTTCTAGTTGAAGAACACACTCTCTATGATTCAAATTATTTAAAATTTATTGAGACTTGTTTTATGGCTTAACACATGGTGTATTCTGGAAAATGTTCCAAGTGCACTTGTTGGGTTCTACAGGTATCTGTTAGGTCCAGTTGGTTTATGGTATTGTTCAGCTCTTCTATTTCCTTTATGATGTTCTGCCTAGTTGTTCTATCCACTGTTGAAAGTAGGGTAGTGACATCTCCAACTACTACTGTTCAATTACCTATTTCTCTCTTCAGTTCTGTAAGCTTTTGCTTCATGTATTTTGGGGATCTGCTGTTAAGTGCATCGATGTTTATAATTGTTGTATCTTCTTGGTGGACTGACTATTATTGTAAAATGTTCTTCTTTGTCTTTGTAACAATTTTTGTTCTAAAGTTTATTTAGATACTGGTATAGCCACTCCAGCTTTCTTTTGGTTAGTGTTTGCAGGGTATCTTTTTCCATCTGTTTAAAAAAGTTTGAACCTATTCATACTTTCAGATCTAAAGTGCGTCTCTTGTAGACAGCAAAAAGTTGGATCATATTTTGTATGTGTGTTTTTAAAGTCTATTCTGCTAATCTCTGCCTTTTAATTTAAGTGTTAAATATATTTATAGTTAATATAACAATGATAAATTAGGATTCCTTCTTCCTTTTCTCTATTTGTTTTCTACATGTCTTAATGTTTTCTCAGTTCTTCTATTCTTTCACTATTGCCTTCCTCTGAGTTAAATGGATATTTTCTAGTATAGCCTTTTAATTCCCTTGTCATCTCTTTTACTATATTTTTGGTTAGTTTAGGAAATAATTTAGGAAATGGGCAATCACATCCTGAATTTGGATAAATAATTCACAGAGTCACAGGGTAAGACAATAGGATTCATGTAACAGGAATGTCTACCAAACCCAAATTCACCAGTCACTGCACCTAATATACAACCTTGCAGGTAGGAGGTGCTCATTAAGAGTTTATTAAACAAATATCCAAAATACATGGGTTTTTTTTCTAAATACAGTAGCAATGTGTGCATGTTGATAGTTAGATACAATATTAATTATTAGGCTAAACTTAAAATGTGGAATGACTGGATGAAATTGGGATGGGCTTTTTTATCCAACTTGAAGGACAGTTAGCCTGTCTCAGCCAGCAGTTTGATTTTTCTTTGCCTGCATGAAAAGTAAAATTATGGTCCTTTAACATCCTATTCTTTCTTGCCTATAGATAGGACTATTTTCCTTTTATCTTAAATGTTTATAAGAGCAGAGTTTTAAGATTTTTATCTCTCACTTTTGTATGGAGGCCTGTCTATGATGCTGGATGTTGCGGAGGGTACTCATGATTCTGAACAATATTTCCTGGTGCCAAGAAGTCAGAAAGCCTTGATTCAGTTGGGGGCTTTCAAGAGCTGATCTTCTGGAACTTAACAAGGGGGCTAAGGGGCCAGATGATCTCTGAATGATAGACAAGGTTGCACTTGCAAGTTTGCTCTTCCTGCTTCTCCAGATAACTACCTCCACTGTTTGTCATGAGATGTGAATTGTTATGGAGGTGGGAGGTGGGTTAAAGTTTATATAATGTGAAAAAGTACTCCTGTTCTTCTCATATTCTGCACATCCCTGAAGGAGGTCAATCTTGGGCCAGGATAAGCATGATACATCTTCTTAAGAGTCAATGTTATTCAAATATCTGGAAAGCTACTCTAATTTTTTCTTTTAGCACAAACACAGATGCATTATGGAAAAGAATGTAAATGCATTGTGAATATTTCAGATAAGTCTTGAGATCTTTTTAAAGAGTTTATGACTGTGGTAGGTTGTCTTAGCCATGCCACAGAACACCTGAGGCATATGCACTCACTCTCCTTACTTGTTAGGGGTTGTATTCATTTGCTAGGACTGTCATAAAGTATTAGAGACTCAGTGGTTTAAACAACAGAAATTTATTTCCTCACAGTTCTGTAGGCTGGAAGTCCAAGATCAATGTGTTGGCAGGGTTGGTTTCTTCTGAGGAACTCCCTCCTTAGCTTGTAGATGGGTACCTTCTCCCCATGTCTTCCCACAGTCTTTTCCTGTTTGTGTATCTGTCCTAATGTCCTCTTCTTACAAGGACACCATTCTTATTAGATTAGGGCCCACCTATATGACCTCATTTTACCTTCATTACTTCTTTAAAAGTCTTATCTCCAAATGCAGTCACATTCTGAAGCACTGAGTGTTAGGACTTCAACATATGAAATTTGGGAGGATGTAATTCACCCTAGAACAGACATACTTAGGTGGAAGAATTGAGAAGAAATGGTAATCGCCTTGGAGTCAATCTTAAGATTCTAAATTTCCAGTAGGTATCACAAGATCAATAAGTTTTCCCAGGACCCTTCAGGCCTAGGAAGTATGTCTGTCTCTTTTCTATGTTATCTCCAGGCCACAAAGGAGACCTCAGCTGTAGATGGAGTGAGGTCCTGCTAGGCTACTGACCCATAATAAGAGAGACTACCATGGTAATTAACAACCTGTTGCTGTGGGAATCTAAATAGAATCTGCAATCTATTCTGAAGATATGATCTTTTTAAGCACCAGGAACTAAAGCTATAGATCTGCCCAATGGGTTGGTCACAGAGAACTTCTTTTTAAAACCTGAGGACAAACAAAGCAGCTAGAGAAGCCATTAAAAGACATCTAGCACAAAAGCTGCAAGTGTCTAGCCTTGACTGACTGACACTATAAGTAGACTTTTATAATTCCTGGAGACATTAAAGGTTAAGAGCACTTAAAGAATTTCCTTAAAATAAAAACAAGAGATGCAGGTTTACAGAAACTGTGATAACAGTTAGAGTTTAATTATAGGAGATGATTTTATCCAGGTGTTAATAACCTACTTTCCCTAAACATACTAAAACAGAGAGTAAGTAGAAACTAATATAGTGTTTAAGTTCTTATTTTATAAGGTTACAGCTTACAGAAAAACTAGATTCCAAAATACCATCTGCATCCATACTACAGTAATAAGTTAAACATGTTCACTAGAGAAACACTGGTGGAAATTTAAAACACCCCAGTATGTTGATGTGGTCATATCAACAAAGACAGTTATGGACATTCAAGACATGATCTAGTTTTGGTTTTTTAAAGTAAGTTTATGAAAGGATTTTATTTTTACATTTTACTTCTGTAACAGTAAAAGTAAACAGTAGGGAATCAAATTGTTGCTACTTTCAGACAGGTATCAATATTGTTGACAAAAAAATAAATAAATATTTTGGCAACCTAGTAATTCTCCATTAATTTGTAAAGTGCTCTAGTTTTGAAGTTTAAGAAAGCATTAGGTAAAAACTTCAGTTTCCACATTACCTGTAGAAGTAACTTACATAATGGTCAGTTTCACAGGCTCTGGTGATCCATTGACACTGACCAGGAACTCTTCTTCAAAGTGTCCCAGGATGGAAGAACTGAAGGAGATCTGGACAGCCTGGACTCCACTTGGATCGATGATACCTTCCTTGGGACTGAAAACAAAGCAGGTCCCCACAGCCGAAGTTGGAGGGATCACGTTGAAGAGGGCATCAATGCTGCCTTTGTTGGATAGTACTGCCTATATCAAAAAGACAAGAATGAAAAGGTAGGCAGTGGGCCTCTGATTTATTTTCATATAAGCACCAACACAGAGACAGCTGCAGGAAGTAGAACCACAGAAAAACTCCAGGGGAAAAATAAGCAGTCTTCTGTCTTGAATGTTTGAAGACAGGAATCCCAAGCCAGAAAGCAATTTTTATCAGAAACAGAAAGTGTTTTTATCTCCTCTTTAAAATAGAGTTAGTCATATGCATTATATTCATGCTATAAAGATTGATCATAATCACATCTATTGAAGAAGAACCTTAAAAGACCTTTTTTTTTGATTCTATCTCTGAAGTAACCAAGAGAAGGTAGGTCTTTCTCTTATACACATGAGAAGGCTGGGATTAAGTGGCATGCTGAAAAATAAAAAGCAAGTTAGAATAAAGGATCAAGAACTATCTAAGCCTATGTTTATAATGTAGCTTGAAGAATGTAGCAGGAGCTATTATTGTGGATTCCAGATTGCAAGGATTCTCTTTGTTGTACCATTAGATTTCATCCTATTGTGATATTTTCATCTCAAACTGTAATGGATGGATAACTGTTTTGGGATGCTTATGTGAGCCATTGTTTTACTACAGAAAAGTTTTTTGTTCGTTTGTCTGGTTTTGTTTTTTTTTTGGCTGTGCAGTGCTGTGTGAGGCATCTTAATTCCCCGACCAGGGATGGAAACCGTGTCCCCCGCACAGTGGAAGCATGGAGTCTTAACCACTGGACCGCCAGGGAAGTCCCATACAGAAAAGTTTTATTCCTATATACTAATGTTCTAGAACCAAGTCATTGCCCATATTTGATTGCACACGAGGTGTGTTTACAAAGCTCATGCCTGGCATTCAGAGGCCTCCACAGCTGGCTCCGTCTACCACTCCCACTGTCACTTTCCACAAGTCCGTCCATGAACTTGTACTATAGCCACACAGCCCTATTCTTCGGCTTCTAGAACACAATCTCTATTCCTTGCCAACGCTTACACCTGAACGGGTGAACAGTCATTCTCTCTACTTAGAAAGTGCCTTCAACCTACATCAAGGCACTGGAGGGAAAAAAGAGGAGGTGATGAAGAAAGATTCAGAAAAGTATGGGGGGCATGTCAGGAACCGAGAAAGCCAAGAGACAACTTCCAAAAGGGGTTGAACGGGGATAGAGGTTAAGGAGAATAAGCTTTGAGAAAATTCTATAGATTTTTTATTTTTAATTAGAGGCCATCCCTGCCCTTGAAGAAGAAAGTAATTTCAATAGAGTGTGACTGTAGAATCCAGAGTACAAATGTTTAGGGAGTGAGTAGGTGCAGAGGAAATAGTGGTTGACTATTCTTGATTCCTGTTTTGAGAAGATTAGTGGTAAAAAAGAGAAAATGAGGGTGGCAAAGCTGCAGGAAGGTATGGTAGGTGAGACTTAGTCTATTTATACTATTAAATGAGATAATGCACACTTAAGGCCCAGCCTAGATGTTTGTTTTTGTAATAAGAAAAGGGGACTAGGTAACCAAGGTAATAGGGTCTGGGTGGATGTAGGGGGTCCACTAGATCAGGTTGCCTCCTCAGGAGCAGAGAAGAAGGAATCAAGAGCATAAGTAGGATACAGTCAGGGGCTCTTGCAAAGGAAGACAACCACTCCTGCCAAGAGAAGACGGATGATGTACCAAAAGAGGTACATAACTAAGTGTTACTTGATACGGTGTTCATCTTTTTACATTTATTTCCCATCTCCCTCATCCTATGTTCCCTGGTCATAGGAGTTATGCTTCATCCTTTATTCCTTTTAAAAAGACCATGCAGAAAAGTGATTATGACCAGGGTCTCAGAAGCCAAATGCCTGGGTTCAAATCCCAGCTTTTCCACTGACGTGACTAGCTGTATGACCTTGCAGAACCTGCTTGGCTTCTCTGTGTCCGTTTCCCCATCTGTAATGTATAAGTATTACTGATAAACCAGGGAACCCGGGCAGCAGCCGTAGTTGCCACCTGGGGCCAAGTACCACAGTGCATCTTGTTCGCTGTATAGCTGACAGGGTCTTGGTGTTCCAGCTGGGTGTCAGGCCTGTGCCTCTAAGATGGGAGAGCCGAGTTCAGGACACTGGTCCACCAGAGACCTCCCGGCTCCACGTAAATCAAACAGTGAAAGCTCTTCCAGAGATCTCCATCTCAATGCTAAGACCCAGCTCAACTCAACGACCAGCAAGCTACAGTGCTGGACACTCTATGCCAAACAACTAGCAAGGCAGGAACACAACCCCACCCCCTAGCAGAGAGGCTGCCTAAAATCATAATAAGGTCACAGACACCCCAAAACACACCACCAGACGCGGCCCTGCCCACCAGAAACACAAGATCCAGCCTCATCCACCAGAACGCAGGCACCAGTCCCCTCCACCAGGAAGCCTACACAACCCACTGAACCAACCTTAGCCACTGGGGGCAGACACCAAAAACAATGGGAACTACGAACCTGCAGCCTGCAAAAAGAAGACCCCAAACACAGTAAGTTAAGCAAAATGAGAAGACAGAGAAACACACTGCAGATGAAGGAGCAAGGTAAAAACCCACTAGACCAAACAAATGAAGAGGAAATAGACAGTCTACCTGAAAAAGAATTCAGAGTAATGATAGTAAAGATGATCCAAAATCTTGGAAATAGAATGGAGAAAATACAAGAAACGTTTAACAAGGACCTAGAAAAACTAAAGAGCAAACAAACAATGATGAACAACACAATAAATGAAATTAAAAATTCTCTAGAAGGAATCAATAGCAGAATAACTGAGGCAGAAGAACGGATAAGTGACCTGGAAGATAAAATAGTGGAAATAGCTACCATAGAGCATAATAAGGAAAAAAGAATGAAAAGAATTGAGGACAGTCTCAGAGACCTCTGGGACAACATTAAATGCACCAACATTCGAATTATAGGGGTCCCAGAAGAAGAAGAGAAAAAGAAAGGGACTAAGAAAATATTTAAAGAGATTATAGTTGAAAACTTCCCTAATATGGGAAAGGAAATAGTTAATCAAGTCCAGGAAGAACACAGAGTCCCATACAGGATAAATCCAAGGAGAAACACGCCAAGACACATATTAATCAAGCTATCAAAAATTAAATACAAAGAAAAAATATTAAAAGCAGCAAGGGAAAAACAACAAATAACAAACAAGGGAATCCCCATAAGGTTAACAGCTGATCTTTCAGCGGAAACTCTGCAAGCCAGAAGGGAGTGGCAGGACATATTTAAAGTGATGAAAGGGAAAAACCTACAACCAAGATTACTCTACCCAGCAAGTATCTCATGCAGATTTGATGGAGAAATTAAAACCTTTACAGACAAGCAAAAGCTAAGAGAATTCAGCACCACCAAACCAGCTTTACAATAAATGCTAAGGGAACACACAAGAGAAGGAAAAGACCTACAATAACAAACCGAAAACAATTAAGAAAATGGTAATAGGAACATACATATTGATAACTACCTTAAATGTAAAAGGATTAAATGCTCCAACCAAAAGACACAGACTGGCTGAATGGACACAAAAACAAGACCCGTATATATGCTGTCTACAAGAGACCCACTTCAGACCTAGGAACACATACAGACTGAAAGTGAGGGGATGGAAAAAGATACTCCATGCAAATGGAAATCAAAAGGAAGCTGGAGTAGCAATTCTCAGGTCAGACAAAATAGACTTTAAAATAAAGGCTATTACAAGAGACAAAGAAGGACACTACAGAATGTTCAAGGGATCAATCCAAGAAGATATAACAACTGTAAATATTTATGCACCCAACATAGGAGCACCTCAATACATAAGACAAATGCTAACAACCATAAAAGGGGAAATCGACAGTAACACAATCATAGTAGGGGACTTTAACACCCCACTTTCAACAATGGATAGATCATCGAAATTGAAAATAAATAAGGAAACACAAGCTTTAAATGATACATTAAACAAGATGGACTTAATTGATATTTATAGGACATTCCATCCTAAAACAACAGAATACACTTTCTTCTCAAGTGCTCATGGAACATTCTCCAGGATAGATCGTATCTTGGGTCACAAATCAAGGCTTGGTAAATTTAAGAAAACTGAAATCATATCAAGTACCATTTCCAACCATAATGCTATGAGACTAGATACCAATTACAGGAAAAAATCTGTAAAAAAATACAAACACATGGAGGCTAAACAATACACTGCTAAATAACCAAGAGATCACTAAAGAAATCAAAGAGGAAATCAAAAAACACCTAGGAAGAAATGACAATGAAAACACGACCACCCAAGACCTATGGGATGCAGCAAAAGCAGTTCTAAGAGGGAAGTTTATAGCAATACAATCCTACCTCAAGAAACAAGCAACATCTCAAATAAACAACCTAACCTTTCACCTAAAGCAATTAGAGAAAGAAGAACAAAAAACCCCCAAAGTTAGCAGAAGGAAAGAAATCATAAAGATCAGATCAGAAATAAATGAAAAAGAAATGAAGGAAATAATAGCAAAGATCAATAAAACTAAAAGCTGGTTCTTTGAGAAGATAAACAAAATTGATAAACCATTAGCCAGACTCATCAAGAAAAAAAGGGAGAAGACTCAAATCAACAGAATTAGAAATGAAAAAGGAGAAGCAACAACTGACACTGCAGAAATACAAAGGATCATGAGAGGTTACTACAAGCAAGTATATGCCAATAAAATGGACAACCTGGAAGAAATGGACAAATTCTTAGATAAGCACAACCTTCCGAGACTGAACCAGGAAGATATAGAAAATATAAACAGACCAAACACAATCACTGAAATTAAGACTGTGATTAAAAATCTTCTAACAAACAAAAGCCCAGGACCAGATGGCTTCACAGGCGAATTCTAGCAAACATTTAGAGAAGAGCTAACACCTATCTGTCTCAACTTCTTCCAAAATATAGCAGGGGGAGGAACACTCCCAAACTCATTCTATGAGGCCACCATCACCCTGATAACAAAACCAGACAAAGATGTCACAAAGAAAGAAAACTACAGGCCAATATCACTGATGAACACAGATGCAAGAATCCTCAACAAAATACTAGCAAACGGAATCCAGCAGCACATGAAAAGGATCATACACCATGATCAAGTGGGGTTTATCCCAGGATGCAAGGATTCTTCAATATACGCAAATCAATCAATGTGATACACCATATTAACAAACTGAAGGATAAAAACCGTATGATCATCTCAATAGATGCAGAAAAAGCTTTCAACAAAATTCAACACCCATTTATGATAAAAACCCTCCACAAAGTAGGCACAGAGGGAACGTACCTCAACATAATAAAGGCCATATATGACAAACCCACAGCCAACATTGTTCTCAGTGGTGAAAAACTGAAACCATTTCCACTAAGATCAGGAACAAGACAAGGTTGCCCACTCTCATCACTATTATTCAACATAGTTTTGGAAGTTTTAGCCACAGCAATTAGAGAAGAAAAAGAAATAAAAGGAATCCAAATTGGAAAGGAAGAAGTAAAGCTGTTACTGTTTGCAGATGACATGATACTATAGAGAATCCTAAAGACACTACTAGAAAACTGCTAGAGCTAATCAATGAAATTGGTAAAGTAGCAGGATACAAAACTAATGCACAGAAATCTCTTGCATTCCTATACACCAGTGATGAAAAATGTGAAAGAGAAACTAGGAAAACACTCCCATTTACCACTGCAACAAAAAGAATAAAACACCTAGGAATAAACCTACCTAAGGAGACAAAAGACCTGTATGCAGAAAACTATAAGACACTGATGAAAGAAATTAAAGATGATACCAACAGATGGAGAGATACACCATGTTCTTGGATTGGAAGAATCAACATTGTGAAAATGACTATACTCCCCAAAGCCATCTACAGATTCAATGCAATCCCTGTCAAACTACCAATGGCATTTTTCACAGAACTACAACAAAAAATTTCACAATTTGTATGGAAACACAAAAGACCCCAAATAGCCAAAGCAATCTTGAGAAAAACGGAGCTGGAGGAATCAGGTTCCCTGACTTCAGACTATATTACAAAGCTACAGTAATCAAGACAGTATGGTACAGGCACAAAAACAGAAATATAGATCAACGGAACAAGATAGGTAGCCCAGAGATAAACCCACACACATATGGTCACCTTATCTTTGATAAAGAAGTCAAGAAGATAACAATGGAGAAAAGCCAGCCTCTTCAATAAGTGGTGCTGGGAACACTGGACAGCTACATGTAAAAGAATGAAATTAGAACACTCCCTAACACCATACACAAAAATAAACTCAAAATGGATGAAAGACCTAAATGTAAGGCCAGACACTATAAAATTCTTAGAGGAAAACATCAGCAGAACACTCTATGACATAAATCACAGCAAGATCCTTTTTGACCCACCTCCTAGAGAAATGGAAATAAAAACAAAAATAAACAAATGGGACCTAATGAAACTTAAAAGCTTTTGCACAGCAAAGGAAACCATAAGCAAGATGAAAAGACAACCCTCAGAATGGGAGAAAATATTTGCAAATGAAGTAACTGACAAAGTATTAATCTTCAAAATTTACAAGCAGCTCATGCAGCTCAATATCAAAAAAACAAACAACCCAATCCAAAAATGGGCAGAAGACCTAAGTAGACATTTCTCCAAAGAAGATATACAGATTGTCAACAAACACATGAAAGGATGCTCAACATCACTAATCATCAGAGAAATGCAAATCAAAACTACAATGAGGTATCAGCTCACACTAGTCAGAATGGCCATCATCAAAAAATCTACAAACAATAAAGGCTGGAGAGGGTGTGGAGTAAGGGAAACCTCTTTCACTGTTGGTGGGAATATAAATTGATACAGCCACTATGGAGAACAGTATGGAGGTTCCTTAAAAAACTAAAAATAGAAGTACCATACGACCCAGCAATCCCACTACTGGGCATATACCCTGAGAAAATCATAATTCAAAAAGAGTCATGTACCACAATGTTCACTGCAGCTCTATTTACAATAGCCAGGACATGGAAGCAACCTAAGTGTCCATTGACAGATGAATGGATAAAGAAGATGTGGCACATATATACAATGGACTATTACTCAGCCATAAAAAGAAACGAAATTGAGTTATTTGTAGTGAGGTGGATGGACCTAGAGTCTGTCATATAGAGTGAAGTAAGTCAGAAAGAGAAAAACAAATACTGTATGCTAACACATATATATGGAATCTAAAAAAAAAAAAAAAGTTCTGAAGAACCTAGGGGCAGGACAGGAATAAAGACACAGACGTAGAGAATGGACTTGAGGACATGGGGAGGGGGAAGGGTAAGCTGGGACCAAGTGAGAGAGTGGCATGGACATATATACACTATCAAATGTAAAATAGATAGCTAGTGGGAAGCAGCCGCATAGCACAGGGAGATCAGCTCGGTGCTCTGTGACCATCTAGAGGGGTGGGATAGGGAGAGTGGGAGGGAGACGCAAGAGGGAGGAGCTATGGGGATACACGTATATGTACAGCTGATTCACTTTGTTATGAAGCAGAAACTAACACACCATTGTAAAGCAATTATACCCCAATAAAGATGTTTTCAAAAAATGTAAGTATTACTAACTTCTCAGATTGCTGTGAAAATGACATTTATTAAATTGCATAACTTTTAGAATAGTGCATGGCAAAGAGTGCTCATGAAAGATAGTGATTGCTATTTATGTCCCCAGTGCTAAGTAGAATGGGTTTAAGATTTACCTATGCTTAAGAAGTAACTGATATGCACTAGTGATAACTTGAAGGCAACTCAAAGGTGTTAATGGTAACTTGAAGGACACTTGTTCTTCTCTCTGAGCTGGTGCATGGATTGCCTTTTTTCCTGTCTTACCCAGATTTTCTATAAGGTGCCAGTTCCTCTATTTTCGAGACTATGCATTTCATTCTTCTCCCCCTGACAAAGCAGCAACTACTTATGTATACGGAATCCAGCAAATTGTTTGACAATACAATTCTGACACCTTTTGATTACTAGTAATGCCCTTACCCTTGCAGTCCAACTCCTTGGAGAGGGGAAAATTTATAGTAGAACTTCACCTCTCATTTGTTTTCCTTCTAATTATACTGGGGAATAGCATATACTCTTGGGGATTAGTCTTTATGTGTCTGCTAAGCTCAGCAATGACTAACAGCAATAGCTAGTTACTCAAATTTGTTTCAAGTAGGTAATGTAATAAATTGAAAGACAGACACAATGAGGCATCAGCATTAAATACACAGAGAGTGCAAAATATTCCCATAAGAAGCACCTTACCATGTCCTTCTCTGCCACTGCACAGCTCTCAAAACTGTCCAGTCTGATGCAGCACCACATTTAACCCTTACTTAGCTGGCTGTGGTTTGCTCTACTGTTCAATTATGGGAGAGTGGGAAGTGATGGTCTCAAGCACACTTCTGTTAAAATTTGTAAGAAATTATTATTACATTCAGAGAAACCCTATCCATTTTGTAACAGGGAAGAGCAAAATCTGACTCCATGTTGGATCCGTTTCTTTTATTTAACCTTTGCTTTTCACTGCTTTTGTTATTATAATCATACATAATGGCTTGCCTCAGGGCACCCTGCCCCTTTGCCTGAATGTTAAACTAAAGTGCCTTTGTTCAGCTCACAGGGTGACAATCTGACTCTGCCCACCTGTGAATGGCTGCAGAAAAGAGGAAATTAACACATCCCCTCCCCGATGCTGGCCAAGCCAGGAGATATTTTGCAAAACTAGGCCTTTTTACTTTACTTCCTCACCTCCTCCCCTTCTCTGTTCTATAAAAGAAACTGGCATCCAGACCCCAATAAGATGGTTTTTGCGGACACTAGTCTGACATCTTCTCAGTCTACTGGCTTTCTGAATAAAGTCACTATTCCTTGTCTCAACACCTCGTCTCCCAATTTATTGCCTTGTTGTGTAGCCAGCAGAGTGAGCTTGGACTCGATAACAATTCTGCATCAGAACTAAAGGTTCTTTTCCAATGTGGCATCCATAAAACACAGTCTGTACGGTGTGAGGGGAACTTGCACTGGATAAAGTATAGGCAGAATATCAATTTAATAAGAACAATTTAATTTAATAAGAACTCTTATACCTTTTTTTCCCCTCCCTAAGTGACCATTTTTTCAGAATGCAATACAGGACAATGCAACATAGTAGCTGTGCCACTTTTCACTTTGTTAGTCACGTGAGTGATTACTTCATTTAAGTTATGCTCTTAGGTATATTCCATCTCATCTCATGTATATTCCCTGACATTAACATCTCTATTTACCTTTCAAATCATCCCATTTGGCCCATCATTAAGTCTAACGAATGTGAGGACAAATGACACTGCAGGAAGCTCTCAACATCAATTGGGCACTTACCCCTCCCATGCTTAAGCTGAGCTGAATTGGTTGTAGACCGGATTTGCCCATAATGAGAGCCCAAGGGATTGAAAAGCCAGCAAAGGGCTTTCTCTTCCCACACGATGTAGGGCCCTAGTACCCCGGGGCTCACTAACGTTTACAGGCTGTGTGACTTTGCCAAGTTACTTAACAAATGTGGCAGAGTCAGGTTGGCCATTCACTGAACCCATATCCTCTTCCTCCTGTGCCTATAGCTAGACTACATTTCCCAGCCACCCTTGCAGTTACAGACCCTAATAGGATATGAACAAAAGTGATACATGCCACCTCCATTACTACCTCCTATAAAAACCTCTCATGTGCACCCCTCCATGCCTTTCTCCTACTGCCAGTGTGATACATGTGAGACTACAATCTTGCAACTCAGATGTTAGGGGTGGGAGAGCCATGAGGTAGAATGAGGCTGAGTTCTTGATCTTCTGCGGGAGGAGAGCCATCTGCTGATGACCAAGCTTGTCTGGGACTTTACGTTAGGAACAAAATAGATATATTATTGTATTTGTTTGTTACAGTATGTAGCGTTACCTTAACTAGTAAAACTTCTCTAAGCCCCAGCTTCCTCAGCTATAAAATGGGGATAGTCATTGTACCTTCTTCAAAGGGTTTTTGTGAGGACCAAGTGAACTAATGCATATGTGCTCAACATACATGAAGGGTGAGGATGTTGACTGAATTAACCACTATGTGTCTCATATTTCTCATGTGTAAAAACAGGTACAGTAAAACCCACCACTCATGGTTCTGTAAGAGTTAGAAATCACACACACATACGTAGGCATGCACACATAATAAGGCATGGAACTTGACACCTATTTGTCACTCATTAAGTAAATGCTTTTATTGTTAACTCTATAGAAATATAAACACTTACAATTTAGGAATCTTTCTACAATAAACTTTCAATGGTTATAGTTTGATATAGTGTAAACAAGTGTCCTGGATATGAATTTAGTGATGAAGTGACACTGAAGTAACTTTGATCCTCACGAACCCATGGCTACATCATGTAAAAAATCATTTTGTATTTAATTGGAAAGACAAAGCAGGGAGAGCTCTTCCAGAAATCAGGACGATTGGCTTTTAAATCAGAGAAAATTAATTAAAATTTTAAATTAGAGAAACTTCTGAAGTGTGAAAACAGCTATCCTCATTAGAACATTCTGGAAAATGTAAAAGGTTCTCTATCCTCTGATCTGTAGGATTTATGTTATCAGAGAACAAGCATTAAACAGATGGGGAGACGTATTTATGGTGTCCCCCTTTGCAACTTACAAAATGATGATGATAAAACCAATTAAGTTATGACTTTGATGCTTTTTATAAAGCTAGAGAGGCTGAAAAGGATGGAAAAAGTTGCTTCCCTCAACAAGGCTGGGAGGGAGGAGGAGGAGTTCGATCATTTGGGGTCTGAATAGGTATGAGTAATGGAAAAAATGTGATGTCACAAATTTTCTATCAATAAAAACACACACATAAAACAAAAAAAGCCAAGTACTTTTGAGTCTCAATGAACAATTCTAGTGCTTACCTCATAACAATGTACAGATCCAACAAAAACTTTTCCAATATCCAGCAACTCAAAGTTGAAGTGAATCTTTGGTCCCATTCCTTCCCCTTTGATTCGGAGGGGCAAACGGATCTCTCGGCCTGTAAAAATAATTCAGACTTTATTACCCTCAGTGACGCTTTATTACCCCAGATTACCCACAACCTCTTATTAATGTAAGCAGTCAAGATTATTGCAACAACTCCCTACAATGGACTGAGGGAGTGTAATTTAACCAATGCTGAAGATTTAGCTTATCTTTAAGAAACAAGAATACTGGTTAGTTTCTTAACTTTAGGGGAAAGCTTATATTGCAATCTAGGCTGACATTTTAGCAGAAAAAAACAATTTAAAAAATTTAACCCAATCTTAACTGTATCCTTAAGTTTTTTATAAAGGAAAATAATTTCTCTAAATCAGAGAAGAATGACCATAAGATGAGCGCCGCCACGGGGCTCCAAGAGACCTTGTTCACGCTGATCTTTCCTAGATTTAGGAAGAGCCAGGGCATTAAGGGATCTGAGTCTAGGAGTCTTACCTGACCCTCACTTTGCAGCTTCTTTCATACAGAGGAAATGGAATCCACTAAACAGTATCCTTTACTACACAGCCACAATGCACCCAGGGTCAATACAGAGCACAAGCCTCTAAAGTACTGACTGCTTTTCTTTGCCTTTTAAAATGGGGTATGTATCTGCATCTGATAATATGTGATTATTATAAAAATATTAAAGGGAAAGTAGAAATTTTATCATAATTCCACCACCCAAAGATAACTATTGTTAGCATTTTGGTGCCAATTCTTCCACATTTAATCAGATTTAAGAATTGTTAATGTAAATGAGAGCATATGCTATAAATTATTTTTAGCCTGCTTTTTTTCACTTAACAATACATCTGGAACATTTTTACATATCATCACCTAAAGATGTAGTAAATATTTTTAACCAGTCCTTCTTATTGGATATTTAAGTGGCTTCCAAATTTTCATTACAACAAATTACAATGTAATTAATATCCTTTAATACATTTATGATCAATTTTCCTATGTTTTCTTTAAGCACTTTGAAGATACCATTCTATTATTTCTTGTCTTCCACCATTTCTGTTGAGAACTCAGTTTACAGTCTTATTGCTCATTTGAGATAATACGTCTTTTCCTCTGACTGCGTTAAGATTTTCCTTTTGTCTTTGTTTTTCAGCAGTTTTACTATAATGTTCCCAAGTGTGGTTTGCATTTATCCTTCTTGGGGTTTATTGCACTTTTTGAATCTGTGGATAAATGTATTTCACCCAATTTGGAAATTTTTTTTTCTCATTATCTCTTCAAATATTGCTTATGCTCAATTTTCCCATTTCTTTATATATATATATGTGTGTGTGTATATATATACACACACACGTATATATGAGCTTTTTACCACATTCCACTCAGTTCTTATGTTCTTTTCTGCATTTTGTCCCTATATGCTTTAGTGTAGCTATTTTCTTTGATTTATCTAATTTCCAGTTTACAAAATCTACCTCTAGGTATACCTAACAGGCTATTAAATTCATCTACTGAGTTCTTAATTTGTCATCATAACTTTTCCATGCTAGACTTCCTATTGGATTTTTTTGTAGTTTCCAGGTCTCTGCTCAATATTATCTTTAGTAAGAACATTAAAAAAAATCTGTGTCTAGAAATTCTATTACCTGGCTCTCTATGGGTTTGCTCCTATTGTTTATCTTGGTGTTCTATCAGACTGTGTTACCTCCTCATATACTTGGTTATTTCTGATTGAGTGCTGATCAGTGTATATAAAAAACTGTAGATTTAATTTGAAACACTAAGATGTTATCTTCTTCCAGGTTCTGGCTGGTGACTAGGGGATATTAGCGATCCCAGATAACCGAATCTAACCATTGGCAGTAAGATTCTGTGACGGAATTAAGCCCTGCAGCAAATCATTGGAGTGACTGTTTTCTCAATTCTCCCAAGAAGGGTGTGTAGCTAGTACTATCCTACATATAGAAGAGAAGTTAATTCCTCATATATAAGACATACCTTAGAACATTAGGGATTAAATACTCTTGGAACCCCAGCGGAGAACTGTCTTAATCAAATCTATGCTTGAAAAATGATCCAAAGCTGAGCTCTAGTTCTTATAAGGACTTATTTCTAGTCCCCACTTTACTGGGTCCCACCCTCAAGCATGGGGGATTTCTAGGGCCCTTTCTCCTTGCACATCCCATTAACTCCTATGTTTTCTTCCCTAACTCTGCTTAATTTTTCAGTCTCTGCAGTATCTCCCAAAAAGTCAGTGTCACTAAGGATAAAGAGGCCCCCAAATCTGATTGTTTTGGTTTCTTTCTTCTCCTGGATCTTGGTCCCCAAATCCTTCACTGTCCTGGCAGCTCTCTTTTGCTTTCTAACAAGTTTGAAAAATATATTTTGACTCGTTCTTTTATTCTTTTAGTTGCTCTGAGAGTGTGTGTGTGTGTGTATGCGAGAGAGAGAGAAAAAGAGAGAGAGAAAAAGGGAGTTAAATTACCCAGCCCACCACTATAGGAAGTAGAATGCCAGAACAAAAGGATACACATTTGACAGTCTGACAGCTATGGCCATATTGTCTTCTAGAATGGTTGTACTAATTTACACAAAAACATCAACAGTATTAATGGTTTCTGTCTTTCCATGTTCTCCCTCAAAAATCAACACTCGAAAATATTTGATAATTTAATAGGTTTTCCTTAAATTTGCACCACTGAAATTTCAAGTTATTTAGGGAAAAATTATGTATTTGCTCTGTGTGTAACATTTTGAACATTCAAAATTATTTTGATGCTCTGTTAGATGCAATTTTCAGTATTAGAGCAAATACACTTTGAACAACCAAGTGATATTATTGGTTGTTATTAATAATATTAATTTATTATCATCATAATAATGCCTTGTGACATTTTATGTTCCACTGTCTTCTATTGCTATTTAGCGTCTGTATCTTTAACGCTTCCTCTCCATGACTGTCCTTTTAAAGACAAGAATACTTGTCTCTGGGTCCCCTCTAGTGCTTGGCAACACAATGGTCATTAGGCAAGTATTGCTTTGATTACAAGAAACAAGAGCAATCTTAGCAATATTTGGAACAGCTCATTTATTCAAAGGGTTCTCCCAATCCATGTGATCCCTGGAGAAGAAGTTCCTCTAAAGTTCCTCTAAAGATCAGTGTTCGTTTGACAACACTCTAGAGCATCAGTAAAATTCTCAGAGAGCCCAAACCTTATCACCCTACTCCATTATTTTAGAGTTTTAATCTTCAAACCTGTTTTGAAGGCAATGATTTGTACTCCTTGGTCAAGAGAAAAGTATTTTGACAGAGATCCAACTTTCAGAATGGCAAAGGAAGAGAACTGCAAATACATTGTGGAATAAACTGCAAGACTATTTATAACTGTCAGGCTTAAAGCTTTCCCAATCTGTTATCTTGACTGCCTTCCTTAATAAAAAAGAAAAAAGGAGATGTGTTGTACAAAAGCAGTGAGCCAATGTTTCTTTGGGAATTATTAATTACTTCAAGGGAGACTTTCTTATTTGTAGCTAGCCATTTCCCTAACCCAGGACAGAATAGGAGTAAAGTAATACCCAGGCTTGCGTTTGTAAGAGTTAGTCTAAATTTTAGTGTTACATTACAAGTGCTATGTTTCCACAAGATTTTTGAAGCAGGGATTTTGGCAAAAGGCAGCAAGATGGACAAGCTTGAAAGAACTATTAAGCTCTAAGGTCAGATTCCTTATTAGAAGAGCAAAATATTAAAATGTTCTTAAAATAGGGAAGCTTCTCATCTATGATTACAGTGTCCTGGTTTCACACATGAGAAGCAGGGAGATGTACTACAGAACCCCTTTCACAGCCCTAAAATCTGTGAATGCAATAGATTATATTGCATTAAATACCAGAAAATGTAACCATGGGCTTTCAAAAACTTGCCATCTAAGATATATATATTAGATGTTCAATATGATACTTGAGCTCCATTCCTGTGCAGTAAGACAAGAAAAAGGGGGGGGGGGAGAATGTATAAATAGGAAGAACAAATGGTCATAATTCACAGATTTTATGACTACCTACCTGAAAAATCCTAAAGAACCTATAAATACTTTTTAAAATTAAAAAGATAAAGAATGATGGTTACCAAATCAAATACAAAAGTCAACTGCATTTCTATACACAGCAAGAGTCAAAAAATTAATTTTCAAGATATTAATTCTACAATAGCAACAAAAATATAAAGTACCTAGAAATAAATCTAACAAAATATACTTAAGACTTTCAAGGAACAAATTGCAAAACTTTACTGAAAGATATTAAGAAAGATCTAAATAAATGGAGAACTAGGTTATGTTCTTGAAATGGGAGACTCAATATTATAAAATTGTCAATTTTCCTGCAACTGATCTATATAATTTTAATGCTCTACTAAACAAAATGGCAGCAGGTAAAATTTGGAGGAATTTGATGGTTCATTATAAAATTTAAGTGTAAAATCAAAGGGCCAGTAACAACCAAGACGTTACTAAAGAAAATAAATTGAGGGGACTTGCCCTTTCATATATTAAAGTCAGTTGTAAATCTACTGTAATTAAGATAGTGTGGTATTGGGGCAGAAAGTGAAAAATGACTAAGGAAACAGAATACAGAACTCAGAATAAATGCACACATATGCAAATTTGACTTATGACAGAGCAGGTGTTGAAAATCAGTACGGAAAGGTGGACCACACAGTATAAAGAGCTAAGACAACTGGGCACCCACATAGGATCTGTGGTAGGCTGAATAATGGCCCCCAAAGATATCCACGTCCTAATTCCTGTAACCTATAAGTATTATTTCATATGGCAAAAAAGGTGAATATTATATGACAAAAGATGTGATTAAGTTAAGAATTTTTAGTTGGGGATATTATGCTGGATTATCTTGATTACCGTAGCTTAGAAGTTGTCTTGAAATCAGGTCATAGTAGTCTTCCAATTTTATTCTTCTATTCCAAAGTTGTTTGGGTTATTCTAAATTCTTTGCATTTCCATATGAATTTTAGAATGAGCTTGTCAATTTCTACCAAGAAAAAGCTGTTTGGATTTTTATTTGAATTGCATTGAATCTATAGGTGAATTTTGGGGGAAAATGACATCTTAATATTTAATTACCCACCTATTAACAAGGTACAGTTCTCCATTTATTTAGGTTTTTAATTTCTCTCAGCAGTGTTTTATAGTTTTCAGTGTACAGGTCTTCCACATCTTTTGCCAAATTAATCTCTAAGTAGTTCATATTTCTTAATGCTATTGTATTATAAGTAATATTGCTTTTTAAAAATTCAATTTCCATTGTTCATTGTCTAGAAACACAATTGATTTCTCTCTATATAAATCTTGTATCCTGCAACCTTGTTACACACTTAATTTTCAGTCCTTGTTAAAATATTCTTTAGCACTATCTCCACAGATTTTAATTCAAAAAACATAGATGAAACCCAAGAACCTACATTTTTAATGAGCAGCCAGAGTGACTCGATGCAGATTCTCTAAGGATATTACCTCAAGAAACATATGAACACTGTTAACTACATTAACTTCTGACAACAGGGCAGGGTAAGCTGACTAAGCACATCCTTCCGCTTCAAATACAAAAAAAATCATTAAAATTATGACAAATATATAGTTTTAATACTTATCCAAGCCCAAAAGAAAGAAAGGAAAACACCAGGTGCTAGAAATAAAAAGGGAACTCAGAGATTTTTAAAGTACATACAGCCTTATGGTCTAATGGCTTCAGTTTAAACACCCTCACAGAAATAGGGCATATGGCTTTGTTCCTATCTGGGAATGAGGAACTGAACTTAGATTCCTGCATAAATCTAGGACCTTGGAAAGGATGCCTCTTTCCAAAAAGGAAACTAGAAAAATTCTACCTATTGGTCTAAGGGAACAGTGATGAAGCTTGTCCTCTACCTTGCAATCTGAATAGGGGAAAAAGGCCCCTGTGAGAAATCAAAGTCCCATGTATAGGAATGGGATCCAAATTTATATTATATTATAGGTGAAAGAATCAGAAGCTGTGAAAATAAAAGTTGTAAAGTCCTGAAGAAATAAAAAATTGTTCTGAAGGAACACCTCCATGATCCAGTACCCATACTGTCTTAGTCTGTTTGGGTTGCTGTAATAAAATACCACAGACTGGGTGGCTTAAACAACAAACATTTATTTCTCACAGTTCTGGAGGCCGGGAAGTCCAAGATCAAGGTGCTGGCAGATTCAGTGTCTGGTGAGAGCCCTCTTCCTGCTTCACAGATGCTGTCTTCTCACTCACATGGAAGAACGGGCAATGGAGCTTTCCGGTGTCTCTTTTATAAAGGGCACTAACCACATTCATGAAGGCTCTGCCCTCTACCTAATCACCCCCAAAGTTCCCACCTCCAAATACCATCACATTGAGTATTATGTTTCAAAATATGAATTTTGGGGCAAGGGGGCAGGGACACAAACATTCATTCCATAGCACATGCTAAAGATGAGCTAAGAACACAAACATTTCAAGCCATCTAAAGAATCAATTCAATATGAGGAAAATCAGTGGTTACCAAAAACATGCAAATTAGTACCCCAAGAGTTTGAGATAATAGAAAAGTCTTAAATAAACTCTAACATAGCATTCTCAAAATCTTTAAAGAGGTAAATGAAGAAAGAGAAACCATTTGAAGGAGACAAAAATGAAAGTATTAAAACCAAATAGAACTTCTAAAACTGAAAAATCAAGTTGATGAAATAAAAACTGAATAGATAAATACACCAGAGTAGAAATAGCTGAAGAAAGAATTAGTCAACTAGAAGAAAGATCTTGGAAAAAAAAACCCAGAATGTATCATACAGAGACGAAGAGATCAAAAATATAAAGGAGAAGTTAAAAGACTCTGCAATTCCATGGGAAAGACATATATCTAAAAGAATTTACAGAAGGAGAAAATTGAGATAATGAGATGAAAACAACACTGAAGAGATAATTGCTGAGAATTTTCCAGAATTGATGAAAGGTTCTTAAATTAAAGAAGCATATCAAGTACCAAGTAGGATAAAGGCAAATCCATCTCAGTGAAACTGTAGAACACCAAAGCATAAAGTAATTCTTAATATCAATCTGATAGAAAGACAGATAACCTAAAGAAATTAAAATTAGACTGCAGTAGATTTCTCATCTCAACAATTCAGTCCATTGTTCATGCTATGAGGAAGCAAGCAGCCACATGGAGAGGCCACTGATAGGTTCCAGCAAACAGAACCTGGTGAGGTCCCTGCCAACAGCCAGGATCAAGTGCCAGATATATAGGTGGATGAGCTAAAAAATGAAATCAGCTTCTACCTTCAAGTGTGTCCAGCTGTCTTCATGTGGAGCAAAGAGAGCTGTCCTTGCTGAATCCTGAATCACAGATCTGTGTGCAAAATAAGTGATTGCTAGTTGTTTGAAGCCACTAAATTTAGGATGGTTTGTTATGCATCAAAAGATAAATAGAACAAAGTGACTTAAACAAATTAGGGTTTTTATTTTGCTCACATAGGACACTGGGAAATAAGGATTTGGGGGAGGGTAGGATTTAGGGGATTAGGACATGCTGCTGCTGCTGATGGTATGGTTGAAAAGAAAAATAAATATTGATTTGATGGCTACTTTCTCTTCATGTTCATAAACCATACATACAACTGTATTTACTATAGGTTTTAATGTTTTAATATATGGTGGAGCCAGTCCTCCCACATTATTCTTGTTGAATTTTCTAGGCAACCCTACTTCATTTATTTCTTCCATAAGAATTTTAGAATCAACCCAATTAAAAAAAACAACCTTACTGATATTACCATTGGGATCACATTGCATTTACAGGGAGAATTGACCTATTTATAATGTTGATTTTCCTGACCAAAAACATGGGCGTTTCTACTTGTTCAAGTTTTCCTAAATTGGGGTATGTATAAAAGACACTGGTATATTATTCCCTATAATTTTCTTTATGTTTGAAATACTAGATAACTGAAAATGTAATTTAAAGTAAATGTAATCTAAAGTAGTTGATCAAGAAAATAATTTCTCATTCATAGGACTAAGATACTTTATATTATTATCAGGTTGCAATCTGATGAGTTTTGAGAAAGACAGCTTAGAAATATGTAGAGTATTACTCACTTATTACTCTGAAAATCCAAAAATGTTTTTAATGATTGGGGTGATTTAGCTTTTCCTTTCCTAAATCTCCATTCTTTAGTTTAATTAGGATTAAACTCAAAAGCCTCAAATTGTGCTAAAAACTCAGATGTTTCTCTTATGGTGCACAGAATGAAAATGGAGAATAAGGTTCATCTTAATTGGGTCTTTAAAGGAAGCGGGTATGTCTGGAGTCATTTCCAACATGCTACTTTTCTGCATTTGACTCTGAAGCACCCATTAACGAGGTTATCTGGCAATATGTTTCACAATTAAAATCAGAAAGTGTTACTTCCTTTGAAGTTCCCATGTGGTGATCCAAACCAAATATGTGTAGTTTCCCTTTGAGTTTTTTTTTTTTTAAGGCAATCTTCATGATTAAATTAGGTATTTACACATTCCATTGGAAAGTCAAGATACATGAAAGATCAGTTTTGAGACCTAGATCAAACTATCAGCAAGTCTTTATAAATATCTAACATACAGGTTTAACTACTTCTAAGAAAATATGAAAATTTTAAATGAAGAAAAAAAATTCAGTTTCAGATTAACTGAAAAGATTTTAATGATGTTGTATTTGCCATATTCATGTCTGAGCAGATCACTCCCCTGCTTAGAGCCCTTCAGTGATTCCTTACTCACTCTGGATGAAGTCCGAGGTTCTTAGTCGGGCAGTCACCGGCAGCCCTCCAAGAACTGGTTCCCACCTACTACACCAGCCTCCAGCTTCATTTCCGCCTGTCCCCTCCCAAGTTTCTCTGTCTCTCTCTGTTTCACACCCCAGGAACTTGCAGTTCTTTGTCATTTCATGCTCATGGTATATTTTTACATAGTGTTTCTCTATGTGTTTTCACAAGTGTTTCCCTGCTTCTTGTGCCCAGCCCCTCCTTTTTTTCACTTGACTAACATATATTTCAAGACTGAGCCGTGTGTCCTGTATTCTTTTCAACTATTATCATTCATTCACTGTATGGCATTACATAACTGTTGATTTATGTGTCAGTTTCCCCCCACTCAATTCCATGCCTTTCTGAGGGCAGGAACTGTGTTTCCGTGCATCTCTGTACTCATGGTGCCTAGATATAAAAGCTTTCAAAAGAAGAAAAGGCTGCAGTTGGAGATGTGGGTTAAATTTCATGCATCCCGAGCGGCCTCCCCAAAACCAATGACACTGGCCTTCCCTGCTACTTCCTATCTCTGAACATACATTCACACAATGGAACACTATACAACAATGAAAATGAAATGCAACTAGAGCTACAAGCAACAATGTGGATGAGACATGCATACTGATTCCAATTATGTACATTCCAAAGGCAGGAAGTACTAAATTGTAATGTTTAGTTATACACACATGGGAGTATAAACTATAAATGAAAGTAAGGAAATAATAATCATGAAGGACAGAATGGTGATTATCTCAGGGAGAGGTTGGGGTGAAGGGAGTGTGATTGGGAAGGAATACACAGGGGGGCTTATTGAGGCTGGAAATATTCTATTATTGATCTTGGTGGCAATTACATAATGTCTGCCTATAATTATTTGTTATACTGTACATGTGTGTGTATTAGTTCCCTATTGCTGCTGGAACAAATTACCACAAATGTAGTGGCTTAACATACAAACTTACTATCTTAAAAGTTCTAGAGGTCCAAATCCAAAATGGGTCTCACTGGGCTAAAATCAAGGTGTTGGCAGGGCTGCGTTCCTTTCTGGATGGACTAGGAGAAAATCCATTTTCTTGCCTTTTCCTTTCCTAAAGGCTGCTTGAATTCTTTGGCCGTCTATCTTCAAAGCCAGAAATGGCTGGTAGAGTCTTTCTCATAGGGCATCATTCCAACACTGAGACTGATCCTTCTGCCTCCCTCTTGAACATTTAAGGACTCTTGTGCTTATTACTGAGCCACCCAGGACATTTTCCCTATCTTAAGGTAAGCTCATTAGTAACCTAAATTCCATTTTCTGCCCTAATTCCCCTTTGCTATGCAATGTAACATATCCACAGTAACATATCCACAGATGCTGGGGACATGGCCATCTTGGGGAGGCCATTACTCTGCCTACCACAGCACACGTTATGTACATTTCTGAATCTGTGTTCTATTTCTCAGTGACAAAAGGTGAGAAGTCAAATTGTGGTATGTAAATACAAAGAATTCCTATACAACCATGAAAAAGAATGGCCCCTTTTTATTTATCGTTATGGAATAATTTCTAAGAAATATTTAAAAAGCAGTATTAGAACTACTGTGTAAAGTATGCTGTCATTTATGTAAAAAGGTATGAGGAAAAGCATATCTATATGTATTTGCTTTTATATGCTCAAAGCATACAGGAAAACAAAAGCAAAGCAAAACAAAACGAGGGAAGGAGCTTTTCTATTTGCCTAAGAAGTATTTCTTAGTGGCCTAAAACCAGGAGGTTTTACCAACCTTTGAAGATAATAGTAAGGAATCAGCACCAGCCCTTGAAAAGACACATAGAATTGCACAGAATTTACAGGGAAGACAATATGGAATTACTATGTAAACAAAACCTTTCCCTGGCAATTGTATCTTTTAATAAACCACTAACAAAATAAAGAAGAATGTCATGGAGATGGAAAATTACACCGTTCAGTTTACCCAGGATGTGAATTCTGTGGCAGAATTCAGAATTGCAAAGGAAACAATAGATAAATGCCATTAGTTATGTAATGTTTGGGAACCTCCTGGAGAGCAGCCAGCACCCTGGAATACGGCCAAATACAACATCCCAGGGAAGCCATTGTTGGGAGGGAGGTCCCAGCACCTGTGATGTGGGGGCCACTGGACCATTTCCAGCCTATGTCTGAACACTGATATACCAACATTTCCTCCAGATCCATTAAGAAATCCGGGGTAGGGGCTTCCCTGGTGGCGCAGTGGTTAAGAATCCGCCTGCCAGTGCAGGGGACACAGGTTTGAGCCCTGGTCCAGGAAAATCCCACATGCCATGGAGCAACTAAGCCCATGCGCCACAACTACTGAGGCTGCGCTCTAGAGCCTGCGAGCTACAACTACTGAGCCCATGTACCACAACTACTGAAGCCCGCACGCCTAGAGCCCGTGCTCCGCAACAAGAGAAGCCACCGCAATGAGAAGCCTGCACACGGCAACGAAGAGTAGCCCCCGCTCACCTCAACTAGAGAAAGCCCGCGTGCAGCAACGAAGACCCAACACAGCCAAAAATAAATATAAATAAAATAAATAAATTTATTAAAAAAAAGAAGTCCGGGGTAGATGATGCTGGTCTGAAGTGTGAAAACAGACCTGTCAATCCAGAAACTCCTAGTCCATTCTTCATTCATTCTAGGGCCATCTTGAGAATCTAGCATCCATGGGCAAGGGAGAGAGCAGATCAAACTAGGATTCATTCACTCATTCATTCATTTTTTTCATTTATTTGCTCATTCATTTAATCAGTATTTATTGAATGGCTTTATCTTCCTAGTGCTAACAGTTCAAGACATAGAGTATGATTTCAACATATAAATTTTTAAAACAGGTAAAACTACACTATTTTGCTTAGGGATAAATACATAGGTGGTAAAATTATATATGAAAACAAGAAAATGACTATCATAAAAGTCAAGGTGATGGTTACATCCCAGGAAGGTGCAGGAAATATCATCAGGAAGGGATACACACCTGGGGTGGGTGGAGGGTGGCAGAGTCTTGGGTTAGGCAGCCCCCTGTAGACTGCTTGACCCCTTTACACAAAGAGAAAAGTAACTGCATAGATATGGACTGAAAACAGTCCATAGATATGGCATGAAAACAAGATATTACAGAATAGTGGAATTTTTGCACTTGGGGATACTAATGACTGTGTACTCTTATTACTCTCCCTCCAAGTTTAAAATCACCACGGTCATATTCCTGGGAGACCTACACATTAAACAGCAGAAGTAAGTAGCACTAGCTACCCTGAAAATTAAACCCATTTTCTTATTCTTATATACAAACAGATAACCACAGACCAGAAGACATTGGAAGTAACCCTATGAATGCACACCTGCTACCCTGGATTTTTCTGACTAATAAATGTCAGTATTTCTCTGGGCATCCTTATTAAATAGCTTTAAATGGCATTTAATATTATTTATTATTCATGTTTGAGGATTAAAATCTTGTTGTTTGACAACAGATAATCAATCCTGTAGGTCTAACTTTGGAATGTTAAGATTTCCGGAAGAATAAAATGAAAAGAAAAAAAAAAAAGGAGGAAAGTATGTAAAAAAAAAAATTTCCCAGAGCTGGAAGTGACACGTGAGTAACCAGACTCAAATGGCCCATAGAAAGCTGAAGAAAACGAACTAGAAAAACTCACTCTTGGACACAGCTTCATGACATTTCAGACCCCAAGTACAAAAAAAGGAAAAAAACAAAAACAAAAACCCTAGAAAATATGAGAGAGAAATACCAGGCCACCAATAAAGGAAGGAGAATTGTGTGGCCTTCAAACTTCTGGATTTTTACAATAAAGTTGGCACTATGGCTTCGAAGTTCTGAGGAGAAATTATTTTGAACCTAGAATTCTACAGTCAGCTAAACTCTCAAGTTGGTATGGAGGCAGAATAAGACATTTTCTTGCATGCAAGGATCAAAGTTTCCCACCTAGATATCCTTTTTCTGAGGAAGTTACTTGAGCAAAGTAAGAGTCAAAAGATATAATGGAACACATATGGAAATTAAAGAAAAATTCCTGGATAAAAACTGTGCAGGAGGTAACTGATCTAAATTAGAATAAAAAGCTGGTGGGCTCAGAGGAAATGTCTTCAAGGAGAAGAAGAGCATGAATTCTGAAATTAGATAGGAATAAAGAAATGAGGAATTAGAAACCACAGGGGGAAAAAATACCAAAAGCTGTACAAAAGAGTCAAGTCAATTATGAAGTAAGCTAAGACAAGGTATAGTTATGAAAAAGTGGTGGACAGTAAAGAAAGAGAATCTACAAGATACAGACCTTAAGGACATTCTTTGAGTGACTAAGGGTCAGAACACTCAACCAACAGAATATAAAATGTAATCTCAGAATACAGTTTGACCCTTCAGTGTATAAAATTTATGTAGACAAAATAGAAGACTTGAATGTGGTTATCAACCATGACAACACAAAGTAGAATAACTCACAGAAGAGTGAGAAATGGGGTTGAACTGCAGTGGGCAGGTTAGGGTTTCCAGTATCTTTATACATCCAGAGATACTGTAAAGCTGATGGACCCAAAAATATAGTTTTAAGTATATAAACGAAAGTTATTTAAGGCTATAAATAAAACTCATAAAATAAAATAAATATAATAAAAATAACTGGGTTGCCAGGGGCTAAGGTGGGGGATAGAATTGCCTGTAAAGGGGCATGAGGAAATTTTATGGGGTGATGGAGATATTCTATACTTGCTTTTGGTGGTGGTTACATCACTGTTTAGGTTTGCCAAAGTTCACAGAACTGTACACCAAAAAAGGGTGAATTTCATTGCATGTAAATTATAAACCAATAAGCCCAGGAAGAGGTAGAGGAGACAGAGGTGAACTAAATCTTCATCTTTCATATTGAGGACTCAAAAATAGTATATAAAATTGATAAATCAACAAATAGCCACATAAGCATAGAATCAGCAAGGGAAATTACCACCACAAGAAACATCTAAAAGTACTTCTTGGAAGCAGTACTGGAGAAATAGACTGTTATTTAGCTTCATAATATTACTATATGCATGTTTTACTTATTTATTGGCATCAGCTTTTTAAAAAATTCTGAAACATTTTTAAAATACAGAAAAGTCTCCAGAGTAGTGCAAAGAACTTCTATACATCCTTTGCCCAATAATCCCCTTTGTAGCAAATGATCCAATCCATGCTCACATGTTGCACCCAGATGTCATGTCTCCCAGGTCTCCTTCAATCTGGAGCAGTTCTTCAGTCTTTTCTTCTTAAATTTTTTGATATTTTTTGAAGATTACAAGCCGGTCATCTCATTTTGTCCTTCAGTTTGGGTTAGTCTGATGCTTCCTTGTTATTAGACCCAAGTTAGGTATTTTGGTCCTAATATTGAAGACATGCTGTGTTTTCTTTGCATCCTAGCGGGTGATACACGACATTGATTTGCTCTATTTGCTGGTATTAACTAAGATGACATCTACCAGGTCTCTTTAGTGTAAA
Source organism: Balaenoptera physalus (assembly GCF_965194825.1). NCBI lineage: Eukaryota > Metazoa > Chordata > Mammalia > Artiodactyla > Balaenopteridae > Balaenoptera > Balaenoptera physalus. The sequence continues at coordinate 54,278,682 of NC_138900.1, read as the reverse complement.
GTTAATTTTCTCCTCTTTATGATTAATAAGTATTTTGAGGGAGGATATTTTGAGACTATGTTAAAGCCTGTTCCACACCTCGCTTTCACCTATTAGTTTTTAAGCCATTGGTGATTTTCACCAGGATTGGTTATTACTATGATTGCCAAGTGGCAAATTTTATTGAGTAGATTCATAGATTCCTGTTTATTCAATTGGTTATAATCTATTAGTGACATTATTTATTTTGATTCTCGGCTTGTTCCAAATTTGGTCAGGGAGAGTCTCTTTGCTGGCTTCTGTGTCATTCTGACATATCTGTCTTTCTTTAAGCATTTCCTTATTTTCCAGCACAAAAGGATGTTCCAGGCTCATCTTGCTTTTTCTCTGCCTCAGTTCTAGAATCAATCAATTCTTCAAGGTTCCTTTTGAGTGGAGGGTGGGATTTAGAAACCGAGCTTTGGGTGCTAGCTGTGCTCATTGCTATTAGGGTCTCAAAGCTTCCATGACATCTCAGTGAACATAGCTAGGAATTAAGCATATGTATGTACATACACATATACATATATTTACATTTATATTTATTTCTATACCCATGCATATCAGCAACCCTGAGTTCATAGTGATAACTCCAATTCCATTCCAATACCAAAGGGCTCATCTTAGGCTTCCTCCTTCCCACATTTGTATCTACTCCTTCCGAGAGTGAAAAATACTGGCTCTTGTTATCCTCAAAATATTTACTTTTTTGCTTAACTCCTCTATATGTATCCAACCTCCTGAAGCCATCAGGTTGCCACCCTCCTAGTACACCCTCCCTGTGGCTCTGGCCACTGCCAGACTGCCTTCCCATCTCACTTGGCATGCATTACTATGATAAAAACTTAAAAAGGAAAAAATTAAGTAGCCAAATACTATAAAAAGAACAAAATATAACGTTGTGATATAACACTGTGAGAATCTGTGTCAAGTAATATTCTTACTGCTCTAAAAATCAAAGGGTAACCCAGACCCATGGTTTCCCATCCCCACCCATCACACCACAATTGTAATGTACTTCAAAGTTTGATCTGTACTAGAAAGAAGTGTGACATGCCTAGCTTGACTCCATCATTCCCCTACTGATATCATACACTGCACATAGCCAGAACATTCTCTCTCTCTCTCTCTCTCACACTCACACACACACACACACACACACACACACACACACACGCTTTATCACTTTATGCTCTAGGCACTCGGTAACCTGAGTTTACCACAAGGAAGAAGTCTTTACCTGAAATGTCACAGTAAACAGTCTGCTGGTAGAGTTTGGCTTCCCGAGGGTTAAAGTACACAGTGATTTCAGCTGATGAATTGGGCCAGACATCACCTTCCTAAAAACATGAAAGAATCATTAAAAAACAATATGATGAAGGGAAGGCACTGCTTTTAAATGCTGTTGCTGTAGCTCCAGGAAATTTGAAGGAAATATTTTGACAACAAATAAAAGAAAGCACAATTTTACCCAACAGATAGGAAATTTCTACTACTTGTTAAGAGGTGGTACAAGTTGGAAACAAGCTTCAAAGATCATTTCAGTGAGTTCATGAATATATAATTAGTTACTAAAGGAAACTAGGGTGTTTAGGGCATTTTTAAAATTTGTGGATTCAATTAACATTCATTGTATGCCACTGTGTGTCCAGCATTGGGCTTCAGAGATGAAGAAAGGTATGGTCTAAGATTGCATGGAGCTCACACCTCAGAGGGATGATAAAAATGTACACAAATATCTTGAAATATATGTGATAAATGCTGCGCCTTATCTATACAAGGTCCAGAAAGGCCAGAGGGAAAGAAGTATCTAACTCACTTGATGGAGAAACCATTCCTAACTTTTGAGTGACAGCATAAGGAAATACTCTTATTCTGTGTAAACGGCAGTGGCCCGAGGCAGAACAATGGCCAGATCAAACTCTGGTTCTGATCCAGTGTGATATTATTTCTCGTTTTAACTCAAACTACTCAAAAGTCACAATAAGAAAACCAAGTTTTGAAATTGTAATGCAACCTACCACATATCAGAATCCCCTTGAGATATCCTTTGAAAAATATTTTTGTACTAACCATGTAACTTCTCAGGGCTGTAAAAGGATATGCTATAGCACCTGCCTCAAAGGGTTTCCTAAGGTCTGACGAGGGATCACGCAGGTCAAATGCTTTCTGACCCACATTCAGTACACAGTAAGAGCTCAGCAAATAACTGTTTGCTATGACTGATGTTATTCTTATGTCACTTGGAAAGACTAAGATGAAAGTATCAGAAAAATTAGGGGGAAAATGTGTTTTTTTTCTATGGTTTTTGTAAATAAGGCCAAGAACATCAGTGATAAGCACATCCAAAAATGTATAAATGGTCCTACCAACTAAATAGAAAACTAAGGAAAGGCAACTTGATAAATAATTAGGATCCAGTTTCAGACAGTCCCACATGCACGTTCTATTTCCAGTTTCGCTGGAACTGAACATATAGTGCTGGAGTAAAGAATCAAGCAGAGAGCAAAGTGGTTTAAAATGCAGACGTCAAACAAGATGGGGCAAACAGAAAACTAGAGCCAATTTGGGTTTGCTTACGAAGGTAACAGCCTGGCGAGTATGCTTCTCAGGCAATGTCGCCCTGCTTCAGAAGCATGAAGGGCATGAAGGGCACAGAGCCTCCAAGAAGCAGCAGTGAGGGGGACTTCCCTTGTGGCTCAGTGGTTAAGACTCTGCACTCCCAATGAAGGGGGCCTGGGTTCAATCCCTGGTCAGGAAACTAGATCCCACATGCTGCAACAAAGATCCCGCACATGGCAACAAAGATCCTGTGTGCCGCAACTAAGACCTGACGCAGCCAAATAAATAAATAAATATTAAAAAAAAAAAAAAAAAAAGAAGTAGCAGTGAGGGCTGTGGGTGTCATGTGGGTCCCAGGAGCTCTCACTTCCACATCAGCCCACTAGAATGAAGGCTCCATGAGGGGGGGTGCTGTTCTATCTCCAGCACCTAAACCAGAAGTGGCTCATAGTAAGTGTTCAACGTATTTATTGAATCATTCGCATCACTCAGTTTGCACACTGTGTAATTATTGGCAAATGTCTATTCATCTTTGCAGTCTACTTCTGCCATTTTCTCCTCAACTGGGACCACAAAAGTCACACAATTTTAGAGCTGACATGGACTTTTGAGATCATGCAGGGCATAGGGAAGTCCTAAGCACTTTTGCTTATTTGAGCATTTCACCGTGGCGCTTTTCCAAACCTTGAAACGGGTATCTGTTTTATTCTGATAAACAGCGACTACCTGGCCCATTTTGATTTGTGGGGGTTTTTAGTGATATGGAGTGCTAGGAACACTCATGGCCAGAATGAGCAGAGAGGCCAGGCAGAAACAGTGGCTCATCCATTCACTGGTGTATCAGTGGGTAGTCCATCTCAGAATGTCTAAAGACCTGGCCTTACTCCTAAACCATGAGACAAATGTATTCCCCTGCTGGGTTTAGGCTATGCTTTGTTTAGAAGTGTAGAATGGACACAGCTAACCTGTTCCTATCCAAACTGACCACTGGGGCCATCTTGGATCCCTAGAAAACGTCTGCTAGAAAAGTCTCACCAGAGTGGTAAGAAACGCCCCAAAAAGGATATGCTGGGAATCAGATAAGCTCGGTACATGTGTGCAAATTCAAGGGCCTTACGGTTTGAGCTGGGCCAGACCACTTTCAAACACAAGAAAATCCAGGGTCCATGTGCATACAAGAAGGCAACAAACTTAAGTTCTATCCCAGAAGCACTCTTGCACATCCCATCATCAAAGAAGTCTGATTATCAGACTGGTGGGTTGGAAAACGGTGGGACAGACATGCTACAGAGAAGCAACCAGAACCTCTAAGAGGAGGGAGCAGCGACATTTGGATGTGATCCAGGAGTGGACTGTCTGATATGGAGCCCCCTGGAGGCTGAGAAGCCCTTCCGCTTGGTGAGGCAAGACCAGCACAAAGGAATCTGAGTCCCCGGGGTTCTTCAGACTGGGAGAATGGGACTGTGGGTGCCGTGTTTTCTTATCCTGGGCTGCAGCGGTTTTGTTGTGCCTAAGACGTCTGCTAGTAATTTATGGCTTTTACTGAGCCCCCGGAGATAATTCAAGGACAAATCCTATGCTAAAACCTCTCCTGGGCTTGTATCAAGTAATGTGCATTAAGAGGGCTGAGTGTATCTATAAAAACAGAAGTGTGGTCATTCAGTTTCCTCCCACAGAGGGATGTTTTCAATATTAGGTCATTTGAAGGAGTTAGGAACATGCAGAAGGACACTTTTATTTTTCAGTTGGGATTAAAATAAAAGTTAAAGAACTTCAATTTCTTTACAGCAAAAGCATTTTCTACCAAATCAGAGACAGCAAACTCCAGTAACAGGCAATCAGCCTAACATGACCCCACTGCTACTTATATATCTTTGATACATTTCATATTACTTTTCCCACACTTCTGAAGTTAACTTCCATGTCATTTATGTCTCTGAAAAGAATTTTTCTTTCTTTATTGCTCAGTTCTAAAGTTTCTTTCTGAAAGCCAAAACATTCAGAATGTTCCCTACTGGCTCTGACATCAATATCCTTTCCTCCCAGTCCTGTGAAACCAGCCTCATCGTACAGAAACCCTGCTGTTCTGCTTTCCTTCCATATATGACTCCTTTCCCATCACTGCCCATTTTCCTGCTCCAAATGAGAGATGAGTATGGAGAATATAATCTGTAAATGACCATTATCTTGTTTGTTGAAAATAATTGTCCAACTGGCCTTCAGTTTTACTGTAATTATCTTCCTTCTTGGTCTTAATGTTTTGTTTTTCCCTCAGACCCATGACTGCCTTTCACTTACTAATCAAGTGACCTGCTAGAAGGAATCAACTTTGAATTTTCAGGTCTAAAGTTAATTTCCATGTTTGCAGTTTTTGCCCCAATATTAAATATTTCTGGAAATGGAGTTTCTGGAACAAGAACAACCAAGTGACTCGACAGGGACAGTTCTGAGACTTTCTGAAAGCTGTCTATGAACATGTCACCACTGGTTCATGATAGGTCATTAATACGATCATGAGAAAGGTGTCTTATTAAAATGATCTCCTTAAAAATTATATGTGTATAATATATTATATTCTATATATATATTATAGGTATAGGGTCTTAATTTATTTAATGAGCCATAAGGAACCTTGCTGTTTCTAAGACTTCCCTAGGCCTCCTTCCACCTCCACTGGTTCTCTAATCAGAGCACAAAGATCTGAGAGGATGAACAATAATAAAGGGAGGGTGAAGAATGGGAAAACCCCACCGACAAAAGAGCCGTGACTTGTGAAGGACAGTTTGCTCTCAGCAGATCCCTGTCCTCCTTTCTCCTTTCCGGTGCCCTTTTCCAAGGAGTCAGCACCCACATGTTTGCAATGTGACTCATGACTAATGATACAAGAAGTGGAAGGGGGTTGCAGTAAAAAAGCTACATCTTTCCTCTTTGGTAGCCATCTGGGCTCCCACCCAACCTGGTTCTGCTGAGCTCACATGCTATGCCAATCTGGGAAAAATAAACTAAATTTGAGCTGTGCTTTCAAAGTCTGAATTGCTGAACCACATGTTTTCCACAGGCTTAGGTGACGACAAAGCATGGTTTACTGTTACTTACATGGTAATTAAGAAATTATCAAGTTTCTCTCCCTTTTTAAGGCTTAGTTACATGAAGCTGAAGCTTCCCTAGGGATTCTGGATGAAGGAGCAGAAATGTCTTCCCTGCTCACTGATGTCAGCCGGCCAATCATTTAGGGCCAGTTTGGGCAAAGATCTTTAAATTCTCAGACCCTTATTTCTGAGAAAATATCAAGTGTTCAACATTCAGAAAATTGCTGCATCTTAAAAGTGTGACCTGAGCCAGCAGTACCAGAGTTCAGAAACAAGGCTAGCACACCTGTGCTGTGATTTCTCAGAGGACTCCTAGATGCCCATGGAAACCAAAAGCTTAATTCTCTCTTTTTGCCCTGTAATATTCTTCTGCCTCTCAATTCTCGCAATTGTGTTTTTTATCTCTGACTCTCTCTCACTCAGGGTACCCAAGAGACCTAAGCAGAGGAAATAACAGAATGAGACTGTCAAAATTCTGTACAGCCAAAGTCCATCTAGTAAAATAGAATATTGTATTTCTGAAGGTAGTCAATTCCACTTGTTTTTCTGGAAGGCACAAAACATGCCTAATAGACTAAATTTCACAATTCTTTTCCAAAGGGGGAAGAAAACTATATGGATGCAAGTGGCTTGAGAAATGATCAGTATTCTATAGAACTTACTACCTTCCCTAGGTCAGGAATAAATGGGAAATTTTAGGTTAATTACATTAATATTTCAAGACATTATCAAAAGAATAGACATGAGGAATTTGATAAAAATAGTAGTAATACAGCACATGCTTTAATGACTAGAACAACAATTATGGTTACTATTAGAATATCAATAAACTACCAAGTAAAAAAAATTCCTTCCGGCCCATTTTCTTGTATCTGCCCAGGAATGCCTTCTCCCTGGGTCTTTGCCCACTCCCTTCATCTTCAATGAACATGTCTGGGGTCTCTCAAAAGAAAAACTCCCACTTCTGCACTCTGTGACCACATCAGCACCAAAGATGCCCCAGCATAACTCCTCAAGGTTCTTCCAACAGACCCCATGGCAATGGTAGGCAGTGAGTATGATGGGCAGAAAGTGAGCTCAGACAGTGGAATTAACCAGTGGCCAAGTGGTGGTAGAACAGAGTAAGAACTTGCAGTTCTAGAGTTTTGGATCAGACATTCTTACAGCATTGAGTCAAACTATTTCTCACATGATCACATAAATAAAATGTGATTTAAATTCAAACCCATCACCACTTTTTGACAATTTAAGGACAGTGATTGATCTCTTAATCTTGAATCTACTTACTGTAAATTGAAAGAGCCTCTAAAATAGGAACAGTGTTCCCATACAACACTCAATACACAGAGAACACAATAAGGGCTAAACTAAACTTTGTTTTGGCTGACGCATTTAAATTTATTTATTTATTTATTTTTGGCTGTGTTGAGTCTTCGTTTCTGTGCAAGGGCTTTCTCCAGTTGCGGCGAGTGGGGGCCACTCTTCATCGTGGTGCGCGGGCCTCTCACTGTCGCGGCCTCTCCCGTTGCGGAGCACAGGCTCCAGACGCGCAGGCTCAGTAGTTGTGGCTCACGGGCTTAGTTGCTCCGCAGCATGTGGGATCTTCCCAGACCAGGGCTCGAACCCGTGTTCCCTGCATTGGCAGGCAGACTCTTAACCACTGCGCCACCAGGGAAGCCCCTGGCTGATGCATTTAAAGAACCGGATATATAGACATAGGTCTGAGAATATAAGCATTCATTTCTTACTTCCTTTCAGACCCTAAGGTAACATGGGATTTTTTTGTCTTTTGTTTACTTTTTAAGTTTACCTCAGTTGAAGACAATATCCTTCCTGGTGGACACAGAGGCTGAAGGGCCCATCAGAAAGCAAGGTAGTCTCTAAACCCCTGCATCAACCTTCAATTTTATTTTTATTTTTTGAACAGGCCGTCAATTGGAGATTGACTGTTAGATCAGTAGGTGGCACTGCTTGGTTTTAATCATCTCTGTTTCTACTATGAACTCAGCTCGTATCAAGAAGCTAATTAAAAGGAATCACATCCTAATAAAAAAAACTAATCGCTGATGCATAGCTCAACTGTCAGAAATTAAATAGTGGCCATTTGGCATAACTGATCTTCCATGTGAGCAAGATTCAGAAGATCCTTCAGTAGAAAATGGTGATGAACAAGGCATAATAGGGTAGAAAGACATGTAGGATAGGCTGGCGAGCTCTCAGCTGTCTGGTTCTCCTCTTGGCCATCCTTCTCTGTGAATTCACAGCCTATCCTCTCTTTGCAGGGCCTCTAAAGATGAGCACCTGGGGGCTGTCCTGGGTCCACTGCAAGTTACCTTCTTTGCTCTGCTCTTAGAACTTCCATCCGCTTTTCACACCTTCCATGAAGACCTCTAAAGGATACTCACCTCCAGTCCTGATTCCCATCCCACAAGTACTGCAATTCCAAAATTATTTGGACATCTAGTGTCATCTCAAATTCAACATGTTCAGAACCAAACTCATCATCATTAATTGATTTCCATTTGCTCGTTCGTTCCTTCCTTCTTTCATCCACCCATTAATTGGTACTGTGCTAGGCCTGGGATACAGATAAGGATAAGGCACTCCTTGATGTTAACAATCTCAGAGTCTGTTCTCAAACTGGAGAATCATAACCTACTAGCTAAAAAGGATCAACATGCCCAAATATCCTTATTTTGTGTAAAAGGCAACTGATGCCAAAGGAGATCAAATTGCTTGTTTAAGGTCACATTTGCCATTGGCAAAGCTAGGAGTTAAACCCAGGACTCCTAACTTGCTAATTCCTATCAAAGACATCATAATTCTCCCGGTCACTCTAGTTCAGATCTGAGAAGACATATGATTCCTCACCACGTCTCACCATCAATGGCCAGTCAGTCAAAAAGCACTTTAGTGTCTTTCTTTCGAGCATCTCTCACATCTGCCATTTCCTTTGCTTTCCGACCATCAACAGGCTGTTCCAGGTCAGTGTCACCCTCACACATTACCCTCCACTTGCCTGCAGAGATGTTCAGTTTCCCTGACCCTCCCTGCACTAGTGAATTTCCCCTGCCTGACCTGCATTACCCATCCCACCCTCTATCCATCCTCTTCCAATTTGATCCACAAGCTGATGCTATGATAATCTTTCTAAAACACCCTGAACACATCCTGTTCCTAATCCAAACCTTATAGTGAGTCTCAGACACCCTCAGCACCAGTTACCAAACTAGGATCCACACAACACTGACTCCGGTGGATACTGTGTGGGAAAGGGGGTCTCTCGTCCTGGGGAAGTACTGTTTGCACTTTTCCCTTTGAGAGTCACCTTCTCTTGAACCAGTATTTCCCAAACTTATTTGAGCACAAATTACCCCTTTGCAAGGAACACACACTACCACCCCTCAGATCCAGTATTTACAGAAAACATACTGTGGGAGACAGTCGGCTATAGCGTAACGGGTTGCCAGGGCAGCCCAGATATGCCAACTCTCCTTCTCAATCTCATTTCTTATATTCTCCTTGACCACCTGCTCCAGAAAAATCCATCATTTCATTGTTGTTTAATATGCTGTGAACCCATTATTAAAAGTGTCCCTTTTCTTTGTTTTCAAAATTTCTCCAATTGGAAACATCCTTCTTCTTCTTTTCTATTTAATTAAATCTTACCCTTCCTCCAACATTCAGTTCAGATCTCATCTCTTCTATAAACCCTTTCCCAACTCTATCATCCAAAAATACTACAGAATTGACCTGTATCATAAAACCAAAATCTCAATAGTGGAAAATACCCATAGTTCACATTTGACTCAAGAAGCTAATGAAATTACAGAATTTTCCCATCAAATACCTTCCAAAGTAATTTACAAGGTAAGATTATATTACACTCACAAGAACTGTATTTCTATAAAACTATCAGGATCTTTAAGTAGGAAAACAGGAAATTTAACATCAATAAATATATCAGTATAACTGACACTGAGTTCTGCTATTTTGACCAGAAAAACATTAAGGATGACACCAGGAAAAATTCATGCCTTCATTTTTCATTTTGCAAAAATGATCAAGAATCAGCTAATGAATACTATCATGAGAAGAAAACCTGAACACTGTACAGAAAAGACAAAATTATTACAGATGCCATAAACATCACTTATGTACTAAGCAAATATTATCCCCTTCCTGGGTTTTTTTTTCACATAATATAAATGAAATTAGTCTCATTTATTTAAAAAGGTATCATTTCTGTGTATCATTATTCTACAAAATATTTTTCCTCCTAATAGTGAAAAAATGCCTTGTGATAAGAATGCCCAATTCAGTTCCTATCTAGAATTCAAAAGGAATCATATTAAGTGCCACGTTTTAACACACATATCTGCAGTGAGAAGCTTTGGGTTTTGTGCATGAGGAGAAGAAAATCTGAGATAAGCCCAGTCTTCCTACTTCTGAATTTGAAATATACAAGCCTTACCTGCAGGCCTCCCTCCTCCTTCTGACCACCAATGTTTGCCATCCCAGAGTCACCCACTCCCAGAAGGCTATGAGAAAAGGACAGCAGTCATCAGCCTGGATTCTCCATACCAGCTAGGAAGAATCTTGGACTGCCTACACTCTGGACCTCACCAGCCATGTCTAAGATTGCCATGACTGATTGCTCCTCCCTGCCTCTGCCTCTGCCTCACTCAGCAACTTACTTGCTTGGACTTGTCATGCCTTCCTGATCTTTTCAGCATCTTTGGGCATGACCTACTTTTATAGGTGCATGTCCTGTCCTTCCAAGACTGTATGCTCACCTTGATTTAACCTCTTTCTGGGCTAACTCATTATATCTGAAGATCCCTTTGCTCAGTTGAGCCCTGGATAGTCTTCTGACATGAGAGAAGATTCAGCCTCAACCCACAACTCCAACCTTGTTTTCCCACATGAACCCTTTACTTCAAGCAAACTGATCCACTAATGGAGCCTTGAATGAACCATGCCATGCACACCCTCAATTTTGTTTTCCAAAAGTTCCATCCTGCAAGACCCAATTCAAGGCTCTGCTCTCAAAAAGCCTTCTCTAACTTCTTAGCCTATGATAATCACCTCAGCCTCTGAACTAGCGTCCTGACTGTCTGTCTTTACCTGTGATTCACACAACAAGTCCCACTAAATATTAGTTCCAAAGGATATCTCCAAGGGGAAGGCTCCCTCTTAAGAGATTTATAATGCTCATTATCATATGAAAAACTTTTATAAGTCTAACAGCAAATAAACCTTTCAAGCAATATTGAACCCAGTGTTTCTCAAACTTATTTAGCCATGGACTCCCTTTTCTATGTTATATACTGTAATAATTTGGAAGTACAGACATAGGAAAACTGGTATGTATAGGTCAATGGCACTTCTCACAAGTGACTTTTTATTCTAATGTGTCCTTGTGCCCATGTCTTCTCTCCAACAGGTTTGAATGGCAGCTCTAACTAGCTGTGGGTTTTCTCAACTCCTATTGCTGTCTTTACCCTCACAGCACTCTATGCTTGCTAAGTTTAAGGTAATGTACAGTGCCTAGCAGATAGTAAACACAGAAGATGCTGGTTATTTTCATTTTGAGGCAGTGGGGCAGAGTGGTCAGGAGTTTGGTCTGTGAAAGAAGCACATAAATATATAAAGCAAATATTAACAGACATAAAGGGAAGAATTTACAATAATATGATAATAGTAGGGGACTTTAACACCCCACTTATATCAATGAACAAATCATCCACACAGAAAATCAATAAAGAAACCGTGACCTTAAATGACACATGAGACCAGCTGGACTTAACAGATACCTACAGGACATTCCACTCAAAAACAGCAGAATACACATCCTTTTCAAGTGCACATGGAACATTCTCCAGAATAAATCACATGCTAGGCCACAAAACAAGTCTCAACAAATTTAAGAGATAGAAATTATATCATCTTGCCCAACTGCAACAGTATGAAACTAGAAATCAATCACAGGAAGAAAAATGGGTAAAACACAAACACATGGAGACTAAACAACATGCTACTAAAAATCAATGGGTCAATGAAGAAATCAAAAAAGGAAAGCAAAAATACACCAAAATGAATGACAATAAAAACACAACTTTCCAAAATCTATGGAACACAGCAAAAGCAGTTCTAAAAGGGACATTTACAGCGATACAGTCCTACCTCAAGAAACAAGAAAAATTTCAAGTAAACAACATAAACTACTATCTAAAGGAATTAGAAAAACAACGAAGCCCAAAATCAGCAGAAGGAAGGAAATAATAAATATAAGAGAGGAAGTAAATAAAATAGAGACCAAAAAAAGAAAAAAACCCAATAGAAAAGATCAGTGAAACCAAGATAAATAAAACTGATAAGGCTTTAGCCAGGTTCATTAAGAGAAAAAGAGACAGAACCCAAATAAACAAAATAAGAAATGAAAGAGGAGAAATTACGACTGATATCACAGAAACACAAACAATCATAAGAGAATATTATGAATGGTCATATGCCAACAAATTGGACAACCTAGAAGAAATGGATAAATTCCCAGAAACATACAATCCTCCAAGACTGAATCAGGAAAAAATAGATAATCTGAACAGACCAATTACTAGTATTGAAATTGAATCAGTAATCAAAAAACGTCTAAGAGAAAAAAGTCCCGGACTGCCCAGCTTCACAGGGGAATTCTACCAAACATATAAAGAAGAGTTAATACTTACCCTTCTCAAACTAATGCAAAAAATTGAACAGGAGGGAACACTCCCAAAGTCATTCTATGAGTCCATTTCCCTGATACCAAAAGCAGAAAAAGATACTACCAAAAAAAGAGAAGATTACAGGCCAATATCTCTGATGGATACAGATGCAAAAATCCTCAACAAAATATTAGCAAGCCAAATTCAACAATATATAAAAAGGATCATACATCATGATCAAGTGGGATTTATTCCAGGGATGCAGGGATGGTTCAATATACACAAATCGATCGCTGTGATATGCCACATTAACAAAACAAATGGTAAAAATCATATGATCGTCTCTCAATAGATGCAGAAAAAGCATTCAACAAAATTCAATACCCATTCATGATAAAACTCTCAACCAAGTTGGTATAAAGGGACCATATGCCAACATAATAAAGGCCATTTACAATAAATACACAGCTAATATTATACTCAATGGTGAAAAGCTAAAAGCTATTTCTCTAAAATCAGGAACAAGACAAGGATGCCCACTCTTGACAATTCTATTTAACATAGTATTGGAAGTCCTAGCCACAACAATCATGCAAGAAGAGGAAACAAAAGCATCTAAATTGGAAGGGAAATAATGAAACTGTCAGTATTTGCAGATGACTTGATACTATATAGAGAGAACCATAAAGTCTCCAACAAAAAACTACTAGAGCTAATAAATGAACTCAGTAATGTTGCAGAATATAAGATTAATATGCAGAAACCTGTAGATTTTCTATACACTAATAATGAACTATTAGAAAGAGAAAGCAAGAAAACAATCCCATTTACAATTGCATTAAAAAGAATAAAATACCTAGGAATAAACTTAACCAAGGAGTTGAAAGACCTGTACTCTGCAAACTATAAGACACTGATGAATGAAATAGAAGATGATACAAATAACTGGAAAGATATCCCGCATTCATGGATTGGAAGAATTAATACTGTTAAAATACTACCCAAAACAATATACAGATTTAATATAATCCCTATCGAAATACCCATGACATTTTTCAAAGAACTAGAAGTAGTAAACCTAAAATTTGTATGGGACCACAAAAGATCCCCTAATAGCCAAAGCAATCTTGAGAAAAAAGAACAAAGCTGGAGGTATCACGCTCCCTGACCTCAGACTATACTACAAAGCTACAGTAATCAAAAGAATGTGGTACTGGTACAAAAGCAGACACATAGATCAATTGAACAGAATAGAGAGCCCAGAAATAAACCCACACACATATGGTCAATTAATCTATGACAAAGGAGGCAAAAATATACAATGGGGGAAAGACAGTCTCTTCAATAAGTGGTGCTGGGAAAACTGGACAGCTACATGTAAAAGTGTGAAATTAAAAGACTTCCTTATACCATGTAAACTCAAAATGAATTAGAGACCTAAAGGTAAGACCTGAAACCATAAAACTCCTAGAAGAGAACATAGGGAGAACACTCTTTGACATAAATCATAGTAATATTTTTTTAATCTGTCTCCTAAGGCAAAAGAAATAAAAGCAAAAAATAAACAAATGGGACCTAATGAAACTTAAAAGCTTTTGCATAGCAAAGGAAACCATCAACAAAATGAAAAGACAACCTACTGAATGAAGAAAACATTTGCAAATGGCATGACAGATAAGGAGTTAATATCCAAAATATACAAACAACTCATAGAACTCAATATCAAAAAAACCAAACAATCTGATTAAAAATGGGCAGAAGACCTGAACAGACATTTTTCCAAAGAAGACATACAGATGGCTAACAGGCACATGAAAAGATGCTCATTATCGCTAATTATTAGAGAAATGCAAATCAAAAAATAAAAAAACAATGAGATATCACCTCACACCTGTCAGAATGGCTATCATCACAAAGCCTACATATTACAAATGTTGGAGAAGATGTGGAGAAAAGGAAACCCTTGTACATTGTTGGTGGGAATATAAATTGAAGCTGCCACTATGGAAAAAAGTATGGAGGTTCCTCAGAACCCTAAAAATAGAACTACTGTATGATCCAGCAATTCCACTCCTGGGTACATAATCCGAAAAAAAGGAAAACACTGATTTGAAAAGATACTTGCACCTCAATGTTCATAGCAGCATTATTTACAATAGCTAAGGTATGGAAGCAACCCAAATGTCCATCAATAGATGAATAAAGATGTGCAACACACACACACACACACACACAAAATGAAATATTACTCTGCCATAAAAAAGAATGAAATTCTGCCATGTGCAACACGTGTATGGACCTAGAGAGCATTATGCTTAGTGAAATACGTCAGATGGAGAAAGACAAATACTGTATGTTATCATCTAAAAGATAAAACAAACAAATGTATACAGCAAAACAGAAACAGACTCATAGAAAACAAACTAGTGTATACCAACGGGAAGAGAGAAGGGGGGAGGGGCAGGATAGGGTTATGAAATTAAGAGATACAAACTACTATGTATAAAAAAGATAAGCAACAAGGATATATTGTATAGCACAGGGGATAATAGTCATTATTTTGTAATAACTTTAAATGGAGTATAATCTATAAAAATATCAAATCACTATGTTGTACACCTAAAAAAAAAAGTTTAGTCTGTGGAATCAGACAGATCCTGTTCTAACTCTGGCTCAGGTCTCACTAGACAGACATTGAGGTCAAGGACTATGTCTGTTTTGTTCATCGATGCCTGGTACATACACAGTGCCTGGCACAGAACATGCACTCAATAAGTATTTATTGAGTGAATTAAGGACAAAGCAGTTTTCAACCCGAGTGATTTTGCCCACCAGAGGACATCTGACATCTGGACAGAGTTTGGGTTGTCACAACTAGCATCCGATGGGTAAAAGTCAGGGCTGCTATTAAATATGCTACAATGTACAGGACAAAGAATTATCCAGCCCCAAATGTCAATAGCGCAGAGGTTGAGAAACCCTGCTCTAGAGTGAGGCTAATCAGGGATAAATTTCTAACTACTGACACTAATCATTTGGGCTCGAGTAAGTTATCAAATTTCTCTAAGTCTTAATTTCCTCATCTGTAGAATGGGGGACTGATTACAACTGATAATATATATACAAACAAGATAAAGTATGTAATATATATGAAGTGTTTAACAGTGACTGGTGCATATAAAGTGTGACCTGTAAATGTAACCTCTGAGTGTTCTTACTATTAATCTTCATTCACGGTCTCATAACGACAATGAGGCTCCTCAGATGGAATCTTTATGCTCTTGGAACTCACCATATCAATCTCAGAGTGAGTAATCCCATCAAATTAAGCCCTGCATCCCCACTACATTTACTGTAAGGTCAGATGTATTTATGTGCTTACCAGAGGCTCAACACTGAAAATGTTATTCAAGAAGAGCATGCTATCTGCCTGAACCAGCTTTCTCTGATTCTCAAAGGTGCGGGACAGAATGGAAAGACGCTGTTGGAGTGAAGGATCAATAATGCACTCCTCAAGAAACCCATCGGCCTCATTCTTTTCCTCTTTGATAAGATCATCACAGACCCTAAAAAAAAGCAAGAAACATGAGATTCATTTTGATACTCCCATGAAGAACATTGTAAAGGGCTCCCCACCAGCCCATCCTCTTGGGAATAGTCTCACCCATGACCTTGGGGTGGTCCTTCCTTGCCCTGAATCTATAACATACCAGCTGAGTGACCTTGTACTTTAACCTCTCAAGAACCTCAGCTCGCTTCCTTCAAGAAGTGCTCCCAGGCTTCCTGTCCTACTCAATGCCCATTTGCTTACTCCTGAGCCCTTATGTATATTTGGACAAATATTTTCTTTTAGGTAATTGTGTTTTCCAGGCTGCTTCTTCAATATTTAACATATACCCTGCCTCTCACACTTTAAGTGCAATTTCATTTCTTCTACACTTGCTTAGCTTGAATTCCTTCCTAGCTGTTATTACCTAGAGAACAGAATCTGGAGCCAGCAAGGCCTAGAGCTTCTTTTGTTTTTGTTTTTTTAATTAATTTATTTTTGGCTGTATTGGGTCTTCGTTGCTGGGTGTGGGCTTTTCTCTAGTTGCAGCGAGCGGGGGCTACTCTTTGTCGCAGTGCACGGGCTTCTCATTGTGGTGGCATCTCTTGTTCTGGAGCACAGGTTATAGGCGCACGGGCTTCAGTAGTTGTGGCATGCGGGCTCAGGAGTTGTGGCTCGCGGGCTCTAGAGCACAGGCTCAGTAGTTGTGGTGCATGGGCTTAGCTGCTCCGCCGCATGTGGGATCTTCCTGGACCAGGGCTCAAACCAGTGTCCTCTGCATCGGCAGATGGATTCTCAACCACTGTGCCACCAGGGAAGTCCCAACGCCTAGGTTTTGGTACTGACTCTACTATCTATTTACTCACTCTGTGACTTCAGGAGTTACTTAAATCCTCTAAGCCTCAGTGCCTTCATCAATAAAATGGAAAGAATAGGAGCTCCTCCATCATAAAGATATGTTGAGAATTAAATGTGATCAAGGACCTGGTATAGTTCCTGGGACAAAGCAGTTGCTCAATAAATGCCAGTTTTCTCCTTGTATCAACTGCAGGCAATTACCAAGCTGTCAAGCTTATAAAATGCTCAGACTACACCTGGAGACACGTCCTTTTTTCTCTCTCTTCCTAGATCTTCATATCCCTTGTGATAAGTCAGAAAAGCAGCCTTCCCGACATTCTACTCGTTACTCAGGCTATGCTCACATTACTCCTGTGTCTGTTACTTCACCTGAACTTTGAAGACTGAATTTCATCTCCTCCCAGGATACGTGACCACTTTCCCAGCATTTTACTGGTATTACCAGTGGTGAGAGATAAATTATTTAGTAATGTGAGTACTGACTGAGAGGCTAGGGTCACTGAATTCCAGTCCCAGCCCTAACTATTTTCTAAATGACTTCACACAAATCACATGCTCAGCAATGTCAAATAACTCTTTTTTAAATAACTTTAGTGTTCAGGATCCTTTGGTCACATAGCATAAAGAAGTCAAAGAAATAGGTTCAGTATGTTCTGGTCCCAAGGAAGAAAGCATTCTGTGCTCCCCTTTTATTGCTAGATGGGAAGCAGTGTACAAGGTAACCAGAGCAGCTGTCCTTTTATATTGCTGGGCAGGGCAGGGCAAATTAAAGACAGCTCAGTCCACAGAAAGAAAGGAAACCATGTATTCCTACAAGTGGAATTTATTGATATCTATTCCTTAGGAATAAATTCTCAAAAAAAAAATCATGGATGTAAATAAAGAGCAACAAAGAGGTTCATCAAAGTTCTAGCAATAATACTAAAAAAAGTGGGTAAATTTGATGTAACGGATTGAAGTATTGGTTAAATAAATAATGGGAATCATATACATTACATTTACTTAGGGGGGTTAATGGAAATGGGCTGTGGGGATAAAGTGCTTTATGTGGACCAAGGATGATAACGCTCTATGAATTGAGGGGTATGATTAACTCAGCCCTTACACCAGAAAACAAAAGAGGACAAAACAAAAATTCCCAAATGATGCCCTCTCCCACGCCGTTGGGGCTCTTGAATCAGTGACAGCTGTATAATGCACAGTGTTGGGGGGACACCAGATGTCATCCTCTTTGCCCTCTATGCAGAATTAGAGCCATGCCTGAGAGTCTAAGAAGGGAACGTGCAACACCACCTTAAGCTGGGCTGACTCCAACAAGGACTTCTATATGCCTCTGTCTGTTGTTTTGCCATCTTGCTGTGCTGATATTCATGGTCTCTTGCACTCAGAGGTGGTTCTGTTTTACAGACGAAGAGACCTCTCATCAGAGAGTGTAATATCACACCAGCCTTCTCTTTCAGTAAAACCATGGATTTAACCTATTTTGCAAATGGTCTGCTAGCCCGAATACCCATCACCTTCAGGCATCAACTACAGTCCAGCTAATGGACTATACTCAATGGGGAACACTTGTGTCTCAAGTACAGAAGCACTGAACCAGTGCTGCCCCTCATCTTGAGTTCCTAGAGACCTGCACCCTGCTCCTTTGCAACACCCCCAAGAGGTGGTAACTGGATGCTGAGGAGATTAAAAACTAAGAACCTTGGCCATCATGGCTGGCAGAAATACTCCCATGTCCACACCTGGCAAGGAAAGGATGGAGCCATCCACCTTCAGAGGGACTGTGTGACCCTGGACACACAGCAACTCTGTGATGTCTGTTATAAAAGGAGGACTAGAGGTCCTCTTCCTGTTTATCAGGTACCACTCAAGTCTTCAGATTCTTTTATGATTAGGAAAGGGAAGGGCTCCCCAACCACAACTGAGATTAAGTTGGAGCCTGGGTGGCAGGCTCAAAGCTCAAATAAAACTGATTTATTTAGAGAAACATGTCATTTCCAACACTGGAATGTTTTGGAACACATCCATGCTGATCACTTTGTGGGGGGGCTCCATTGAGGATTCTACAGTTCTTGCACAGAGCAGATCTAGAATTAGAGCAGTCGCTATTGAGACAATGGCCATGACCTTGATGGAGAAATAGGGAGCAGAAATCCTCAAACGCCCATGACGAGTCTCTGAATATAATAAACTGTGATGAAAATGAGGATGAAAGAATCTTGTAGGATGTTTTATAATCCCTCAGACCAAGACAGAAGAAGTAAGGAGGAAAGAATTCAGCACCAGTTTTTGAAGAGATTAACTTCTGCAACTCCCAGAAAAATATCAGGAGAGACCTAAAAGATAATTTTTAAAGGTTCTTATATCTGATTCCTAAGGTTTAAAAAAAATGGAAAAAAATTTTAAGCCCAGAACTTCTTCCTAGGGGAAGTAACATCTTCATTGTCAGAGTCTGGAGCCTGAGATTAGCCCGAGGTCCCCAAATCTGGACATGTGTCCTAAGTTTGTACCAATGTGTTTTGGTAGGCAGAGAGGAAGTCATCCTTCCTAGAATGGAAATTATAAACTGCCAGAAAGGAATAGGGCTCAGTAGGGCTGAAATGCCCCCACTGGGAGAAGAGACATCCAAGTCTTTGCTCAGGAACATCATCAAGATGCTGGAGAACAAGAAACCATGATGGCTGGAAGAGGGTCTTGAGGACATCCATAATACTAAAGCAATTAGAATTCTTGAAACCACCATGGAGCAACTTTCAGCCCCTGTAGCTGAATGCCTTGGGATGAGTTTTAAGCCATGTTATAACTGGAAAGCAGTGGGCAGGCTCTTGAGTCTCACTTAAAAATATACACTGAAGTTTTAAAATCTTAGGTCATTTGGGTGCTGCAAAGGGAAACTTTAATCTCTCAAAGTATACATGAGCCCATTTAGATCATCTCTGTTCCAAGTTCAGGACGAATGTGGACCTTTCTCTCTACACGTTAACTACAGAGGCTGCTGAAGGAAGAGGAGAAAAGGAAGAGGTTGCTCACCATTAGGAGCAGGAGAGTCAAACATTAAAAAGATTATTCCAGGGATTCCTGCACTGGCCTTGCTGGGGAGCTCAAGAGAGAGTTTATACCATTAGCTAAAGATCTCACTGCTGCTTCTCAGGGATGAGCAAACCTCTGCCCACAAGAAAGCTATCCAAGAACATTCTGCTTTATCTGCCACTGATGTGAGCCTAAGAGACAACCTAAGGGTTTGTGACAGGGAGGAGGAGAGGGCCTACACCCACAGCAAGAGCATAGCCACCCACCAAAGGGGCAGCTATCCAAAGACAGGAACCAAAAGTTCAGTAAAGAGCAAACCTCTTTCTTTGCTTTGCTGAGAGGATGGGCGTTTCGTGGCTAGTTACATCCAGGACAAGAATCCACAGCTAATAATATGAAACTTGTGGCATGCTTGGGAATGTGTCAAGAAACAAGAGAGGCATGGGAGAGAAGACACACCTGGTCAAATAAGAGATTAGGCATCTGGCCCTAAGAGAGGGGTAGGGAGAGGGGATGGGACAGAATATTCAATAGACTCTTCACTTAGATCAACCAATCCAGTTTGCAGAAACATGAGTTACGTCGCCGTGTGTCACCCACACACAGCAAGGTATTCTTATTTAGCCATCTGAAGTCACTTTTCAACTTCATTGTTTAAGGGAGGGGCATGATCCAAGATAATAAAATTGGGCTTCCAATTATGGTTATGAAACTGCTCTTCAATATTGTTCCCTTGCTACAAAAAAAATTGCTAGGGGAACTAATAGAAAGAGCAAGAGAGACAGTGAAAGAAAGACAATGCAAGAGAAAAGGAAGAACAAGACTCAAGGATAATATTAGAGATAGAGCCATGAGTGTTGGAGGAGGTGAAGTGGTGGGGGCGAAAGCCCATCCACGTTTGTTTGAAATTTTATTCTCTATGCCTTAGCATTTCTGATAGCAACTGGTTTGAATTTTTCCTGAGTTTCACTGTTGAAATTAACTTCCGTAAATACTTTTTGGACATAGGCATGGCATCAATCACGAGCTATACATTTGGTCAAACACAAAGACATAGTTGAAATTAAAGCTGGCTTTCCCTCTGATAGTATATACTCATTCTCCCCAAAAGATTATGCCCACTGCACAAGTAGGATATTGAAACACTACTTTTACTGCTGTTTCTTTATTTGTACCTGCTCTCCTATCTTATCTTTAAACATGCCTGGACCATTCTGATTGTTGGTACATACGTGTCAGCTGAAGAATCAGGACAGATGAAACCGTGGATGAGTAGTCTCCTCTTGCTTTTTTAAACTAGTGGTATCTATACCATGAGGCAAAATGAAGTTTTTAGGCAGGAAAGGCTTTTCTTTTCTCACTTTTTAAAGATGGCACAGTGGCAATCTGGTGATTAAAGCTCATTGTCTGAATGATAAAGTTTCTGGTCCACTGTGTCCTATCACTGTCACAGCTCCTTCTGATTCAATTAGGGACAGCACACTGGGGGATTTCTGCCTGGTTTCCCTAGACCTAAGACTTTTTTATTTTTATCACATACTAACTTGGTTTTAAACAAAGCTTTGAAGCTTCCCAGGGCTAATCTTTAATGAAAATGGAGAGGCAAATAAAAAAGGCTGAAATAAATTCCAATGAAAGCAGCAAAAGAGCTAATTCAGGGAGGATGGAAGAAGATAAAATTGCAAATGGAATTAAAGGAATCAAGGATAGATTCAGTAAAAAGAAATATTCAAAATTTAACAGTGATGAGATTAATTAAAACAGTTTGGTTTTCCATTTTATTAATTTTCTCCACTGCCTGAAGTATCATTTTAAAAAGCAGTAGATTAAAGATACCAACAAGAAATCACTATTAAATTATATGGTTAGCAGGGATTGAGAATGCTACTAAAACTGAAAATATAAAAGCCATTATATCTAAGCACTCTTTTTCCCCATTCTTCATATTTTCTGAAAGTACCTTTTCACTGAAGAAAAAAAAAAAAGGCCACATTGATCCCAATCCAAAAGAGATTATTTTTAGAAACCCTATGAAAAGTGATCAATCTAGTTAGGGTTATGAAAAGAAATAAAGACATGTAGATTAGTTTTGAGAGAATAGTGAAGAATGATGTATTTGGTCTTTAAAATCCAGGAGTTTAGCTACTGATAAATTATAACTGGGATAAGATTAACTGAGGATGGACAATGTTGTGTTCCACATAGCTCAGCTCCAGTTCTTTAAATGAAAAAGGGAGCATTGTACACTGGACCCAAGTTATAATAAATTTGACACTGAGTGAGTTAGAAACTTACCACAAAAGTCACAGAATTTTCATAACTAAGTTTCATGTTCCCCCAAATTATACAGATAGCGTAGAGATAGTGATTTTTCTTACAAACCTATACTTTTCTCGGTCTTCCTCTTCCTGGGTAGCAAATATCTTCCACTGGAAATGGGCAATGATGTTACTGCGGTTGTGAATAGTTAGAGTTCGCTGATTGGCCAGAGATAGGTAAGTTTTCTCAAGGATCAAGGAATTCTTGTCCAGCCTTATATTCATGTCCATGGCAGCTCCATACAGAGATATAAACACATCTTCACCTAGAAATTAACAAAATATAAATACAC